>NC_091794.1:48042187-48349375 GCF_041296235.1 Equus asinus | reverse complement strand
TTAAAACTCACATCTTTTTGCAGAAGATCAGGAATCTTCCATGTCTGAGAACTGAAATTTCCACAATTAAATTTTAACACCAGTATTCACTGGCATCCTCCTTTCATAATTTTTATTATATCCTTGTGTTTCTGGGACTATTACAATTTTTAAAAATGGACTCATTTTAAAAGACTTAAATCGACACTGGATGGTTTGACCTGGCCAAGCCCTAAATCAATTAGATTTAAAATGCTAGTTTTCTCTATTACACATAAAAATAATAAAAACTACTAAAATAGAAAATGATTGTGTTTCTATAAAGTCATTTTGCACACTACTGGTGATTCACATCCTGTCTTCTGGGAGACACTGTGAGACAAGGAAGAACCTGGGGGTGGCATGTTGCTTAGGGCAAATGTCTGGGCTGGGTTCCAGCGCCACTGCACAGGAAGCACTAAGAGAGACGCAGCAGGAGGACCCACCTGAAACACTGCAGCCGAAGGCCCTGGGCAAACCGGCCAGCTTGGTACTCCTCTCCATCCATCACTGAAGGGACCGTCTCTGTGTCCTGCACGATGACAGCCATTTCACTGTCCCGCTTTCCCAGCATGCTTCGGTCATTTATGTTAGCAGAGCCTATAAGGAGAAACGGTGAAACTGAACAATCTTCTCATCACGGCAGACACTGTTGGTTGCCCTCCCCGTTCAATTCTTCCTTGGCAACAAAACCCACAGAGTTCAGGTTATCAAGAGATGCTGTGCTTTAGGGAGGCAGGGCCCTCCCTAACCCAGGGGTGCATCTTGATCAGTCTAAGCCAGCCATGGTAATTTCATTATTTTTGCCAGTGATTTTGCCAGGAATGGGCACTTGACATGTTTCTAGCCAGTGTGACATGAAGGAAAGTCTGCTAGGGACTTCTGAGAAACTTTTTCTCCTTCTAATAAACAGACACAAGAATGGGATACTATCTCTTCCAGGGTTTGAATATTTTGTATATTTTGAATTTAACAGTTGGATGAGGATTTGATTTCTGGAGCTGCTGCAGCCACTTTGTAACCACTAAGGGACAAACAGACAAATTGAAGATGGCAGAGCAGAAAGAAGAAAGATTCTGGGTCTTTAAGTCACTTAACTAGCCAGCCCTAGACCTTTCTTACCTTCTGTTATGTGAAATAATACATTTTCCTTACTGTTTCACACACTTCTAGCTGAATTTTCTATCTTGTGGCTCAAAAGATTCTAACTGATATAATCATTAAGCACAAAAAGAAAAAAGACATGCTTACCAGTTCAGTTCAGTCAGCTTTTAGACTTAAAAATCAGACTCCATAGACTTTAACTCAAGATCATATAATTTGAATGTCAATATCCAAGAGTACCCTCACAATCAATAGAGTCCACTCTCAAATACAGATCCTCATTAGTGGCTTTGGGTTTTCCATTCTCTTGCCTCACTTGTGTGGCATGCCAACAGCCTCTGTATCAGCTTCCCTCCTGCTATTTTTAAATCTAAATGAGTTGAGAACGTGAAGGGCCTATGAGTTCAACCTGTGCTTTCTGTGCTCCTCTGTCACGTACTCAGAAACCCCATCACGTTTTCTGTGTTAACCACTGCAGAGTCACGCTTTTGAATCCTTGCATCCTACACACTACACATGGGGCCTGACTGACTTTTTTCTTCTTGTTCCTCTTGCCCTGGTCACCCATTTCCCTGCTCCTGCAGATGTGCAGCAGAAGGTCGGGCTGAACAGGAGCACTGGCTACTCTCTGTGTTGGGGACAGTCAGGGTGTAAGGCAACAGCCCCGAGCCCAGGTGGTAGGATGTTGTGCATGAGCAAAAGCTGGCCCTGCCTAAAGATTTGCTGCCATTTGCCACAATACTGTCATGTAGTTATTATCCAAAGCTGTGATAACTATGGATGCCAGTGGTGCCTCACAGTGACCCCGGGTGACAGAGACAGGATGCAGCACCTCACAGAAATCTGGGAGCATTATTGGAGCGCTGTAAGGTGGGAACCATGGAAACACTGTGTTTTGTTAGCAACAAATAGTCCTTTCTACATACGCTTACATTTTGCTTACGCTATAAAATTTGCAGCCATTTCTTTGGGCTTGGCAGTTAGCCCAGCATTAATTCGGGCAAAGTTATTTAATCTTTCTCAGCTTTAATTTGATCTTTTACAAACCGAGACCATAATATAGACTTTGTAGTGTTGTTGTGAGACCGTGTGAAGGCACTTCCTCATCTCTACACTGTTCTACAAAGGTGAACGATTATGGGCATAATTAGCAGATCCTTGTTAACTCTCTAATATCTGCACTAGAGAACTCTGCCATATGAAGGGACAATTGGCTGGCAGGTAGAATTTGTATCAAAGAGACCTCCTCTCTGGGTTAATCTCCCCTCACCCCAGGTGTGAGCTGTAAGGAGGCGAAGACAAAGTCCCCCAATGTTGCTTTGTGGCTTCACTGTGCCCAGGGTCCCGGCAGAGGCTGCTCTTGGGCTGGGGTCTGCTCTTCATTATCAGGAAAACTGGGGGTGTGGGACCCCCTGGAGAGCCCCCTCTACACACACACACTTTCACACCAGTCCCCCAGCCTCCCTCCCATCAAGGCGGGCCCCACACTCCCAGGGGAGGAATACGCTCCTGGCATTTTGAGCTGGAATTCTTAGAGAGAGGGCGAGGTTCTCCTACTTCAGTGACCCATCTAGAGTTACCCGGAGCACTGACTCTCAACGCCTTGGATAAGTGAGCTGGCTGCTATTTAAAAGGAAAGTGAAGAAAGGGATGAGAAAATTTTAGATGAATTTAACAAATGAGACCCTGAAGATGAGATATTGATGGATGCAAATGTTACCTTCATTCCATTGTTAACATTCCCATATTCTGAAAACCAAATTCGGAATAGCAGATATGGTATTACCCCATTTCTATGTAACATATGAGGAAGAAGAGAGAGCAACGTCTCTAGAAAGACACACGCTGGACTGTTAAGAGTGGCCACTGCCCTCTGGCAAAGAAAGGGAGGACAATAAGGGGAATTGGGGCCTTTTTCTCTATATGCACTCCTAGAGTTTGAATCGCTTACAACAAATATGCTTTATATTCAAGTATTACTTTTTATGGAAAGTGCAATCCCTTATTATTATTAGAATGTTGCCTTAATAATTTAAAGCCACTTAATTTTTAGAAAATGACCTTTTCTAAGTCTGCTATTAGGGAACTTTTTAAACATTGCAAAATATAGCAAAATACAAAAGAGTATGTGAAAACATAAATGTATAACTTAGGCAATAATAAAATCAACATCACTGAATTCATCACTCCGGCTGAAAAGCAGAACATTACCACGTCCCAGAAGCCCTCAGGTGTCTTCTGTGCATGTTCTTCCCTCCCCGAAAGAGAGACTTTATAAAGGATTTTGTATTCATCGCGCTCTGCATGTTTTCCTAAACAAAAAAGCAGTTTACTTTCGGCTTGTTTTTAATTTGTATAAATGGAATCCTATAGTAGACACTCTTTTGAGATTTGCTTCTTTCACTCAATAGTGTGTCTTTGGGATTTACGTGTGCATAATCGTAATGTATTATTTTTCTTGACTGAGCACACCAGGACTTCTTGATTCATTCTGCCGGTGATGGATGTTTGGGCTGTTTCCAGAATTCTGCTGCGATGCAAAATTAAGCCTACCTAGTTGTGTATGTGTTTCCTGGTGCACAAATGTGGGAGCTGACCTGTGCTCCCTAGGCAGGAGTGGAGGCCCTGGAGTTCCACAGCCTTGCCGATATTTGGATTGTTCAACTTTTAAATTTTTGCCGATTGGTGTTTTTGTTCTTTGTCTTTTTACTATATGAATGAGGATAAACATCTTTCATTTGTTTATGGGCCTCAGGTATGTCCTTTTTGGTGACATTCCTGTATAATTCCTTTGCCCATTTTTCTTTGGATGTTGTCTTTTCTATTGATTTTAGGAGTTCTTTATATGTTTTGAATATTAAGTGTGTTGCAAATATTTTTTTTTCTGCTTGTGGTTTATCTTTTTATTCTCTTTGTAGTATCTTTTTCTTTCTTTCTTTATTTATTTTGGTGAGGAAGATCATCGCTGAGCTAACATCTGTGCGAAGCTTCCTCTGTTTTATGTGGGATGCCGCCACAGCGTGGCTTGATGAGCAGTGCTGGGTCTGCACCCAGGATCTGAACCTGCAAACCCTGGGCCACCGAAGCTGAGCATGCAAACTTAACCATTATGCCACCAGGCCGGCCCTGTAGTAGCTTTTAATGAATGAAGTTTTGAGTTTTGAAATTTTTGAAGTTGGATTTATCTTTGTGGTTTGCGCTTTTTTTAATGTCTTGTTTCAGAAACTGTGGCTCTTTCTGTGGTAGGCAGAATAATGGCCCCCCAAGATGACCACGCCCTAATCCCCAAAGCCTGTGAATGTGTGACATCACACGGCAAAGGGGAATTAAGGCTGCAGCTGGGAATAGGTTGCTGGTCAGCTGACCTTAAAACAGGGAGGGCATCCTGGATTATCCCAGTGGGCCTGGCATAATCACAAGAGTCCTTAAAAGTGAAGGGGATTCAGAGGGAGACGTGATGACAGAAGGATGGGTTGAGGCTTTTGGGAAACTTCAGAGAGATGGAACATTGAACATTGCTGCCTTCAAAGATGGAGGGAGGGGGCCGTGAGCCAAAGAATGTGGGCAGCCTCTAAAAGCCGGAAAAAGCAAGGAAATGGATTCTCCCCTCCAGCCTCCAGAAGGAACACAGCTCCGCTGACCCCCTGAGTTAGCGCGGTGAGACCCATGGTGGACTTCTAACCTGGACAACTGTTAGGTAATGAGTTCGTGCTGGTTTATGCCACCAAGTTTGTGGTCATTTGGTACAGCAGTAATCGACAGCCAATACCCCAGCTCTACCCTGTTTCAGCTTATTTGTCTTAAAGGAAAACTGATTCCTCTATCGAGCCCGAATGGGCTACTCAGTCCTTTCTATCCACTTGTATTCCCTCTACGTCCAGTTCAAAGTTCTCAGCTCAGACTGCACATGAGCCACACCCAGGAAGCTTTTAACAAATATTGGTGCCAAAACCAAAAACAACCCCAAAAACCTTTATGCCTTGGCCCCAAACCGGACCAATTAATCAGAATTTCTGGAGGTGGGAACTAGGCATTAGTATTGTCCCCCAGTACCACTCCATCCCTTTATCTATCCATTAATCATCCTTTTTTTAAAATCTATTTTAAAGTAAATTGCAGATATGAATAAACTTCCCCCAAACAATATCTCTCTTAAAGCTCCCCAGGCAATTCTAATGCAGCCAGGATGGAGACCCATGGGACTAGATCAAGTGTAATCCTTCTTTGTGGGCAGCCCTTCAACCAAAGGCTCCCAGCAGCCACTCTCAAGCCTGCCCTGTAAGCACTGATGCTCATCCCCTCTTCGTAGTTTCGCACCTACCCACCCTGGTCAATTGCCTCTGGACCTTTTTGCTCCAGTTGGACAACGTCCAACCCAACGTTTCTAGTGTTTGTGGGAAGAGTACCTGCCCCCCTCTAGCCCGTGAGCTCCGTTGGACAGTGGCACTGTTTGGTTCAGGCTGTGTATCTCCCTATTGCGCTTTGCAGTGGATTAGTGAACACTAAAAAAAAAAAAATCATCTCACTTGGTCATCAGGATAGACGTAAACTCTACTTAAAGATAACTTCTTTTAGTTAGGAAAGCAAATAAATGTTAGTTTGGTTAAGTGCCAATATTAAGATGGATTAGAAAACTGGACTTGGTCACCAATTTCACGACCAGCAGGGCCTCCCAGGGCAAGAGATAATTCAAGCTATACATAAAAGAGATCTTCAATGTGAGAAAACAAGCATTTGCTCATGAGGAAAAAGTGAGGATAAACAATTAGTCATTTTTCTTATGTCAAGTATTCAATAATTCTGGTATAAATTTGCCATGTTAGAAAAATTAATCACCGATTACTTGAACCTCTTTTAAGCTCTCACATACATGCTTAATACCTGAAAAATATTCTCAACCTGACTTCTCACACTCCTCTGTGAGAATGTTAAACATGGTTCTCTGTGCTATGAACTTAAACAGGGCTGATGCGTGAGAGCAACAACAGAGCTGTTTCTCGTAGAGCTTCCACTGAGAGGAAGACAACAAAGAACCCTTGGATTTTTCCGTGGAGGAAATCTGTTCTGCCCTTGGGGAAGGAGAAAAAGAAATCCAGTATCTAAAGACTAGCAAGTAAGATCTCTTCATGTTCCCAAGGCTACATCTTCAGTTTCAAGAAAGCGGCTAAGAGTTATGTGCAGAATTGATCAATTATTGCCAGCCTAAATAAACTGTAGTCTTTGAGGATTCAGAGGACTTTCTAGAAAATACGTCAATTAAAAAACTCAACAAAGTCATTTAACTCTTAGCTCTGTTACTGAAAACTACTTTGCATTTATACTTCATGTAAGGTAAAGCTGTCTGAAAGTCAAAATGACCTTTAAAAGGAAAATATTTACATCTGTCAATTTTTACTTCAAGTATTCTGAAATCTTGCTGAAGAGATCAATTTTATTTGGCTTTGTTTGTTTGCTTTTTCATTTCGGTGAACACCAATATTTTTCCCTAAAGAGCTTTGATCCCTATAGAGCAAGAAATAGAAGATACAGGATATTTTTCTTAAATGCCCTGTGTAAGTATTAAAAGAACGTGTGTGTATGTGTGTGTGTGTGTGTGTGTGCTCGTGTGTATCACCACACTGTGGTCTACATATTTTCTGGCTTCAGAACGACTTTTCTTTCTTTTCAAATCATGTTCCAGATAAGACAGTCTCATTACTCCTAGATATGAGATTTTTTTTCCTTTCTCAGTGGAGGATGGAGATGGAAAAGAAACATTTTTCTGCCAAAAAATTTCAAAACACTCCATGACATTTAGTTTCTTAGAGAATCGGGAAGTATCTTATTACAGCTGAGAAACTATATTTTATTTAAAACAGATGAGCGGGATTCCCAATAGTGGGGCGTATCATATCTCTAAGTTAGATCCCTTCACCCTTGTCAACTCATTTGTCTAGCTGGTTATTCTGTTTCTCCTCCTGGCCTTTCAGTGTTCGTGTAACGTAATATCAGAAGGCAAAACCATTCAATGATGGGAAATCGAAGCTTTCCGTGTGTATAAAAGAATGAAGCTGAACGTCCACCACTCTGGTCAAGTTGATCCAATCTGGGTAGATTGTATAACCAGTAACTCTCTCCTGGGTCTGTCAGTGGGGAGAGGACTTTGGAGAAACCTACTGTGTATCCTTGACAAGAAAAGACTGCAGATCTTAGTCAAGGGCAACATCATATCATCTCTACACAATTTCCACCTCACCCATCCCCCCAACTAAAGCTGGTCTGCTCTGCACCCTGATTAATAGCATCCAAAACTCCAGGGGAAAAATGGTAAGAATAGAGGCAGCAATATTTTAATATCCTTCCAATTCTGATTCTTGCGTAACTTCAGATCCGTGGTGATGGTTTGGTGGATGCGGTGCAAGCCATACAACTTACCACCGGGTACTCATTTGTGACACATTTTCCCTCTCCACTTCTCCCCCTCCAATCCTCAAAATCTAGCTACTTGGGTTCAAAATAAAAATAAAGGAACAATAAAGAATTAATGAGAACAGGCACTACTGGATTAAACTGCTGCCTCTGGATACTGTCATTTGCACAATGGCCGCTTAATTGCTCTGTGCCTCTGTTTCTTCATAGATAAAAACAGAGATTAGAAAGGATGGACATAAGCAAAAAAGATTGCTTCAGAAATGTTTTAGATATTGTGTTACTGTCCCTCTGAGCTGCAAAGGCAGCTTGGGAGGAATAGAAAGAAAGATTTTTGCATGAGGTACATCAACTAGCAAGGAACACAACGATAGACCACGTACTTACCGATAATGACAGTGTTGTCATCAGCAATTAGCAACTTGCTGTGGACATAGATAAGCTCAGTGACTAGGTTTCCTTCAAGCTCTGCGTGTGTTCTAAGACCACAGAATGATATGTAATTTATCCACTGATTGCCAACTGCAAATTGAAAAAGAAGTTACTAAAGTTAATATGACCAAACTCAATAAAGGCACATTGAATTTACTGCTTTTCCAAATAATATATTACTTAAGCAGGTTGCTAAAAATAGATTGTAAATAATGTGTGTGTGTGTGTGTGTATAATTTCAGAATTCCCCTAGGATCTATTTTTGCTATCTGAAGAGTTTTATACTCTTAATATGGATGAATATATCTTTTTTTTTTTTTTTTTGGTTTTGCTGAGGAAGATTCACCCTGAGCTAACATCTGTGCCAATGTTCCTCTGTTTTGTATGTGAGTTGCTGCCACAGCATGGCTGCCAACAAGTGATATAGGGCCATGCTGGGGAACTGAACCCGGGCCACCAAAGCTGAGTGTGTTGAACGTAACTGCTAAGCCATGGGGCTGGCCCCTGGATATACATTTTTCTTTTCTTTTTTGTTTTGGTGAGGAAGATTGGCCCTGAGCTAACATCTGATGCCAATCTTCCTCTTTTTGCTTGAGGAAGATTGTCACTGAGCTAACATCTGGGCCAATCTTCCTCTATTTTGTATGTGAGATGCTGCCACAGCATGGCTTAATTAGTGGTGCATAGGTCCACACCCAGGATCCAAACCCATGAACCCTGGGCCACTGAAGCGGAGCACGCGAACTTAACCACTACACTACCAGCCTGGCTCCTGCATTTAAAAAAAAATCATACGGAAGTGCTTTCCATGAAATTGCTTTGCTGAGGCAATCGAAAAATTTATTCACATATGAACGTTTTATTTCAAGGATTTGGTGAGTAACTACTGAAGAGTGATAATTACAGCAGAGCCAGGGTAGATACCCCAAGACTTCAGTGTGACATTTGCATCTATCTTGGTTGACACTTAGCTGTGGTTTAAATCAGATGCAAGATGTGTGCCCAAACGAACAGATGTATACATGGTTTGCAGCATATCCAGCACAAAGCAGCAGTTAAGTTTTACAGACTCTGGGTAAATAAACATGTTGGCAATTAAATAACACCCCTCCTTCTAAATCATTAAAAGTAGGAAATGAAAAAATCCTGACCCAATTTGACTTTGGAGAATTTTCTTCAGAGCAAGCAATAGTGGGTCTGTACTTTAAAATGTATTTTAAATGCCTCTCATCACGTGAGGGTCATTCGTGTGATAAGAAGAAACGCATTCCATACCAAGCCAACCCATTATCATCACCCCGGCACGAGTGTTAGTCACAAGATTTTACGGTCCCTCTCCAACACAGCAGTTGTCCTGGACAAGCAAAGTCGGACACCAAGAATAAATGAAGTGGAACCAAAACATCATGAATTCTAATAGAAAGAGAACATAAATCATTTTCTTCTTTGCGAGAATCTGAAGCATACTAATGGAACCAACAGTAGTTCATGTTCTATTTACTGAAATTTCTGTTTTCTATTTTACTGATGTTTTCTATGTTACTGTTGATATTATTCAGTGTGTCTATTACATTTGGGTATCGTGGAAAGAAATTCATCCATAGTTTATGTACAGAGATTCCCCCGCTGGCAGATAATCCTTACCTTATACATATGAGTGACCTGGTAGCCGTGTCTGCCAAGAGTTGATGTGCTGGTGTACCAGTACACCATGTGTAAAAGAAGCAGTGCTAAAAAGTTTCACCTAAATGAGATTTTTTTCAAATCAATTTCTTCCCCATTTGTTAATGTTATACTGGAACGAGGCTCATCGAAAGCACCGTTTCCTCTTTAAAGTCTTCTCTGATCCAGGAGAGAGGAGCATTTCCTCTTCTAAGCCTTTCATGCCCATAAAATTCCTGGAAAATATTTCCAATATGATGCCTAATATATTATTTTACAAACACTTCTTTAATCCTCCATTTCTCCTACTTTGGTGGACGTCTTATCCATCTTTGTATCCTCAATCCTTGCATAGTGCTAAAAGAAGTTAACAAATGAGTGGATGAATGAATGGAGGTTTCCGAATTATATGTCTTGAGAATCTTGAGGTTTATATAGGCCCCTAAGGATAAATCTCTTGTGAACATTAGTGCATATTATACCCCAAAAGATGAGAAATTCAATACCATAGACTCTTGATGTTTATAAGGAAATTATGTGAAAGCACTTGTTACAGGCTTTTGTTACTTAAAAACTGGTAGCACTTCATACATGTACATTTCTAATCCTGATCGAATACCTCTAGACCTTGTGGTATATTATACTAAATTGGCTGCTAAAATGCCACAATTCACAAAAGTTATAAAAATGATAAAGAAATGCTTTAAATTAAACACTAAACCCCTGAAGATCGGAGTATCAAGATAATTATACACTAATAGCTGCTGGTTTTCTTTTTGGGAATTTTAACATAGTCATAGCAGCAGTTCGGCTATTTCTAAAGAATGGAAACAGGAGAATACTACAGTTCTCTATCCAGTTAGAGATTAGCTAGTTCATGTATTTAAAACCCACCACACAGTTACAAAAACAAAACCAACAATACAACATCGTACCCAAAAGCGGGCTTTATGTAATTAATCTGCTCTTCCTTGTTTAGAATATGAACATTTCCCCCCGAGATGTCTGATTTTGACTTGTTCCCAGGGTACGTGGAAATCTTTTCATAAGAGGGCTTAACATAGAAATTACTTCTTGTGTTAAAATCCAATTTTTCCCCTGAATAGGCAAAGACAGGAAAAGGATCCAGAGCCAAAGGAAATGCTTCATTATAAGCTCAGGGCATTTCTATGGTTGAGACGAAATAACAGGCTTGTTCTGACTTTTTATTCCCCTATGCCCTCAACTTTGCATTTTTTCTAGCCACTAACAGCACTGAATGGCTTTTCTGATTTTGTTTTATCAACATATCTTTTAGAGACTTACTCATTCACTATCATCTTCATTTTAGAAAGTAGAGATAGGGATAATGCTCTAGAAAATCTTACTTGTCCTGGATGCAATTAGACAACTATTGAAAGCACTTATTATTGCTGATGTACTTGTCTCCTGTCTAAAGTGTTTTAGACTGAGCAGATCATTGTGCAAAATGACTGAACACCCAACACCTATATATATATATATTTAATTTAATTTAATTATTAATTTAAAATTATACAAATGTACTAAAACCTTAATTCATTGTGTGTGTGTGTGAGGAAGATTAGCCCTGAGCTAACATCTGTGCCTGTCTTCCTCTACTTTATATGTGGGATGCCTCTACAGCATGGCTGATGAGTGGAGTAGGTCCGCACCTGGGATCTGAACGTGTGAACCTGGGCCTCTGAAGAGGAGTGCATGAAACTTTAACCACTCAGCCACGAGGCTGGTCCCCTTAATTCATTATTTTTAGAGCTTCCAAATCATTTAAAAATCCATATACCATAAAATTCACTCCTTTACAGTATACAATTTAATGTTTTTTTAAAAAGTGTATTTACAAAGCTATATAATCACCACCACTCTCTAATTTTCAGATATTTTTATTATCCCCAAAAGAAACGCTATACCCCTCAGGAGTCACTCCCCATTCCACTCTCTCCCCAGAGCCTGGCAATGGCTAATCTATTTTCCTGTCTTACGGATTTACCTATTAAAAACATTTCATAAAAATGGAATTATACAATATGTGCCCTTTTGTGTCTGGCTTCTTTTCACTTAGCATATTTTCAGGGTTCATCCATGGTGTAGCATCTATCGGTACATTGTTTTTTATATCAAAATAACATCCCATTGTATGGATGTACACATTTTGTTACTACATTCATCAGTTAATGGATATTTGTGTTGTTTAACTTCTGGTTATTATGAATAAGGCTGCTATAAACATTCATGTGCAAGTTTTTGTGTGGATATGTTTTCAATTCCCTTGGGTATATACTATGGAGCAGAATTGCTGGGTTATATGGTAATTCTATGTTTAACTTTTGAGGAACTACCAAACTGCTTTCTGAAGAGCCTGCCCCATTTTGAATTCCCAACAGCAATGCATGAGGGTTCCAATATCTCCAAATACTCCTCAATATCTTATTTTTTAAATTATAGCCATCATAGTGGGTATGAAATATCTCCAAATACTCCTCAATATCTTATTTTTTAAATTATAGCCATCGTAGTGGGTATGAAGTTGTACCTTGTGGTTTTTATTTGAATTTCCCTAATGACTAATGATGTTGAGCATCTTTTCCTGTGCTTATTGGCCATTGTATATCTTCTTTGGAGAGATGTCTATTTAGATCCTTAGCCCATTCTTAAATTGGATTATTCTTTTTATTGTTGATTTTTCAATGTTCTTTATATATTCAGGATACAAATTCCATAACAGATATATGATTTGCAAACATTTCTCCCATTCTGTCACTTTTTCTACTTCCTGTATAGTGTCCATCAGAGCACAAAAGCTTTCATATTTGGTGAAATCCAATTTATCTAGTTTTATATTTTTGTTTTTGGTGTAAAATCCAAGAAACTATTGCCTAATATAAGGTCATAATGATTTATGCCTATTTTTTTTCTGAGGGTTTTATAGTTTCAGCTCTTACATTTAGGTCTTTGATTCATTTTGATTTATTTTTGTATGGTGTGAGGCAGGGGTCCAACTTCATTCTTTTGCATGTGGATATCTAGATATTCCATCACCATTTGTTGAAAAGATTATTCTTTCTCCATTGAATTGTCTTGGAACTTTTGTTGAAATTCAGTTGACCATAATCTTAAGAGTTTATTTCTGGATTCTCAGTTCTATTTGTTTGATCTGTATGTCTAACCTTATATCAGTACCACATTCTCTTTATTATTGTAAGTTTGTAGTAAGTTTTGAAATTGGGAATGTGAGTCCTCCAATTTGTTCTTCTTTTTCAAGATTGTTTTGGCTATTCTAAATGCCTGTGATTCCACATGAATTTTAGGATTGGCTTATCAATTTCTGCTAAAAGGCAGCTGGGAGTTTGATAGGAACTATGTTGAATATGGTGATCGGTTTGGGGGGTACTGTCATCTTAACAACGTTAAGTCTTCCAACCCATGAAAACGGGATGTCTTTCCATTTATTTAGGTCCTCTTTAATTTCTTTCAATGATATTTTATAATTTTTAGTGTAAAAATCTTGCACTACTTTTGTTGTTTATTCCTATTTTACTCTTTCAATGCTATTGTAAATGAAATTGTTCCCTTAATTTCATTTCAACTTACTTATTGCTAGTGTATAGAAATACAATTGATTTTTGTATATTGATCTTGTATCTTGCAACACTGCCGGACTCATACATTCTTTCTATTAGTGTGTGTATGTGTGTGAATTCCTTAGGATTTTCTATAGACAAGATCATGACATCTGTAAAAGAGATGGTTTTGCTCCTCTCTTTTTTATCTTTTATTTCTTTTTCTTGCCTACTTGTCTTGACTAAAACCTCGAGTGCAATGCTGACAAGAGTGGACATCCTCACTTTGTTACTGATCATAGGGAGAACACTTTCAGTCTTTCACCATTAAATATGATGCTAGCTGTGGTTAATTATAGATGCCCTTTATGAGGTTGTGGAAATTCCTTTCTATTCCTAGTTTGTCGAGTATTTTTATCATGAAAGGGTTTTGTATTTTGTCAAATGCATTTCATGTGTCTAATAATATGACCATGTGGCCTTTGTCCTTTATTCTATTAACATGGTATATTATGTTGATTGATTTTCAGATGTTAAACTAACCACACATTCCTGGGATAAATCTCATTTTGTCATGGTGTATAATCCTTTATATATTATTGGATTCAGTTTACTGGTATTTCACTGAGCAATTTTGTGTCTATATTCACAAGGAACATTGGTCTGTAGCTTTCTTTTCTTACGATGGCTTTGGTTTTGGTATCAGGGTAATACTGGTCTCATAGAATGAGTCAGGAAGTATTCTCTCCTCCTATATTTTTTTGGGGAAAGATTTGTAAAGAATTGTGGTTCATTCTTCTGTGGATGGTGGAATTCACCAACAAAGCCATCTGAGTCTGGGCTTTTCTTTGTAGAAACATTGTTAATTACTAAATCAATTTCTTTACCAGTTATAAATCTATTTGGAGTTTCAATTTATTCTTGAGTGAGTTTTGGTAGTTTATGTCTTTCTAGGAATTTTCCCATCTTGCCTAGGTTAACTAATTTGTTGGCATATAACTGTTCATAGTATTCTAATATACTCCTTTTTGGTAATTTGAGTTTTCTCTATTTTTTACTTGGTCAGTCTAGCTAAAGATCAATTTTGTTGATCTTTTCAAAGAATCAACTTGTTTTCATTATTTTATTGTTTTTCTCTTCTCTCATTTATTTCCCCTTTAATCTCTATTATTTCCTTCATTCTGCTTTCTTTGAGTTTAATTCACTCTTCCTCTTATAGGTTCTTAAGGTGTAGAATTTGGTTATTGATTTGAGATCTTCCTTTTTTTTTTTTTAAGGATTGGCACCTGGGCTAACAACTGTTGCCAATCTTTTTCTTTTTTCTGCTTTATCTCCCCAAACCCCCTGCACACAGTTGTATATCTTAGTTGCAGGTCCTTCTAGTTGTGGGATTCCTTTTTTTTAATATAGGTGTTTAAGCTATAAATTTCCCTCTGAGCATTGCTTTAGATATGTCTCATAAATTTTGATATGTTGTTTTCATTTGAATTCATCTCAAATATTTTCTAATATCCCTTGCAGTACCTTCTTTGGTTCTTTGGTTATTTAGGAATGTGTTTTTTAATTTCTATCTGTTTGTGAATTTCTAAAATTTCCTTTTATTATTGATCTACAACTTCATTCCATGGTGGCCATCTTTATATGATTTTAATCTCTTTAAATTTATTGAGACTTATTTTATGGCCTACCATATGGTCTGTCCTGGAGAATGTTCCATATGTACTTGAGAATGTCTATTCTGCTGTTATTAGGTGGAGTCTTTCATAGTTGTCCTGTCAGTCAGGTTGGTTTATAGTCTGAAGTCTTCAGTTTCAGTGCTGGTCTTTTGTCTAGCTGTTCTATACATTATTGAACACGGGGTATTAAAGACTGTAACCAGGGGCCGGCCCCATGGCCGAGCGGTTAAGTTTGCATGCTCCGCTTTGGTGGCCAGGGTTTCACCTGTTCAGATCCCTGGGTACAGACCTAGCATCATCAAGCCATGCTGAGGTGGCATCCCACATAGCTCAACTAGAAGAACCTACAACTAGAATATACAATTATGGACGGGGGGTTTTGGGAGGAGAAGAAGAAAAAGAGATTGGCAACAGATGTTAGCTCAGGTGCCAATCTTGAAAAAAAAAAAGGACCCCAACTATTCTTTTTGAATTAGAATTGTCTATTTCTCTCCTTGGTCCTGTCAGTTTTTGCTTCACGTACTTTGGGATCTGCTGTTAGGTATATATATGTTTAATTTTATATCTTCTTGATAGGTTAAATTTTTTATCATTACATAATATCTTCTCACCAAAATTTCTGACTTAAGGTCTATTTTATCTAATATTGGTATAGCCATTCTAGCTATTTTTTTTCTTATTGTTTGCATAGTATATATTTTTTCATCCTTCTACTTTCAATCTATTTGTGTCTTGAATCTAGAGTCGCTTCTAGATAGCATATCGTTGGATCATATTTTTTTAATTCATTCTATCAATCTCTGCATTTAATTGGAGAGTTTGATCCACTTATATCTTTTCTAATTACTGGTCAGGAAGCACTTACTGCTGCCATTTTGCTGTTTGTTTTCCATGTGTTACACCTTTTTTTGTTCTTCAGTTTCTCCATATCTGCCATCTTTTGTGTTAAATATTTTTAATGTATCATTTTAATTCCCTTGTTGTTTCTTTTACTATATTTTAAAAGTTATTTTCTTAGTGGTTTTCCTGGGGATTATAATTAATATCTTAATTTATAACAATCTAGTTTGGATTAATACCAACTTAATTTCAATAGTATGCTAAAACTTTTCCCTTACATAACTCCATTCCCTTCTTCCTCTCTTAGGCTATTATCATCATACAAAATAGATCTTTAAAAATTATATACTCATTAACACAGATTTATAATTATTGCTTTATGCAGCTGTCTTTTCATTTAGATTGGAGAAAAAAGTTACAAACAGAAAATATATCTATGCTGTCTTTTTTATTTACCTGTGTAGTAATCATTATTGGCACTCTATTTCTTCATGAAGACTCAAGTTACCATCCTGTAACCTTTAATTTCTGTCTGAAGGACTCCCTTTAGCATTTCTTGTAGGGCAGGTCTGCTAGCAATAAATTCTCTCAGTTTTTCTTTATCTGGGAATGCCTTAGCTTCTCCTTCATTTTTGAAAGATAGTTTTGCCTGATACAGAATTCTTGGTTGACAGTCTTTTCTTTCACTAGTAGTAAAGTTGTTCACTTTAAATACGTCATCACATTGCATTCTGAACTTCATGGTTTCTGATGAAAAACTGGCTGTTAATCTTAACTAGGATCCCTTGTACTTGATGATTTGCTTCTCTCTTGCTGCTTTCAAGATTCTCTTTTGTCTTTGTCTTTCAATATTTTGATTATGATGTGTTTTGGTATGGATCTCTTTAAGTTTATCCTACTTAGATTTTGTTGAGCTTCTTGGATGTGTAGATTCATGCTTTTCATCAAATTTGGAAGTTTTCAATTGGTATTTCTTTAAATATTCTATCTGCACTTTTCTCTCTCTCCTCTCCTGGGACTCCCATTATGCATATGTTGGTATACTTGATGGTGTTTCACAGGTCTCTGAGGCTCTGTTCGTTTTTCATCATTCTTTTTTCTTTCTGTTCCTCAGACTGGATAATCTTAATTGATCTATCTTCAAGTTTCTGGATTCTTCTGCCTGCTCCAATCTGCTACTGAGCCCCTCTAATGTATATTTCATTTATTATACTTGTCAACTCCAGAATTTATATTTGATTCCTTTTTTAAAAAAAAAATTTATAGAAACTTTTTAAAGAATTCTATTTTGTATATTCTTTATTTGAGGAGACGTTTTTATACTTCAGTTATTTAGATATTGTTTAGATATTAGCTCTTTGAACATAGTTAAACCAGCTGTTTTAAAGTCTTTTAAACCATCATACAAGTCAAATTATGACAATTCACTAAGAATTGTCAGAGCACAGAAGCTTGAAGTCCATCTAGCTCCCTCTAGTGACTGCTAGGCTGCTGGTTTTCACAGTGCTGAGGAGCTGGCTTTGAAGGCTACTGTGCAACTGAGGAGAGGGGGATGGGTATATGGCAAATTAAAATGCCATAAGGCTTGTTGCTTTTACCAAGATTTTGCTGTCTTTTTGAATAAACACTCTTCAGATTGTTACAAGCCTTTGTATAACTTCCAGACTTCTTAAAAAGTTGATTTTGACAATTTTTGTCAGTGTTTTTGTTGCTTTTACGTGGGAGTGGATTTTTGGAGATCCATACTATTGCCATACCTGTTGATGTCCTAATTCTTCATGTTAAGTGAAAAATATACATACATGGAATGATTAATATTTTCTCCCTACTTTCTATTACATCATCCAGGGCACTCCATTTAGAAGATTAGCAGTGTAAAAAAGAATCTTCAAAAAACTCAACTGAGGTTTACAGTATTTCTGAAGGCCATACCACATGGCATCATATGACTGTGATGGCTCCTCCTGACTTTTCCAGACCTCCCTGTGGCAGCTCCATTCTCCTGGTCAGTTGGATTGACACTCAGGATTATCTGATACTTCCCTTACTCTTCTGCCCCCACATGCCCTCAAGTCTTCCTTCACAGTCTTATTCATATATAACCTTTCTTTCCATTACCAATGCACCATTTTCTCTCACCTGCCACCAGTCCCTCTCTACTTTGCTTACCAACAATAAGTGAATCTTCATATAAACACCACTTTGATGAGTTCACTCCAGGAATCAGAGGATTCCATCAACCTTACCTTGTCTTCTTCTGGATAAGATCTAGTCTTTTTAATGTGGCCCTCCAAGTTTCCAAAATCTGGACCCAATCTGAACTGTCTGAACTGGTCAGACAACTTGGATTCTGAATCCAGCTGTCCTGTGGAACCTTCCACACCTATTTTATGGAGTATAGAACATTATTGAGCACCTACTATGTGCTGAACTTAGAGTCAGTTCATGGAGTTATAGGTAAGTAAACCCACAGTTATAATATATTGTAGCTAAGAACGATATAGAAGGATCAATTAAGAAGATATTTGAGAAAGTACCTTTGAAGAATGGCAGAAGTGAAAGGTGTTACTGTGGTTTTTTCTTATTTATTTACCTCCAGTATAATACCCTCAAAGATTTAGTCAAGTGTTACAGTGGCAAAATGATTAGATAATCTGTTTTCTTCCCCTAAAATAAGACATTGTTGTGAGAACCCTGGGACTTCTGCACATATAGAAGCCACATAAATACCTCTTGACCTTGTAGCATTTATGTCCTCATCTTTAAAGCAGGGACAATACCTGTGCTGCTCCCTTCCCAGGACTGCGGTGAAGGATCACATGAGAAGACACATGTAGCGTCCTTGCAAAGTGCCTTACAAATCCTACTTACTATCAAAACAATTATTATAAATAAAAATATATTATAAAAGCACTCTCATTTTTTAATAACCCATGCACCTCAAGTCGTGGCGTCTTCATTTGAACATTGGTTTGGGCAATTTAATGAGAATAAGTAACTTGTCTCTATTAAGAAGTTTTTGCACTACCTTTTGAGTCTAGTGTTCTATAATCACACTGTGAAAACATTAATGATTACTGATATGTCATCAAAAACAACAGTGGAGGAAAAAAAAAGTAGTTACTTACGTTCTGCTTTTAACTGTCCAAGGATGGAATTTTCTCCTCTGCACATCGTTCTGGACACACATAAGGGAAAGAAACAATTATGGAGGTTTCATAGGAACCAATTCCAATTGCAATATTTGTGGGGTACAGTCTTAATCCAAGTGAAAACAGAACAAGTGTTTTTATGAGAAGATGCTACATAGATTTTTTAAAAGCTAACAAACCACACGAATATCACTTGTAATGTTACTGATGGGAGAAGGTAGTTGTTTTGAGTTGGGTAAATGGGAAAGTTATAAAATTGATGTTGGATTTCAGAAAGAGATGCTATTTTTAAAAGATGGGTTATAAATTAACTTTCCCTCTTAGAAAATTTGGTGACAGTAAAGATAAATGTGGAATGCCTCGATAGGTAAGAAACTGACAGAATCACATTACTTCCAGAGGTGAAAAAGGCAAATACTCAGCAGGGTAATTTTGAAATTAAAGAAACTATTATACCTGGGCTATCTCTATAAAGTCGGCAAACCCCTTAGACATGAAAAATACAGTCTCAAATAACTGATTCTGCTAATGATTTTGTTTCTCAAGACTGATAATAGTCAATGAATTATAAAGACCGACAAAAAATTTTATGCTCCATCTGCTTGCTTTATGAAAGTAATTAAAAATACAGTTATGCCAGGAAATGCTGATATTATTAAAGACGATGCCAGCAAATAGAGATGTTTTTGCATAATAAAAAGTTACAGTTTTGGTTGCTGAACAAAAGCCAAGCATGTTATTTCATTCAGCTGGTTCAAACCCAAGAAAACAGTCATAGAAAATAATTACAATTGACAATATTCCAAAAATAATATTAGAATGGCAAATGAAGTGCATAAAATCCAATTAAACATATGTCAGTGCCTTAAATACTTGAAAAGTTTTTTTTTTCATATTATAAATCAGATAATATTAGAAATGGGCAAGTCTTCAATCCAATGTATAGACCAGAGCACAGCTGAAGTTCTCTCATACTGTAATCAGGCAAAATTACCCCAGAGGAAGCAAAACATCTTTACTTGAAACCGTGGCAGATAGACAGACACAAGCTTCAAAAGTCAGTAAGGAACAAGAGGATTAAAAAAAAAATAAAAAGATTTCTACAAATGGTGCACTCAAACTGTGCCTGGCAGACCCTCAGATCCTGCAGGGGGTGTCTCTAGGAGGGGACTGAAGTAGGAGGCCATCTAAGCCCCCACCCCCACTTTGACCAAGGCTCTGCTTTACACGCCGGGGGTTCTGGGTAAGGTCTCATTTATTCCTCCCCCACTAAAGGGTTTCATCAGAAAGGTGGGAAGCTACAGGTGGTTCAGAAAAACAAGGGCTATTAAAAGAGACTATCCAGGCTCTAGTCCTTGCCTTGACTTAGTGAGAGTGTCTCCTGAGTAGGGATCTTTTGTATCTCAGGTCACAGAGCCTCTAACTGGGAGCTGGATTCATGCCCAGGCCTGTCCATGTACCTCTTCACTCCCACTCTCTTTTCCACTGAGTGACCCAGAGCCAATGTCAGGGAGGCCCTTCCATCGCTTCCCACCCCACCTCTCTACGCCCACCCACCAGTTAGTACCTCTCAACCCTCCTCCTAATGCTCGACTGGCCAAGTCTGAGCTTCATGCACCTTTTTGAGTGAATATGGGAACTCTGCTTTTTAGAATATCAAGACTGGGACTTACCATTTTCCCTAAAATTTTAACCGAGAAAACAGAACTAAAATTCCAGAAGGTAGGAGAGAACCTTCATGCTTCATATGCTAGCAGAGGCCATTTTACCAACCTTGTTGAAGGACTGGCTACCCAAAGAATCATAAACAAACGTGCATTTTAAGCGTTTAATTTTTTTTTCTCTACTTACTGCAAAGAATATGGAAAGCTCAACAACTCTTTGGCAGGGTAAAGATAATTTTTAAGTCAATATTATATGTATAGTCCTGATTATATATATATTTAAGATATATACGTACATATATATTAGTTTAAAAGATATATATATGTATTTATTTAAAAGATATGCATGCATATATATTAAAAATACTATATATGTATATATACATAAGATAAATGTATATATATAAGATATATATGTATATATTTTTTAGAACATATGTATATATAAGTATATATACTAAAGAACTAAAAGATTAGTCTCTTTTTTACTCATACATATTGTATACATGTCAATATATACACATATATATCTAATAAATGGAGATAATGACTTTAGATATATATACAATAGGCAGTGATTATATAAGAGAGAATAATATTTTAGTTCTTTTATAGTTGCCATGTGTCCTAGGCCCACCATTTATGATTTTAGTCTCTATTTGAATTTTATCAACTACTAAACAGGCTAAGATTAAAAAGTAAAACAAAGAAAAGTGTTCATCTGTTTAATGCTCCACTGAATAGATGAGGAGACACATTTCCATTCCTTTCACCAGCTTACATGCACGACTGACTGAAAGCTGAAAACAGACGATTTGAGAACTTTGGCACCTGTAGTTGAAGTGCATGATTGCCTGTAGAGCGTTTCCTCCACCCGTTGAAATGTCTCCTTCAAACCCTGGCAGAAGGGGTATCACAACATACACCCGGTACCTCTGGCCTTCCCTGCAAAAGTCAGATGCGGAGAGATTCACCAAAAAAAGATCAGCTTAACGTGACAGCCAAGCAGTTCACATGGTTTTAGAGATTGAGTGAACGGGTTCCTATAATACCTTCTATCGCATTTCAGGGCTTGGGGGGCACTGCTGGATTTGAACTATCCAAATAGTTCATAACAACCCGAAAAGTAAGCCGAACTTGGCAGTATAGTGGGTGTTGTACCCACTGTCTCTCTACAGCATAATCCTTCCTAGGACAAAACTCACTGTAAGAAAGCTTTGATTGACTCCTCTGGAGGTGGGGGGAGGGGGATTGTAACACAGTTTTAAAAAAGATGTTATCATAATAGTTTTAGGTATAACAAGCTGTATCCACAGTACTCGGCTCAGAGCCTGGAGAAGAGCAGGCATTCAGTTAATAATTGTTGAGTAAATGAGTTTCCATAGCCTAGATCTAAGGGGCAAAAAGACATACTGGACCCAGTATATTTTGCAATGCAAAGATCATCATTACTTAGAAACTCCGATTCTGCTCTGGAAAGTCTGGTTCAGCTGCAAAACGTTCCCCTGGACTCTCAAGAATTCGGAGCAGCTGACGTTGATTTTCAAGTCCTCTGCATATATAATATAGCATTTCTTGGCTCACTCTCCCAACTTAATAACAACAGCCTTTGGAAGAAAAGGCTTTGAGTTGCCTTTACTACTCAATGATGTAACAAATAGAAGAAGAAAGTGCTGCTCCTTACTTTGATCTGCATTCAGAAAGTGAGAATGTGGAAAACTATGTTCAAACAGTGATCGCCTATTTGGAGGCAAAGCTGTTAAAGTTCTTGTCTCTGTTTACAAGATACGCAGGAAGAAGAGAGAGCCTGGAAATGACTGGCTCCACTGTGGTCAGGGAATCGCACCCGCATATCTGAGAGTCTATATTCATGTAAAGGTGCTGCTACTGGTTAATTTTCAAATCTGATCCTACTTCAACTTTTCATAACACTTATTTTCTAAAGCTCATTTTCCTCTAAACAGCTACATTTTTCTTTCTGGTGAATATTATTACTACTCTCTGAGGGGTCAGATTTCATTACTGATGTCTCTGAATGCCAATGTACGTCTCAGTGCACGTGGAAAGCAAGGTTCAGGGCAGAGGGACGGCCCACAGAGTGGAGTCTGGAGGCCTGTGCGCTTAACTGCCGTGCTGAGGACAGGGAATCTGCAGCGGTGGTTGTAATGGCATGCAGTCATCACTAGATGGCAAACGCAGTTTGAGTCGGGAAAAAATTTTTTTTTACATGTAAACTGTTGAAGATCTCTGTTTGATAAGGGTAAGTGGCTCACATCACTAAATGGCAAACCAGATAGTGGAAAAGCAGAACAGAAAGAACATCTAAGCTATTTCCCCACAGCCAGGATTTAAAAGTCCAAACGAATTAAACCAGACACTTAAAAATTGACATCACTGGGGACTGGCCCCGTGGCTGGGTGGTTAAGTTCATGCACTCTGCTTTGGCAGCCTGAGGTTCACTGGTTTGGATCCTGGGTGCAGACCTACCCACGGCTTGTCAAGTCATACTATGTGGCGGCACCCCACATAGAACTAGAATGACTTACAACTAGGATATATTAACTATGTACTGGGGCTTTGGGGAGGAAAAAGAAATTGATACCATCTGGCCTCAACTGCCTTTCCAGAATCACCTTCAGTATGATCCTCCCAGACCCCTACTCCAGTGACAGGCGACCACTGCCCTTTGCTCAGATGTGCACCCCCTCTCCTGTGGCAGGTTGGCTCATCAGCCCTCTGTGCCTAGAATGCTCATCTCCACCTTGCAGAATCCCACTTCTTCCAGGGCAGTAAATGGCTCCTTCCCTGGTCAAGCCATCCTGGATTTTCCAGTCAAAATTGGTGTACTCCTCCCTCTCACTCCCACGGCACATGGCAGGTATGTCTATTCAGCACTGTTTTTGCTTTACACAATAGTTACATACTCGTCTGCTGCCTGGGCTACGTGATAAGCTCTTTTGAAACACAGGATGTATGTCCACGTATCTTTCTATTTTTGCCGGTGCCCAACAGAGGACCCTGGCACACAGTACACACTGATACTATTTGCTTTGAGAGGATGGGGTCAGGTTGGAAGAATGTTTCTGGGAAGCCTCTGGTAGACATAAGGTTAAGCAGCACAGGACTTTTTTCTTCAAATTAAAATACGTTTTATCTGAATTGTTTTTATTGTGGTAAAATATACCTATATAACATAAAATTCGCCATTTTAGCCATTTTTAGGTGTACCATTCAGTGGTATTAATTACATTCACATGTTGTGCAACCATCATGATATCTATTTCCCAAACTTCTTCATCACTCCAAACAGAAACTGTGATAATTAAGCAATAGCTCCCCCATTTCCCCTCCCTATAACTCCTGATAACCTCTAATCTACTTTCTGTCTCTATGAATTTGCCTCTTCTAGATACCTCATCTACATGGGATCATACAATATTTGTCCTCATGTGTCAGACTTATTTCACTTAGCATAATGTCTTCAACTTTATTCCATGGTGTAGCATGTGTCAGAATTTCCTTCACGCTAATGGCTGAATAACATTCCATTGTATGTACAGACCACATTTTGCTTATCGAGTCATCTGTCAATAGGGACTTGGGTTGTTTCCACCTTTTGGCTATTGTGAATAACACTGCTGTAAATATCAGCATATAGTATCTGTCTGAGTCCCTGTTTTCAGTTCTTTTGGGTGTACACCCAGGAGTGGCATTGCTGGCATATAGTTATTCTATGTTTAGTTTTTTTGAGCAACCACGAAATAAATCACATAGTCTAGTGGGTTATATATACTCATGATACAAAATATTCTCTTTCTCTCCTTTGTCTTCAGACCTTGTTTCCCCTCCCTGATGGCAATTCCTGTTATCTTCCATGTTCTTTTAGAAATGAATTAATCTATGAATTTATAAGCATATATACATACTCTCCCCTTCTAACAAATGTTAGAATACTATAGACACTTTTCTGAACGTTATTTTTATCATTTACCAGTGTATCCCGGAAATCTTTTGATATCTGCACATAGAGAGTTGCCCATTTTTCAACAACAGCAATATAGTACTCCATCCTACATCCGCACTATAATAATTAAACCAGTTCTCCATTTTGGTGGGCATTTAAATTGTTTCTAGTTTTTAGCTATTTCAAAACAACTATTTCCTATGCATGCTGACCCACATAAGTCATTTTTCAGATTTTTGGAAAAATCATAGAGGTGGTATTGCTGGTATTGTTTGTGGTTCTGTTTGTAAAAGATGGTTCTCTTTTATCCTTGTATTTTATAACAGCAAAAATGACTTCGAAATAGAGACCTCATGTGTAGGATGTTAAGAAATGTCCTATAAAAATCTTACATCTTTAGATAAAATGTTCTTGCAAATCTAGTTTGTAGGAATCAGAATGTCCACATTTTCTTGTCCTTGGGACTCTCTTAGCTCCATATCAAGGCCTTGGCTTTCGTATAAGGCTGCAGTTCCTGAATGTCCTGAATGATGAAATTTTTGAAGGGTGTTCCGCAAATTAGCAGGTACCACTTAGATTTTCACTGCTGTAGAAAAAAGGGCTCTAGAATTTCGAGCCACAAAATTGTCACTAAGTTGAAGCCAATGAAGAGAAAATTCTTTGTGATAGTTATGTCTGATCTCCATCCTTGATCTCATCCCCAGAAGACAATAGTTCTCAGCGGCTGAGGATCCTCGTCTTTTCTGAAACACTGCATCCTCCTAACGTGGGGGTGGGGCAAATTATAGCAATCAGCTTAGGGCAGGAACCCGACCCCCTAATGTGTAAAATTATTTATGATCTTAAAAGCAAGATATAAACTAGTGGGCACCAAGCCATCATGCAGGCAATCGCTTCATCCACTTTAGTTCAGAACAATTTTATAAAATTGCATTCTCAGACTTTTTGTTAAAATAAGTTTTTGTTTCAAAACTCACTAACTCTTACAGCAGTGCTATGTGTGATAGCTAAAAATGGGACATAAATGTCCCATAATAGGGGGATGGTTAACTAAATTATGCTATAGCCACTCAATGGATATAACTTTTTTTGCAGCCATGAAAAATGCCCACCATGATGACTTACAGGCAAAATACTTCCGTGTTAAAATGGCCCTGATGCAAAGTTACAATCACAAGACAATTACAAATGTGGCAGGCTGATACTATGAAATATTAAATAATTTTTCCCCTTAAATGTGTTAACTCTCCCCACTCTGTAACTGGAGATATGAAGCAGGCATTGCTCTCCGCGGGGCACTCTCACCAAGGAACTAGGAGACAAAGATGTCAACTTTTTAGATTTAGGGGAACCAGATAGAGATCCTTTGAGCTGAGGCAGGAGTATAAAGAAATAAGAGTGAGACTCAGTACAGGGACCCTGTCCTTTACCCTGAAGCTGAATTCCAGGGAGAACATGGCAGACCCTGTCCCCTTTTAAACATGAGGATATGGAGCTATGAGGATCTGAGCCTTGCTTCCAGGGGAACCCCAGAGAAGCGCTAAGTGTAGTCTACCAGCCCACGTGATATGGCAGTGATAGAGAAGTGGCAGAAGGGCAGGGCTGAAAGGAGAAGGCTGAGGCCCCCAAGTTGCAGTAAGCAGATGCCAGAACAGACCCGAGATAGGTCAATACTGAGAGCTGGTGGCCTCTTCCCATAGGTCCAGGACCCCTTAGCAGCTATACAAAGGACGGCGTTGTGTCAGGGAGAGGTGAAGCCAGGTAGCACCCTGACTGAGTCCAGAGCAGAAATAAAGAGAGATCACTGGATTTGGCCACATATATCAGGAAGTGACTAAATTAAATTTCCTTCTATTGTGTGGAAATGGGACTTGAGATAAATCAGGTGAGTTATACAAAAAGGAAATAAGCTACAATTCAATAGAAAAGTAAGTATGCATCTTAATATGGACAAAAAGGAAATAGGAAAATAAAAAGTGAGCTATTTAGGGTGGTGAGAGCGTAGGATCTTTAAAATTAGTATTTTTCATTTCTGTAATTGCTGTAATGCTGCCTGTACCTTTAAATCAGAGGACTAATGCACCCTGTAAATGGGTCGTAGCAGTGGCTTCCTGCTACTTTTCCCTCTTCGTTCTTCTCTCCCCCCAAATCTGTGCTTCCCCCACCCCCACCCCCTTGGTCCCTCCTCGGCACGGAGAGCAGTCAGAGAGCTCAGAGTGGGGTCTCAGGATCTGTAAGAAGGCCCCAAAGGAGCTCATCGTGCTTCTTCAGTTCTTCAGACGAGACATTTTACTTTTTGAGAATTTGAGATTTGTAGATATATTTCATTGCCGTAAACTTCAAGAGCTGGTATAAATCCTTTCATTGCAGCAGCAAATGCTGCCAGAAGTAAGAAGAATTGTGGTTGGGGTGCGGTGTTTTTGTGGAGAGAACTTTATACGATAGTGGTATCAGTTATGTGAGAGCTGGATCTGTAGCTTCTCAGCGGTTTGGCACATAACCCATTTCATTTTGGGTTTGGCAAATCTTAAAATGCCATAGACCATTCTGGTCTTCAGTGGTCTCACCTGTAAATGGGGCAGTCGGCTAAAATCATTACTAGTCCACTAGAAATGCTGGCCCTACTAGCAATGACTTTGCATATTATGTGTGTGACTTTATAGATTATGACATATTATACATTGCGCACACACATGTAATTTCTCTCGTCGCTGATCTTTTGAAAATGGCAAGCTTTTAAATGTAAGACTGTTCAGGGTTAGCCGAGCATGTTTGACTTAGACTTCACTCCAGACTTGATAACCTTTGGGAGGCATGTCCCTCAGTGGCCCCCAAATAAGATTCTACAAAACCTTTTATTAAACTGGTCCCACTACAACCCAGCTGTTTTCATTCTCATTTTTTTTTAGAGCCGTCTCCCTTCCTTCCTCTTTCTGCCAGGGCACGTGCTCAGGCTCAACGTGATTTGATTGCTGGCCTCTGCCCTGTGCTAACCTTTACATCTATCTGCTGAGATGACCGTTTATATCATTCTGGGCATCAAATGAAAGCAATTAAATGATCTAAATCAGAAGTTCTCCTGCCGTGATGTGCTGTCATTTGCTGCCCCAGTGTAACCTCTTCTCCAGGAACCTCATAGAGCTTGGACGTTATCTCACACGAGAAAAATGTGAAACCCGCAACTGGCATACTTAATTTAAATGGTTTTTATTCAACTGCAGTTTAAATTTCTTTAAGATGGTGCTTCTGAAACATACTCAACATGTCCTCTCAGCTTGGGATACAAATTATAGGATATGGTAATTATAGGATGTGGATTTTTCTTTAAGCCTAAGAAATTTCCATCTTTCAAGCAATTACTTTAAGAAATAAAATGTTCATGTGGCTTTTTTTATTTTAAAATAAAGTATCCCTTGTAGATTTCTGGGAGGCTTAACTAGAACATTTCTACTTCCCCTGAAATGAGGGAAGCTTTGTAGCTGAGTGGTGAACCCAGGCTGAGGGCCTAAAGACACGGTCTGAGTCTCAGCTCCACTCGTCCACAGTCTGTGACTCAGGCAAGTTACCTAAGCTCATGTGGCCTCAGCTGCCTCATCTGAGGAATAGGAATAATTACGCATCTGCTTCCTAAGGTTGACACGAGAATTGAGCGAAGTAACGCAGATAAAGCGCCTTGGATGTGGAAAAACTCAAAAACTATTCGGTAACATTATTATTCAATTAACAACCAGTGATTTAAATGAGAAAGTGTGCGCACCTTCAAAGCATAATGAAGTAAATAATGCCTGAAATTAAAATAAAACGGAGCGTAACTGAACTCATGTTATGCTTCAGAATACCTTTTATTTGATATTTTGGGGAAGGGTGTTATCCCATCAATAACGGGAAATCCAAAGATTGCTTCCCAGGAGGAGGAGACAGCTATAAATTTCTGGCAGGACACCTCTAGACGGTGTTTTAGTAGCGTGCCTCTACTTGTCACACGGTGAACAAGTGCCAGCGGTAGGAAGCCAAAGTAAGTTTTTTTAATCCAGCAGTAGCCATCTAATAACTTAAAATAAGGCATGTTAAATATCTCTTTAATTAAAACATTTTTGTTTTTTCTAATTTAGTGTTTTAATTAAAACATTTTGTTTAAAATTTAATGTTTCTGTTTCTAACATAAATATTAATTAATTCTGAAACAGTGCTTCTTTATCCTCCCTCAGTTTACAATGAGCTAGCATATTTCCAGATGATGGATTTCCTGGGAATAACATAATAATTTCTTACATAAACTGGTACTTTATTTTTTTTTCAAATTGCTTTCACATCCATTCATATGAGCTAGGTAGGGCAGGTATTATTTTGTTGGTGAAAAAACAGAGTGTCAGAAAGGCAAACTGATATACAGTTGTCCCTTGGTATCCGTGGGGGATTGCTTACTGATACCCCGTGAGGACCAAAATCCATGGATACTCAAATCCCTTAGCTGGCCCTCCGTAACCCCGTGTTCCGTGTTGTGCAACCCACAGTTGGCTGAATCCACAGATACGGAACCCATGGATTCAGAGAGCCAACCGTAGTCAAAAGGCCATGGACCTCTAGATAACAGAGTTGGAAAGAATCCAGGTTGCCAGACACCTGGTCCCCAACTAATTTTAGATTCCCCAGAGGAGTGTTCCCCATAGCACCCACTTACGGGCGAACCGCACGCACCATCTGGAACCGCTCTACTGTTACAGGGAGAACGAAGAGTTTGAGAAATTTTCAAAATTGTGTATTTTTCAGTGTAGTTTAATAGTGTGTTTTTCAATACAGTTTAATATTAAAATACAGAGGCATTAAATTAACTGCCTATTTTTATTGTATGTGTCAACTTTGTGGTGATTAACAGTGCAAAATGCACTCTCTCACTTCTTGACTTTTTACCAAGGCAGAAAAATTACGCACGTCAAGTTTCCATAAACAAAAATGGTTTCATCCTCAGAAAACATTCATTCATTAAAAACACAGTGTTTTTAAATGTTTTCTACCTGGGTCACTTGTTTCTATTCTGTCTTTTGGCTTATTCAAACATAGTATAAACCAGTTGATTTTGAACTGTGGATTATGATTTCTTCTCCCTGATCTATAGTCAGATTTGAGTTGTCAAAACAGGCTTCAAGTGGGTTGGGAGCTGGTCTCAACTCCAAGACAGGTGTACTTATTAGAGCAGACCTTCTGTTTGTGTAGAGATTTCCAGTTCAGCACGAGATGAACAATATTCTGAGGCTCTAGGTCATGGATCAGAGCAAGGAGGTGATGCAAAAACCTGTTTCTGGGAAGAATTATGGCTATTGAGAGGGAACCAGGAGGAAGTGAGGGGAGCAGAGAACTCGCTTCAGCAAAGTGGTGTGGGGCTGAATTCCAGCAATGGCAGAAAAGGAAGGGCTCAGCCCAGTGGAGGGAGTTGGTAATTTAAAGACTGCCATCTCTGCAGGGTGGGAGGGACCTGGAAGACAGCCTGTGCTCCTTGGTCAGGCCTGGCTGAATGCTGGCTGTCTTTTCCCTCCATCTGCTTTGTGCTACGTTCTATTCTTTTTCCAACAGCCGGAATTATACTTGTTGCTAGGCACGTGACTTTGATAGGGAAGTTCCGAATCTCAGAAGAGTGGAGAGCAGAGAAGTCAATGAAGGAGGAGACTGGGGTAAGCTTGGCCATGACACATCATGGCTTTCTGTGAAAAGTAGAGCCCCACTACAGGCAGCCTGCACGTTGAGCTTTTTAATTCTGCCTTTACCTTTCCTAAGAATACAAGCTAAGAGGACAAGAAATTACTAAGTGAAAATATATTTCACAGTTGCAGTTAACACAGGAGATGAACAATAATGTGGAGATACAGAGGAGGGGAAAAATGTAAAATATGTTTCCAGGATACGTGTGTATATCTACTAAAAGTCTGAAGGCGTGATATACATACTACTTTGAAACATGACTGTCAAAGAAAGTGAGACTATTCAGAGATCACAGCTAAATGGCACACAGTTAATTTGAAATTTGATGGACTCACTTTCCATTTTCTGCAAAGTAAGCTTGAAATAGCATCTTTAATGTGCTCTGTGAACTTCCAAGCGTGAGATGCAATCTACAACAGATGCGATCTTACCACACTCTCCTACCATGGATCCCTTTTCCCCTTAGGAGCAGCTCATAGGATCACTGGGAAATGTTCAATCAGAAAATATCTTAAAGCCCTAAAACGCTATGATTTTAGAATAAGTCCAAATTTTTAAGGACAAATTAATATACTAAAGAAAAATATTCTTTCAGGCTCCCAAACACTTAAAACCAAATCTTACGGTTACCTAATAACCCTCTATTATAGGCAACTAATAACTGGGATGAGCAAAGTTGAGATCAAAGGTATACGAGCTACTCTCCTTCTTAGCTGATCACAGCTCCAAAATTCATGATTCACTGCTCAGCCCAATGAGCTCATTTGTCAACTTAATGTATTTCCGCAACTTATTTCAATTTCATGAAAAAATTATTTTTCTCTTTTGTCAAAAGTGCTTTATAGACAAAGTGGACTCTCTTGCATCAATGAAACGCAAGAGTTGACAGAAAGATAATCCAATGTTGTAAATCAGACATAAATTGGTGCATAGAATTGGGAGAGTGGCAAGGATGCAAGAAATCTCCGTGTGAAGATGTATGTTTAACTGTAAAAAGACTGTTTGTAAGTCATCTCAGAAACAGATCCTATGGTGACTTTATTAAAAAAGAGCATATAAGAAAGCAAAGGATAAAAGCCACCTGTAAAAGCACAGAGCATCATTAATATTTATGGTCATATACACTCTTCTAGGTGAGTACTAAGGACACTCGGCTATGCTCTGGAGTTACCCGTGGAACATTATAAAATACAGGTGCCAGGGCCCCACTCCAGGAAATTTGATCCAGTAAGCCTGGACTTGAGTCCAGCTCTCTGTATATCTGTAAAGGTCCAGTGGTGATTTTGATGTGAGTAAAGGGTGAGATCCAGTGTACATCCTGCAGGATGTGGTGGGTGCTGTGGTGTGCTACCCAGATGCCCTCACTGCTGGACCAAGATAGCCATTCCCTCAGCTGCTGAGAGTGTGGGCCACTGAGTACTCACTCACAGCGAAGTCCTTCTCCAGGAATTGCCCTCTGAATCACCCTCTATAGGCCAAAGGGACCTGCCTCACCCAAGGTCATGCCCATTCCCTGGAGGCAGCCTGCATCCAATGACCAGTCAAGGGGAGGAGGGAAAAACAAAGGCCGATCCTGCTTGTCTCGATGTGGGGCAAATCCTGAAGGGGTCTTTAATCCTAACCGTCAATGAATCAGTTACATAGTGGGAGGCATTGTGCCAGAGGTCCAAAGACTTGGGCTCAAACCTGTTTTTGCCTATTGCTCTTAGTGGCCTAGGCAAGTCACATGACCTCTTGAATGTCGGTTCTTAACTCTAAAAATGGGGACAGCAACAACAACAACAAAATTATATGATCTACTTTCAAGAGTAGTTGTGAAGATTCAGTAAGAGTCTATAAACTGTGAAACATAAAACGCTGGTAGTTACTGCATAAAATGTTCTTACATCTAAAAATCCCCACATATTATGTGAAAAACAGATATCAAAGTACCACATAACTCTGGAAATCAAAAGTGTTTTGTTTCTTACATTTTATGTTTGGATTAAGTCTAAAGCATTTTGTTTCTGGCAGGGAAAGATTCACCCTGAGCTAACATCTGTTGCCAATCTTCGTCTTCTTTTTCCTCCCCAAAACCCCAGTGCATGGTTGTATATCCTAATTGTGAGTCATTCTAGTTCTTCTACGTGAGCTGCCACCACAGCATGGCAACTGACAGACACGTGGTGTGGTTCCATGCCTGGGAAGCAAAACCGGGCTGCCAAAGTGGTGGGTGCTGAACTTTAACCACTAGGCCATCAGGGCTGGCTCCAAAAAGTGTTTTAATCCCCAAATGTGTATATACTTAACATTCTCCACTGTTTTTGTTCAATGAATTGAAACAATAAAATGTAATGGTTTTGTTTGTTTGTTTCTTTTGCTGCTCTTACACAGAAATAAAATTAGTCATAAAAAGAAATAGTCCCAGGTGCCAAGACAATTCAGTGGGGAAAGAACAGTTTTCAACAATTGGTTTTGGAACAACTACACATCCACACGCCAAAAAATGAAATTGGACTTCTACATATAAATGAAATTAGACACCATATACAAAACAACAAAATGAATCAAAGGCCTAAGACCTAAAACTACAAAATTCTTAGAAGAAAACAGGGCAAATCTTCATGATCTTAGATTAGGCAGTGATTTCGTGGTTATGACACCAAGGTACAAGCAATAAAAGAAAAAGCAGATAAATTGGGCTTCATCAAAATTAAAAACTTTCATGTTTCAAAGGACAACATCTTTCAAGAAAGTAAAAAAGAAAATACACTGAATGGAAGAAAGTATTTGCAAATCATAAATCTGATATGAGACTTGTATCTAGAATATATAAAGAACTCTTACAATTCAACAATAAAAAGACAACCTAATTGAAAAATGGGCAAGAGATTTAAACAGACATTCCACAAAGGTAATACTTGATTGGCCAATAAACAAGCAAAAATATACTCAACGTCATTGGTCATTAGGGAAATTCAAATCAAAAGCACAATGAGATACCATTTCACATCAACTAGGATGGCTATAATAAGAAAGAGAGGTAATAATAAGAATTGGTGATAATATAACGAAATTGGAGCTCTTATACCCCATGGGAATGTAAAATGGTATAGCTGATTTTGAAAACATCCTGGCAGCTCCTCAAAATGTTAAACATAGAGTCACCATGTGATCCAGCAACCCCATCCCCAGAGTAATGAAAACATGTTTGCATAAAGACTAGTACAGAATGTTCATAGCACCATTATTCATAGTGGCCAAAAAGTGGAAACAATTCAAATATCTTCCAACTGATGAATGGATAAATAAGATGTGGAATATCCAGATAATGGAATATTACCTGACAATAAAAATAAATGAAATTCTGATACCTTCTATAACTTAGATGAACTTTGAAAACATTAAGCTAAGTGAAAGAAGTCAGTCACAAAAGAACACATACTGCGTGATTCCATTTATAAAGAAATGCCCAGACTAGGCAAATCTACAGAAAAACCAAGTAGATTAGTGGTCGCCAGGGGCTACAAGCAGGGTAAATGGGTAGTGACTGCTAACAGGTCTGGGGTTTCTTTCTGGGGAGATGAAATGTTCTAAAATTGATTAGGTGATAGTTGTACAACTCTGTGAATATCCTAAAAATCAGTGAATTGTACAGTTTCATGGGTGGATTGTATGGGATGTGAACTCTATCTTAATAAAAGTGCTATTAAAGAAATAATCCCATGAGCTGGAGACACAAGACAGAGGGTAACAAGAATTTAAATATAACCCATGGAAAAATATTATGACTATTTTGCTTTATTTCTAAGTGAACACAGCTCACTGTCTGCGATTAAATAAATCAAATCACAAATCTAGTGCGTGGGAAAGAGACTGGCCAGGAAAAAATGACTGTGCCTGGAAGAATTCCCTCAAAAATGGACTCAAAAATTCTCAGCAACTGACTCAGACTTCAGGAATCAATAACCTGTTGCTTGCTGAACCAAATTCATGCCTGCTAGGAAAAGAGCATTTTCAAAATGGGCTTTCAAAAGCAGTAAGGACACCTCCCCAAATGCCGAAAACATTACCTGTGAGCTTTCAGTATCCTCTGGGCGATGGCGTCGCCTATCTTGTTGAACACGACCTTGTCATCAGCACAGCTTATGAAAAACTGGTTCTATGAGAAATAAACAGGACAATCATGTATGTCTTGCTTATCTTACCAGTATGTATATAAGGAAAATGTGGTATATAACAAAACTTCATTGATATTTTAAAAAAACGTTTCACCTAGCAGACGTTCTGATTACTGAAATGGCTTAGGAAACCGATGACACTGAGAAGAGAAGCAGCCGCCCCTCACTCTCATGCGTTTCTAGTAATATCATGGATAACAGCTTAGTCGAGTGGAAGCCTTAACTATTGTGTCATCATGCAAATTCCTTGTAGGTTACATTCTTAGAACGGTAGAAATGTTCCAAATTTAATCAACAGAGAAATTAGGTTTTTTTCAAGTTCACATGTTGTGTAAATGCTTATGATTAAACATTCTATATTGGCAAACACCCTATCTCATACAAGTTTACTTTTGTAACAGGGTAGATGGCAGAATCCTGGTCTAATTTTCTCCACCCTTCGTCCCTTATTTCCTATTACTGGCTTTTGCCTTATCTCCAATTGTTTGGGTCTCTTATTATTCCTGAATGTCTATTTTAAGGAGCTTCAAATCTCTTTTGTAAGCATGGTGTATGTATATAAATAAACCAATAAAATGGAAAAAGAAATATTTTTATTTCTTTTTTTCTTTAAGTACTTCTGCTATTCTACTTATCTCCAAAACATTCTTCAAAACTCTTACTAAAAAACAGGGTACAACATTATTATCATAATGGTATAAAAGATTTAGTCGCTGCATAAAGGGATGTTAAATATTAGGAGCAAATATTATGACAATTGCATGTCCTATTTATACAAATTGTTATAATACATCTTTAATTTATAAGTATAATCATCACAAAGTAAGCTTTGCTAATCATCTTAAGGTAAAGAGACATATAGGCAATGACTCAAAATGTGGCTGCCATCCCTTTGCAACATTATCACTACTATATTCATTTTTACACGTAAGTGCATAAATCTGTAAACCGCCTCCTGAAGACAAACTTACAGAATGACATCGTGCAGAAACTCATTTGAGAATGTGTTTCCCCTGAGGGCATCAATCAAAATCTCAGCGGCAACCAAAGCAAGCTGTTTTTCTGAATTCATATTATGGAGAAGCCTAGTATTCCTCAGCAGCCATAAACACTCCCTGGCCACATGTCATGACCTTTATGCCTCCTTTTTTGGAGAGAGCAGGGTGAACACTGACCACTGACCTCCGCTAGAGGTGTGTCAACGAGGTTTGTGTTCATAGCTATGTGCATCAACATGGCATTACTGACCTCATTTAGCACTGTGGTAGCATTAATAAGAAAAACTGACTTAATGCTAGTAAAAAGAGATAAAGCAAAAAGATCCTGGGTAATGGATGAGCCAGCTGTTAACATCTTACATTATTCTGGTATAATTGTTGAAATTAATAATATTAGTTGTATTAGTATTACTAAGCTCTAGACTTTATTCGGAGTTCACTACTTTTTCCACTAATGTCCTTTTTCTGGTGCAGGGTCTCATCCAGGATACTACATTGTATTTAGCCCATTAATATATATATATTTTTTAGGATTTTATTTTTCCTTTTTCTCTCCAAAGCCCCCCGGTACGCAGTTGTATATTTTTCGTTGTGGGTCCTTCTAGTTGTGGCATGTGGGATGCTGCCTCAGCATGGCCTGATGAGCAGTGCCATGTCCGCACCCAGGATCCGAACCAGCAAAACCCTGGGCTGCCGAAGTGGAGCGTGTGAACTTAACCACTCGGCTATGGGGCCGGCCCCCAGCCCGCTAATATTTTTAATCAGCTTCTCTTTCTCCAGGTTTGTGAAATAAATAAAGCTCCAATTCTTTACTGTCTGCCTTTCATGAATGGTCACTGCATGGAAGAGCAGACGGCCAGGACTCAAGGGAAAGGAAAATAGGGCTACGATGTCCCTCCATACATTTTTAAAAATTTAAGGGGAAAGAAAAGACTAAAATAAGGAAGGGAGAAGTGCTCTAATTTGTTTTTCAATTATCATGACTTTTTGTTTTTTCAGGATTTTCAAAGTGCCCTGAGCTAGCTTGATATCTACCTTATAGCACAATTAAGCTTCCCAAACTAAACCCAGTATCCCCAGATTTTCTCCCATCCTCTGAACACAAACTCTGGGATCTGAAAAAGCTTTATAATGAACAGTGTTCACACAGGATTGAAGAAGGTGGTCCCTGTCCTCAATATTCTCCCATCTTCCTTATCCACGTTCTTTTCCTTGCACGCTCCGTACTCCAATATCCCAAACCAGTGGCATCCAGTGGTCTCCATTTTAGCAGCTTACCCCTGTGTGTTCTCTCCTGAAGCAGCACATGCCTTTCACTTAACAACCTCCAAATAAAGCCAAATCAAAACTTACTCATCCATGCTGGGGTATTTCTGGCTAATAATATTGCAGTGAGTTGATACATTTTAATAACAAGGATTTCGGGGACTCCTATTAGAGTCCTGGTTAATGAAAATGCAAAGCGAATGGTATACTGGGGAGGTCAAAATTCAGGTGACCTGAGGTCTCTTCACATCTCAACATACACTAATCTATCCAGCAGGTCCTGAGTTTGGGGACCCTCCAGATGAGGGGAGACTCTGGATGTTCTTTATGGGAAGGCAGGTTGTCACACTAATTTACATGAGCAGGACTTACTTCTATATAGATGTAGTGCTTGCTGTTCTCTATCACATGGACGTAAGCGGTATGGATGGACTCTTCATGGTACTTGATGCCAGCAGACCAATCAGCAGCAGAGCGGAGCAACTACAAGGAAGCAGCCAGAAATGAACAAACAATGAAGTCGATCCTTTTTCTTCTGAACAACTGAATGAGTACAGTGGTTTGGGGGTCATGTGTGGACCAAGGGAGAGTAGGTGGGTGGGGAACTGGTCCTTGGGCGTAATCCATAAGGAAGCAGTCCAGTTAGAAATCAAGTTCTGAATAGACCTTCTTCCACCCAGGATTATTTTCATGCAAAACTGGAAACCACAAGGTGTGGTTTATACTTGTGTATTCCAGAAGTACCTCTTCTGGTGGCTATGAGTGGGGTGACAATTTGTATTCTTTTTCCATGATGGTTCTATAAGTACACCAGAAAGCCTGTTGTTCTGATGTATGTATTAATGGTTCCACTTCTACTCTCAAAAGTGTCCTGGTTTGAACCATATGATATGGTCACCCTAGCTCTGACTTGATAATGTGATTATTACTTTTCCCGAAACAATAGACTCATTTAGATATATATAATCTTGATTCTGCCTTTAATTAGCTGTCTGATCCTTGGCATATCTCTTCAACTCTCAACTTTCTCACTCATGCTGGCTCCCTCTATGCACACACCCCCCTGCTCCCGCCTGGATTATGGTAAGAGTTTCCAACTCAGACACTCGAGTATATGGTAAATACACTGACACAGAGTGGGACTGCCTGGGTTCAAGGCTTAGCTCAGACACTTAGTGGCTGTGATCTTGGTCAAGTTTCTTAACCTCTTTGTGTCTCAGATTTCTGTTCTAGAAAATTGAGTATCTACTTTACAGTCTGTAGAGAAGATTCAATGAATTACTCTGAAGTGTGCAGAAGGAGGCCTATTCCCTAGTAAGTGGGATATAAGTGTTTGCTATTATTAATGGGAACATTAGAGGATACATTCGAGCTGTGGCAGATCATGTCAGAGATGCTGCAGAGCAGCCTGTGGCTGTGCACGGGAGGTTGGCCTAGATGACACAGAAACCTTTTTCAACACTAAGAAACCACTGGTTGTCATTTTTTTCAGCATTCTAACTAGTCCTGCAGTACAATGTTGGGTATATAGTAGGTAATCAATAAATACTTATTAATTGATTTTCCTTAAGCAATAGCATTACTATAAAAAACAGATTTGCTATTCCTAATTTGAAATCAATATTGAAACTGTCCCTTAAGAGGTCAACTGAAATTGAAAATAAAAGAATGGCCCCAAATTATTAGGAATATATAAAGTGATCCAATATGTAATCAGTTTTATATCTGTTATATATAAAAGGGCTGGTAAAATTCCTGCTCTAATCAATGACTTTAAAAATTGCATCTATTAGGCTAACGAAACTCAAACTTAGTACTTACTAAAATCATCGACTGTGCCATCCACAAAATGCTATTTCTTTATTCAGTATGAGGTATTTATTACAAAATAGCTTTGAAAGCCTTTATTTAATTTTATCAGATGAGTATGTGCAATGAAATTGGAAAATTTAATTGTGACCAGGAATAGTCAAATATATCAAAAGAAAACTCATAAGAAAAATTTAAATAAATATGATCCACATTCGGAAAATATCTTGATGTCACATCATCTTCAAAGAACTGCATTATCGCTCATCACTAGAAACACAAAGGTCGCACAAATAGAAGTTTCAGTTCTTAGTCCACTCAAACGCATGTTGAATTTTTTTTCCTGAGGGGCATAGCCCTGAAAAAGCAGGCTACCTTGAGAAGATTCTGATGGCATACATACTGATCTAATTCTATATAACTCTGGGAACAACGCATAAAATTGCAGAGTATATTGGAAAGATAACTCTGAAGATCTGTTTTATAGTAAATTATAGCACTTACTAGATCTTTCACCTTGAGTAAGTCATTTTAATATCATGAGGCTCGGTTCCCTCCATGGTACAATCGAGATCTCTCTCTCTCTCTCACATACATACACACACAAACACAGCTGCTGTGAAGAAAAAAATGGCATAACATCACAAACAGCTATGGTATGTGGCATGTAGTAGATATTCAATATATGGAATGTCTACCACCTTTGTAAAAAGTGATAGGCAGGGCAGGCCCAGTGGTGCAGTGGTTAAGTTTGTGCACTCTGCTTCAGCAGCCTGGGGTTCACTGGTTTGGATCCCCGGTGCGGACCTATGCACCGCTTATCAAGCCATGCTGTGGCAGTGTCCCACATATAAAACAGAGGAAGATGGGCACAGATGTTAGCTCAGGGCCAATCTTCCTCAAGAAAAAGAGGAGGATTGGCAGTGGATGTTAGCTCAGGGCTAATCTTCTCAAAAAAATAAATAAAAAGTGATGGGCAAAGTTTATGTACCACCTTTGGTGGTAACTTAGTCTTCCCCTCAAATCCAGAAACCTTATACTTTCTTTCCCTTCTCACGCTCAAAATTTGCTCTGCTTCAAAGATTTAACAAACTTGTTCACATAAGATATAAATTAGGAGTGAAAATAGTTTTCAAGTCTAATTGATTTGAAGTGGCTTCCTGGACACCTACATTAAATTCTTGGAACTAGAGGATTCTTGGAACTAAACACACTGGGAAGAAGTCTACGGTTGATGGCCAATGGCTGCCACGAAGGGAAAGCAAGAAGGTCACATGTTTGCTATCTTTCCTGTGAAGGATAATGCTAAATGTTTCCCTTTCTAGAGGTATTTAAATGTTTAAAATAAGTATATTTGTAAGCCAAAAGAAGAGAATTTTATTACCAACCTGAGGGGGAGCATAAGCAAAGTGGAGGGAGCCCCTCTGATGCCTATAAACCCACGGCATGTGGGAGGTTGCCCACCTCCTGAGGGGGCCTCAGCATTATCTATCCCATCTTCTGAGGCCAAATCTATATCATTTCTCACAATGAAAACATTTAATTTTAAAAAGTCAACATTTTTGGTTAAACTTGAAGATATCTTTCAAGCAATAGAGAAAAAATCACTTGAGATTATTATTCATTTACTATTATTCTAATTAGTTAAAATCTGTCTATCACCACAAGATAAACTGAAAATACGAATTTCCCTTTTGCCCTGCTTCGACCCCTGAACCACCAAACCCTGAGGTACGTACAAATCAAGTCAACTGCTTTAAATATTTGATGGTCTAGAAAGTTTACAAACAGCCACATAAGTCAAACACATTTTGATTGACTTCCTTTTGTTTTAAACTTAAGGTTTACTCTCTCTTTTTTCTTAACTGGCCTGATCAATTTGTCTTGCATTTCTCTTCTAAACCAGTGTAACGGAGACAAGCCCAGACTCCTCCTTACACACACAGAAACCTGGTTTATCTTACTGCCCCAAGTATACTGAGAATCAAATCTAACCCACACTTTTCAAACCACAAGTTTGAATACACAATTTTAAAGTATGTTGTAAAGGGCATATTTCTGATTTCATGTTTTAGCCTCAAAATTGTAACTAGAACCAGTCATTTTCCTCTGTACTGTGTCCTATTTTTTAACCTTAAAATACAGCTTTCTCTTTATCCACAAGCCCTAACCCCGTTACATACAGTGGGCCCTCCCAGGGCATCTCCCCCATTTCAGCAGCTCTGTCACCCCCTCCTCCTCTGCCACACGCATTGCTCAGTGCTCAGAAAACTGTGCCTTTTGTCATTTCAACACGTGTTGGTTGACTTGACTCAAAAATTCCACCCTAGAGTTAGGATGAGACCACAGTGGAGTCCTGGGGACATCAGCAACACTCATCTGATAACTGGCGACATCGAATCCAGCTTTCTCTGCAGATGGGTGTGAGGCTCTATACACCGAATTCACCAAAAAGTTATCAAGCACAGCTGTGTCCCATGCACTTTGCCTTTCACTGGGGATAAAAAGAAAAATAAAAAACAGTCCCTGTGCTCCTAGAGCCTGAGACCCTAGTGAGAGAGACAGACGTGTAGATACCTAATTTATAACTCACTAAGGTGCATGCGGAATCAGGGTTCTTCCTGTTCAGTTGAGCGCTGTGGCTGGCGCAAGCCAGATTTTCACCAGTAGCTATTTCGTCCATTTACCAAACGCATAACGAGCAACTGCTTTATGCCAGGCATTTTGTTAGGCTGGAAGAACACAGAGACAACTAGAGCAAGGGCCTCATCTTCAGAAGCCCGGGGTCTTTTTTTTAGATGTCTTCATCACATGGCCCAAGCAGCACATTAATGTATGAAAGCACATGTTCTAATAGTAGGCATGGATTATGAATGTGAAAGGAATAAATTTAGTATACCTTGCAGATCCTGCCCAAAGATGCAACAGCATCCAAATAAGACACAGCAGGGCACTTTGTTAAGATCACGGGCTCTGCTGTCAGTCTGGGTACCAGGCCTAGCTCTGATCTTCACTGCTGTGTGACTCAGGCATGTTATGTAACCTTTCTGTGCCTCAATATCTTCATCTGTAAATGGAGATGATAATAACATCTACTTCACAGCATTGCTGTATCAAATGACTTAATTTATATAAAGCGCTTAGAACAATGCCCGGCCTGAAATAAGTGCTCAAGAAGTGGTAGCAATTGTTATTAGTATCATATTATGCATGTACAAGGTTTTCCATTACTGAAAGGCTCTCCAGTGGAGCAGGGAAGATGCCAATGCCAAAAGTGTAATTAAAGCCATATCCACGGGTATTTTTTCCTTTTCCAATCCTGAAGTATATCTGAAATGGGCTGTTAAATTTTGCACTGGTTTGAATATTGGCTTTTTACAAAAGGATTGAGAGTTCTGGATTCCAGTTTGGTTTTCTCAGCATCTTCTATAACCTTAAACTCTTTAGTCAACCTTCACTGGCCTCAATTTCCTCAAAAGGGAGACAAAACAGCTGACTTCTCCATGAGACCCTAAAAGCACTGGACACAAAGGCGTATCTACCTCTTTCAGGGTCCCTGACCAGTCTCTGCTTCTTCCCACTAGAGAGGCAGAGACGCCGGGAGACCCCAGCTGGCCTCCAGTCAGGTGGAGCTGGCCTCACGGTGGGCGATATTCTAGGCTCCACGTGCAGGTAGAGCCCATGCTTGCTTGCTCTGTTTCAGCCCCTTGAATGGGAAATTTGCAAAAGGAACTGAAAACCTACTCTCAAACAAAAGTTATTTCTTTGTGACAAATTGATTTCAAATAAATAAATTAATTAAGCATTATGACTGGTTACAAGCATAGGATCACAGCATAATCCTGGTTTGGGCTGCCAGGCCCTCCTCACTAGGTCAAGGTCTCAGCCCAGTAGCCATGACCTCTTGATCTTGACTGGCTTCTGTCTCTGCTCCGCATGTGTGCTACAGGACCCTTCTCTCCTCCCTCTGCTTTCACCCAATGCCCAGGGTTTGCTCTCATGACCTATCCTTACATGTTCACTCTCCTTTGGGCTGTGCTCTATCTTTCCTCTTCTGTCATCGGCCTCCCTGAACCTTCCACCTCTCCAGCCCCTGCACGCCCAGGGCATCACTTTACATCATTTAGCTTTGCCTTTCTGCTTTGGATTCCAGCAGCCTCCTCATTTTCTTCCGGTCTGCTCTGTGATGCTGGGCTTGCTCCCCATGGCACAGCACTTATTTTCCAACCTTCTCTGAGGTCCTACTTGGCACAAAGGCTTTCTCTTTGGTGGCCACTTGTCCCCCAAGGACAAGGGTTCACTGCCAGATCCCACCCTCGTGACCAGGCTCCTCCAGTCACGGACGACTTCTGTTTACTGTACTCCTTTGTCTAAGGAGGATGGGCTTATTCTTTCGGATGGAATGAACTAGCCTCCTGGAAAACGCACCTCAAGAAAACCCTTATCAAACCAAAGCAAATACTCTATCTGACAGAAATCAAAGGATCCACGTAGCCAGATACAGCAACAGCATGAAGCACTCCATACATGTAATCCTTCCTCATCCACTTCGTATGGTTTATAAACACATTTTGGACACAGAAAGGGCTATGCCAGTATAGTCGTTTTGTCCACAGAGAATCATAGTTTTTAAAAAATATTTTATCTCATTTTATTTTTTTATTGATATACAAAAAACTGCTCCTATTTACTGTATATAATCTGGTGAGCTTGGACGTATTCATATACCCATGAGAATCACATATATTTTGAGAAGTGTACTTGGGAGAAGAAGGAGAAGCAGACAGAGAAAACATTTGAAAAGAAAAATGTAAGCATCCTCCATTTGACTCTTGGCTCAAAAATAGAATTTCTCAGCTTTGGAGAAAGTATCCAGTCTCCTGACTTTACATTCTTTCAAGAAGGAAAAAATACACATTCTGCATGTTGACCTAAGCTTAAAAAAAGAGCACAGCTGAACTGTAAGAATGGCTAACAACGTGTTGAGCACTTATTATGAAACTGACGGGCCTACCTTCTTATGGAAGTTTAAGCTTTACTTGAAAGACTGCTGCCACTCTAGCTGTAAACTCAGATCTTCTCGGTTGGCCTTGTTTAGTCAGCAAGGCTAATGGGTATGAACTGCTGAAATCTGACAGTGTGCCAGCAGACAGGACCTGTCTGTGCAGCTCTGCTGGCTCAAAGTCGGGGAAGGGGCTGGCTGGGCTGGCTTACGTTATTCTCATTTGGTCTTGTCATTTTCCTTGGGATGCAGTGTGACGCTGTAATATTGCAAGCAAAACCTGAGGCCCAGGTTCCCAGGGTTGTGGCTGCCAAATGCACCATCTTCAAGATGTTAAATCAAGAGATGGTGATGGGGAGAGACTTCTCTTTGTGGATCCTGAGACTGACACTAATCCAAAGGGACCTGTGGGCAGCTATTTTGAATTTGAAGTAAATGTGGTTTTCTTTAATAGACAAGGAGATCAAAGATACGACCCCAGTAGAACTATTTCTCTCAGTTTGGTAGGGCTTCTCAGGAATGATTGTCCAAGGAATGGCTTTTCTACTACAAGCTGTCCATTTTAATATAAAGGACTGTTCCTGTGTATTGATTCCATATTGATGCTAATTTGGCATCAGCCATTTTCTTTCACCTTAACAGACATGTCAAATGTCCTCTGTCTTGGTCATTTATCTTAAATAGCAACGATAGCATTTAGGAATCTAGTTTGGTCTTTTCAGGGAGAAAACAAGTTCTTTTATATACTCTGCATAGACAGTTTCCGAACCCTCTTCCCTCCGACCCCCATCCCCACGCCTTTCTTCTGCTATGTCTCCTCGGAGTGCTCTTGGCAGGCTTCTGAGAACGCCCAGCACTGAGGGGAAACAAGCAAGATTATTTTAAAAGTGTCGGTGGAAGCTGCTGAAGTCAGCTCTCAAGTTTGGATGACTTCTTTAGAAGCAGAAATTCTTATTGGTGGGGGCAGGCCTCCACTCTGCCAGCCAGAGCCCCAGTCTCCTTGGCTAGCTGTGTCAACCTCCTGCAAGAGCTGGGCATCATGGCTGGGGTGGAATTATCAGCAGTGTGTGCCCAAGGACGATTGGGCCCAATATTTTTGCTTTGAAAAAATCAAATAATTGGTTTCTCTTCTGCAGATGAAAGAAAAACGTGAATTTTATCTATTATTACTTTATTATGTTAAATGGTCTTTCTCGTCATCTCAATAAATATGTGGTATAAAGATTTTGCAGGTTGAACTAGCCTGGTGACCCATCCAGAGAAATGTCAACTTCTTGGTTGCAAGCTTTTGAAAACACTAGGGAAAGCTTGAAGGTTGTAGCTAATATGGATATAATTCAAACTAGTGTACTCTTCTAAGTGATTTGAATGGATTCATTTATTTAACCATCACCACAATGCTATGAGATAGATACTATTATAATCCCAGCCTTATAGATGAAGAAAATGCGCACAGAGGGGTGAAGCAATTTTCCCAAGGTCACACAGCTAGTATGTAGCAAAGCTGGGATTTGAACATGGACTCTGCCTCTTCCCCGTGCTACATTGTATTGCTCCTTTTCAGTTAATTAGGCTGTGGTCTCTATGTTATGAACAATAAACTATGTTAAACACTCTGTTAAAATCTGTGTTAAAAGGAATAAACCTAAGGAAGAACGTTATTAAATTTCTCAACCAATTTGGCTACTGCCACATGATAGCTGAGAGAGTGAAAGATTTGAAAATTTGACAATAAACCCTTTAAAAATTGAGTAGCCTACTACACAGCCAGGTCCTATCTCCCCACTTCCTTCTGGATTCTCTGGAAAACCAAGAACTGGGCTAGACGATTGCTTTGGCCCTCTAAATACTGAATGCTCATGACTTGAAAACAATAACGTCTAGAACAAGATGAATAATGTTTCAAGCCAGTAAATAATGTGAAGTGAAACAATACTGAGGTCAGAACTTTACGGAAAAGGAGAAATGGAGCAGGGTAATTTCTTTTCTTTTTTTTTTTTTTTTAGCTTCTAGTCATCTCAGACATTCCTGTCTTCAAAAAGATGCACTGTCTGGCTGTGACCGCTTGTTTTCACAACTGGAGTTATTTTGGCAGTTCTAGAAAAACAGCTACTGGCAACTGGCAGGGCCCCAGGTTTTGTGAGGTCTAACGTTTAAACGTTGCGGGGGAGTCCTCTTTAAGAAAAAGAATACTAATTTACAAATATATAATTAGCATACGCCAGAATCCCTGTTACAGCCTATTTACTTGTCTCCTTGCTTTCGTTCTCTTTCTAGTCTAAAAGTTCTTCATATGTATAAACTTTGGTCCCAAAGTATGTTTGTTCAGAGAGATGGAAACAGACAAGCAACAAAATGAGAGATCCTCGGTCAATCAGGCTTGGGAAATTCACATAGCATATTCACTCTTAGTGATTCCTAATATCCATCAGCTTAAGAAAGGCACTAAGAAACCCTGTATCTAAAAAATCTGCAAAAACCTATCTGTCCATGGAAATCTTTTTTGTGGAATAGCTATTAGCATTTCACGGGCAAAACCCAGTTTGGGAAACTCTCTAGGTTAATCTTCATAAAACATTCCTGTATCATGCTTCTTCCTGCATGAGACACAAACGTCCAGAGCTCACTAATGTCACAGGATCAGGTCTAAATGAACCAGGCCGCACTCCAGGACAGGCCCAATCCGGCTTCATGCCGGCTAAACCTCATCCACCACCTCTTTGAGAGCAAATGGTTTGCTGCAGTCTGTTCTACCATCATCAGAGCAGGTAGCCTTCTCCCTTGGAGGGGACACTCAGTTCTCTCCCTCCATTTGACAAACTCCCACAGCATGCTGGCCCGCACTTTTACACTGGCATCTACTCCTAGACCACACCTTGCACAGTTAGCCGGACTCATTAACCTCACAGCTTTCTCTCTCCCAGCTAACTATGCTTCCAGAGGCAGAGAACTCCTTTTCTGCCTGCCTCCTCAGCGTCCAAGTGTGCACTGATGACTTCACTGTGCAAACAGATGGCACTTAATAAACATAAGTTGACTGAGTCTTGCTAAACTTCCTTTCAAATCAATTGGCTTTGTAGGTTCCTGAGTCCGGGCTACCTGAACATATCAAGCAATGAACATAAGAGCATATCAGAAGAGATCACTGATCCAGCCCCATCTCCAACACAGCATCCAGTGATGCAGAGAAAGTGAATCAAGGGTGGTATTATGTAGAGTAGATATACAGAGTATCTGTCTGCCTTAGCAGGGTGGCAGGAGGAGAATATACAAAACAGGCTTTACCAACAGGCATTAGAAGACGTCTGTATACACAACACCGGGATAAAACATCATTTGCTGATCATAAAAATACACAATTCCCAGCAATACCATTTCAAAAGATGCTTAATTAGCATCTGCTAATTTTGATAAGTTGATCACTGAGTCAATTTTAATGACATCTCAAATGTTAAATTAAATTCCCTTGTTTTCTTAATATCAAGACTAGTTTACCTTACAGCACGGATAGTATTTCCCTCCAAGTAGAATAAAATTAGACAGGTTCATAAAATATTCATTAACTTGCATATGAAGGCATATTTATCTGCGCTTCTCCGTTTAACTCAGTTGTCTCCTGTAGCCTGGGATGACTAAGTATTTGCTAGAGGTATGTCTCTCAAGTGGTTTATCTTTTTGATTGTTCTATTATTTGATCTATGGTCTGAAATATCTTTTTACTTCTTAAGCATACACACCTCTAGCTGAACATAGTACAAAGTAATTGATTTAGGCATTCATTTATATAATCATATTCATTAGAATCCATGTCCAAATTACGTAAATCCATATTAGTGATGTCAGTAGCAGACTACTGGAGGTTTACCTAAACCATACTTTTGATGCTGACGCCAATGACTTTGAACAAAAGGCAATGCCAAAGGTGGTCCTTCCTAGTTCTGTCCTGCACGATCTCAAGATATTTGATCTGCAGCTGGTAGAGGGATCAGATTGGGTAACAATGGAGTAGGCTAGGATTTCAAGCTCCACCTCTATCAACAACCAGCTACGTGACCCTGGACAAGTCCCACCACCCCACGAGGTCTTAATTTTCTTATTTGTAATTTGCGATGGTTGGACTGGATGTGGGAGAATTCTGTGACTCTATTAAGCAAATTCGTTATTCTATTAAAAGAGCCTCTAAAAGGCATTTGGTTAATTAGGAACTAAAATTAGATTGAACTATAACCAGCTTCCTAGATGCTAAGTTTCAGCCACATTCCTGGTGCTTGACTAACATCAGTTCCAGGTTTACTGTGTGTTGTGTTGCTAGGGTCACTCTAGAAGGAATTACAGGACAAGCCTGTCCTTGACTGGCTTTTTCTAAGGACATGCATTTATTATATTTATAAAGGAGTTTTTTAAAAAGGATAAATTGAATACATTTTAAATAGGAAATACAATACTAAATTTTAAAAGGTCTATTCAGAGCTGCTTTGGAATTGCCCTTATGGAAAAATCTGAAGCCAATGTAATAGGCCCTTAGTCCAACAAGAATAAAATGTTACCCAGTAGCACTTTGTGAGAAAGAAAGCCAGACTCACCTGTATGTTAGCATGGACAGACCCGGGCACTTGGTATTTCCATTCATGGGCTGTTGTTTGAGATTTTGGAAGCAGAAAAGGATAAGAAAGGGACCGATATTTTGATTTCATAATCTAAAATAAAGAAAAACAGATAAAGAAGACCCAAAGGAGAAAACAGTTCCATTCTTTCCTACTTTGTGATTATAAAAGAAATTCAGGCTCATTTGAAAAAGAAAAAGGTTAACAGTGGATATTTCTAGGCGAAGAGGTAACAGATTATTTATTTTTGTTTTCTTTCTATTAGTGGGCATGTTTTGCTTTATATTTTTAAAGAAAACAAATATAATTTGGAGTTATAGAGTTATATTATTGCAAAAATGGGATTATTTTGTAAACTGATTTTTCACTATATTGTAGATACATTGCCACAGCAATATAGCATTATATATTATTTTTTAATAACTTCATAGTAAAATGGTATGGAAGAATCATAATTTGTTTAATAAATTCCTATTGAGTTTTTCAGTTATTTCTCATTTTATTTGAATTATTAGTTGCAGGATCAAAAGAAATTACCTTATGGGATTACTTCTTTAGCTTAAATACCCAAAACAGATTTTCTGAGTCAAAGGTTGTATACTTTTTAAAAAGCTTTTTGGTATTGTGCCAATTTATCCTCCTAGAAGCAGCATATAAGAGCATCAAAAATCCCAACCCAATTGCAGGCATTAGCAGTTTTTTTCATCTTTGTCAGAGTAGTAGGTTAAAAGTAGTATCTCTTTGTTTATTCATTCATCCTCTCTAAATTTTTGTTAAAAATATTTCCATTATTTCTAAGAGCTTCCACTAAATGTCTATAATGTTATGTAAATGAAAAAAAAGGTGAGACTGTAAGTCGTTGATAAAACTAAATCCTTTCTCCAAATTATCAGGGAGAAAAAAGCTCACCATCATTTCCAGTAAATAAAATAGAACCTTCTAACATCTGGATGATAGGTACTCAACTTAAGAACGTTAGGTCAAATTCTCACGAGTCATGAAGGCGTACTAAATAGAAGACACAATCTGGAGAAAAGAAAAATGGCTCCATCTTTGCATACTGCTCACTTTGCTCAGAACCACCTCCCAGACACCTGCATCAATATGAACCCAGTGCAGTGCCAGGACTGGAAGGACTCGAAAGCTCGGGCTCTCTCATCTAAACAGCTCTCTCCCACTACAATCACCTTCCACGCAACTATTGGCCCAGGCCAGCTTAACCAACACTGAGCATCCCAGATATCTCAAGGGTTAAACCCACAGGCCCCGATCGTAGCATCTATCCCTCAGTGCTCTGAATTGTCCGTGGTGTGAAAGTTCATAAATGTTTTCTTTTGCTTTTGCCCAGAGGCCTGGGAGCTCTGACAACCAGTTACCCAACAGAGATCGGTGGCACCAGCTGTGACCACCACAGCCCCTTCTTGTTAACCCTCTGGGTCTGTCCTCTACCAGGCCTGTCTCTCTTCATGTGGACCGAACCATGATAAAACCATCCATGTACCTTCGTGAAGTTCCAGCGCTGGATAAAGTGACGTGCCACATCACGAGCCGCCTTTCCGTGGACCACAGAAGCAATGTCATGCCATGGCATCCGGGGGGTGGAGTACCTGTCGATGAAATCTGCCCAGGTACACCAGGCGGGGATCATCACTAACAGGGACAGAAGCCATTTGACCCCAACTATGACATATAAAAGGAAATGTGGGAATGTCCACTCTGTGTATACTTCTTGGCTTGGGTGGAACGATACCTTTACAGCCAAGGGAAACACAGATCTCACATGAGGAACACAGTCCTCCACATGCCTCCCCCACATATGCTTCCATTTCCCTGAGTGTGAGATAATCACCAGGCCAGGTGAGACGTGAGCTGGGGCAAATTATCTAAGGCTTTGTACTTGATATTATTTTTCTTTTTCATCCTGTTGAAATAACATCAGGCTATGTATGCAGTGCCATCTCTATCTCCTCTTAGACATATAAGCACAGCGATAATCTGAAAATGTGTCATTTTAATGCTGGAAGATGAAGATGATAAGCAGAAAAAGAGATGATCAAAGGAAGGGTACCATCTTTTGGAGAATTACAGATTATTACCCCAAAAATATGCCTATATGAAACCCAGAGGTTTCAAACAAGTAAAGTCTATTTCATGTTCTTTTATTACTATAACTACAAGGGAGTTGAGTATATGACTGAGTCATAGTCTCTAAAGTTTTATTAAATACTCAAAAGATATTAGATCACGCACGTGCATACTTAAGATGCTGACAAGTGAAAGACAAAATATCAGCAGCCTCCCACCACGACGGTACTCACCGGCAAAGGGTTTATCAAGTTGAACCCAGTCTTTGAAGACAAAATTGCAGTAGTCCTTTCCATGCCAGAATCTGGTTTCCCCATGGAGCTCTCCCACTCCCGTCTGTAAACTGCGGATGGAGCCAGTGTCTGCGAACGCAGCAAGACCCGCTCAGAGACTGTGGTTCAGAAGGGCCCAAAGAGGGAGTCCTAACTCTCAAATATTCAACACCTACGGACTTCTCAACTTTTCTTCTTAGGACGCATAACGAGGGCAGCATGTTTCATTCCATCTGAGGCTGTGGGCTGGCAAGGTTTCACAACCCTCACGAGTTTATTATTAGTGTGTGGCTGGGGTATCACTAGGGTCATCACTTGACAATGAAATTTAACATTCTTATTCTCACCATTCAGCAGAGCACGGGAAGAACGGATCACAGGGTTAACCGTGAATAAAGGACTCGCTAGGAGGGACTCTGAGAGAGCAGGAAAGCAGGATCAGGGAGAGAAACAGGAGATGCAGAGGCCATAAAGAAGTCAGGCCCTTCTCTTTCCCCAGCCAATATGGTGCACACCTAATACAGAGTTCTGTCTTCTGCATCTCAAAAGGCAAAAATCTCAAATTTGTAGACAGCCCATGTTCCAGCCCTGGGATTGACTAGCCCAGTGACACTGAGCTTCAATTTTTTGGGTCAGAAATCCTTTCCGAGTGAAAGCGGGAATTTGGCCTAGATGACATGTAAGACCTTCTGGGCTCTAATATTCTATATTCCTAAAACCATAAATGACATCAATAAAAAATATCTCAAAAACAGACAAGAAGCTCATGATCACATAGGCGCAGAAGCAGCAACCTACTGCAACATTTCACAAAGAGCTTTGCTGGGACCATTATACTTACGGGTAAATACTTCAACTTAGTTTGTACGTTTATGGGATATGCTGACTAAAAGACAGCTAAGCAGGAGGACTAGCAGATCTACAATCACAAACGCACCGCCTGGCACAAAAGCAGCACTTAACAAATAGACACTGGATGCAGGAATATTTGTTGAATGACTAAACGGTACCACGTGCAGAAGCCCATGAGAGTACCAGACTGGTCCCCCTACCACCACACTGTGGCAGAACTGTCTTTCTAAAATGCAGACTCCTTGCTTAAAAGGCTTCCTGGATCTCCTACCGCCCACAGGGGGTCAAATCCTAAGGGCCTAGTGTCCATATAAGGTTCTTCCCTAACTGGTGCCAATCTCTCTTTCTGGCCTTGTTTTCCCCCACACAACCCAGGCCCCATGCGGACCACATTTCTCAGTGCATTTTGACAGGCCTGGTCTGTCATGTCTCTGCGCACTTGGCACACTTTTCCTTCTGCCTGGAATGCTCTTCCCTCCCTCTCAGCCTGAACTCCTCATCATTCGTCAAGAGCCAAATTAGCTGTCACCTGCGCTAGAGAGACCTCCCAGGTCCCAGTAGGGAGAGGCAGTCACTATAGTGTTGTAGAACCATTCACAGTTGCACACGCCAGTGCCTCTGACTCTGTGATACGATTGTGTAAGGATGCTCCCTCCCTGTCCCCTAGCAGTCAAGAGGCTCCCCACACGGCCTGACGTAGCTCCTGGCATTCAGCAGGCACTCAATGAGTATTTGCAGAGCAAAAGTTTTTAAATAATCACCACATACATGGCTAATATTCTACCTCAAACTTAATAATTAACCTTCAAAGCTTATTGCAATTTTCTATGAAAGAAAACCGCCTTAAAGCGCTAAAGATTAACAAAGCTAAGTAACGTTAAAATCATAATCTATTGACAGCTCCCAGAGCTTTATTTTCCTACTCGAAGGGACTGAGGCCAAGGCGCCCGCAGGTCTGTGCGCTCACCTATGGGCTCTTTATAGTAAGAACGGCACTTGGTTTTTAAAAAAAAAGAAAAAGAAAGAAAAAACAATTTTTTTTTAAAAAAAGGATGAGATAAATAATGGGTCAAATTCAAATAAATAAATATACGTAATTTGTTTTCATCAATTCAGCAATTCTAAGCTAAACTTTACACATAGACACATACACTTGTTCAAAAATTCACTTTCACCTAATGATCAGTTATGACAAGAAAAACAAAACAAAGCAAATTCTTAGTCTTAAAAATTAGCTTGGCACTAATTGAATTCGACCTGTTCATAATTCAAATTTGTTTTTGTTTTTAGTCAGGGCCTACCCTAATTGAAATAAATCAGGGTCCTCCTCAGAAGAAATGAAATAGGAAGGCAACAGAGCCGAATACTCCAGGTTACCACAATGACTTGATCGGAACTGCACTGTGAGCAGGGAGAGAGAACTTTTCCCAGCGGCAATGCTGATCAGAGGGGTTCTCACTGGTCTGTACCTGGCTCCCAATTGATTTCATAATTGTTCTTCCTTGTCTTTCGGCCCAGGTCTTTCACGTCAATTTTCCACAATCCTCACGCATCAGCGGCCCAGATTCTGGCTGCTAAAGTTCATGGACAGGGTGTCTTCCTGCCCTTCCCCCAGTGTCTCTGGCTTTGCCAGTCCTTTTTTCCTCTTCTTCTGGCCTCCAAGACTGCATTCCCCCACCATTACTCCAACCCATCCTTCTTGATCTTCTTTCCTAGCTCCTCCTCCCTAACAACGTTTTCTCCAACTTTCTCCTCAATGTACCCCTTATGCCCTGGCTTTTCTTTTGGGCCTCAGATCTACAGCCACTTCCACGCCTCATCTGACCTTGTCTACCTAATTGTCCCACCAGAACTTTAAAATCACTAGAATCATTATCATCCCCACAAAATCAAGTCTTCCCTGGAGATTTCTGCTTTCTCTTCCTAGTCACTCAAGCTCAAACCTCAGAATCACCTTTGGCTCCTCTCTTTTCTTCACTGTTTTCTCTACCCACCTCCCCATCACCACTTCCCAAATGCTATTGAAATTCTGCTGATTCTTCCTTTGGAAAAAGTTTCTCCCATCCACTTCATTCTTGGGCCCACTGGAACAAGCCAGTCTCTGTGTTTCTAGCGTAACTTAGTAAAACACCATCTTTAATCACCCCACCCCCCCATGTCCATCCCCCCCAAATCCCACCGCCACCTCCCAGGGACTCTCCAACATTTAGCGCATGAAGATCAATGTCTCAGCCTGACTTTCAAGGCCCTTCATATATTGGTACAGATATATTCCACCAGCCCAATCTACACAAATGAACTAACCCTTAACCACAATTCCAAGCCCAAAAGCTCTGAAAATCTAAATGTTTTCTCACAGCTCATTTGTTAGCAAAACCTGACCGGAACTGACAAGAGGTTATTATCTTTATCGCACTGGGTAATGCATAAATATAAATGACTTATGTACAGGGTATTTCCTGAATCCTGGAAGGAATATAACATAATATAGAGGATAGGTATTGTATTATCTTCCTAAAATCCAGAATGTTCTAATTTCCGAAACATATCTGACCCCCAGGATTTTGTATAAGGGATGAGAGACCTCTATGTATTTACCACATTCCACACCTACGTGTGAGATGCTGAAATAAATACATCTGGCATTTCCCATACCTGGGCCTTAAGATATAACATCTACCCAGAATGTCTGTTTTTCTCCCTTCTTAGTCTCTACCCACTGAATTTCTGCCTATATTCAAGGCCAGTTCCAAAACAGGTCCTCAATGAGTTATATTTGAAAAAATCTTTTGGTTTTTGAAACTATTTGGATTTTGGAGTTGTGGATCAGAGTTTACAGTTGTGGAGGCGGCTTCACTGACAACTCTTGCCCGTAGGGGTATCTCCCCCTGATTAATTGCTAAGGCAATAGGTTAGTAAAATATTAAAACTCATGCTTATCTATCAGATAACAAACTCTTTGAGACCAGAAAATGTCTTATACGATTGCATCCCTGAGAACACAGTTTAGAAATGACTTCACCTACTATTCATTATCCCGTATGATTAATATCTAAGTTTGAAACATTTGTCTCGACTTAACTGCCAAAAAATGATTTCCCCCTCAGCCATCTATTTAATCTTGCTTCAAAGGAAAAGATCAGCAAACCATTGCTGAATATGAGAGGAGGAAAATTCAACCTTTTTAAAATAACATAGTATCAAGCAAAGCAATGTGAATTTGAAATTCTCCCTCTTGCAATGTAATTTTGAAAGAAAAAAAATGTGAAGCTTGCTGAGTGATTTTGAATTAAAATATAGACTATAGAAATCTATCATGTCATCAACCACATTTATGATGAACTGATTTGAGGGCAGTTTTTCTACTCAAAAACCCATAGTGATCTTGCACGCACACTCCAGACCAAGTTCTGTACATCACCAGTGAGGTTCACCAGGAGCCCAGGGCACCGTTGCCTCCTGCACGCAAGTGAAACTGACCCCGCAGAGAAGCTAGCCCAGGTCATGTCCTCAGGAAAGCTACTCAAGCAAACATTCAGTTTCACATTTCTAAGGAAGAGTCACTCTATGCTTAATTTGGGGTTCAAGTCTTATAAGACAATATCAGTCGAAATCATTACATGATTTAAATATAAGGCTGTGCTCTTTAAACTTCCTTTATAATTAATAGTAGAAACTTACTTTTTCTTTTCATCACAAATTCACATGGAACTCCAATACATAAAACACTACAAGAGGGATTGTTCTGGTTGAAGCAGGTACCAATAGAGGTGAGAGGGTCCAGGGCCACCTACTCTGTATCCTCCTCAGAGCCCCTGAGAAACACCAGGGTCCCAGGAATTGACTTTGCAAAGCACTGCTCCAGAAGGACTCAGCTATCCTTTCGCTTCCCTTTTAAAGTAAAGTAATTTGTTTTCATACTAAAAAATTAGATTTGCAACTTCACAAAGTTAAGGGAAAGAGTCCTCTGTCTCACATCCCACCTCCAGGGCATCAGCCAGCACTGTCAGCTCCACCTCCAGATGTGTTTAGTACCTGTCTGGTCACTACTTGCCACCTGATCTGCTCTGAAGAATGAGCCCGTAAAATTGTAAGTCAGACCTTGTGGGTCCTTTGCTTAAGACCATCCGATGACTTTCTATCTCGCTCAATAAAAGCCAAAGTTTTGTAACCTACCTCACCCTCTCTGACTTCACCCTATCACTCTCCCTGAGCCCACTCCACTTCACCACATTCCCAAACACACCAACCCCCTCCCGCCTCAGAACCTTTTCTTGCTATTCCTCCTGGCTGGAGCACCCTCGCCCGACCTCCTCTCATCCTCATTCTTCTCTTCCTTTTGGTCTCTGTTGAAAACTCAGCTCATTAGAGAAGCATTCTCTGACTACTTGATAGAACATAGTAACTCCTACCCTCTGCCCTTCCCCCTTCCCCTGCTCGTTGTTCTCCATGATCATTTTCACCACCTGATACATGGTTTGATGATCTATTTGTATAAACAATTCCCATCCTTATCCTCCAACTAGTTAACTGAATTTCATTTGTTTTGTTCACTATAATCCTAGTACCTAGAACAGTGAGGGGCATATTTAAGAGCTCAATAAGTACTTATTTAATGAAACAAACAAATCATATACATTTATTCTTGCATCCCCACTTACAGCGTTTAATGATTGCACAATTCCAAAAGGAGGATGAACCACTCATTATGTTCTTCACTACTCCCCTCCTCTTGGATGTTCAGATTGTTTACTTTTTCTCTCTCTCTGTCAATAAACAATGCTGCCCTGGACATGTGTCCAGTTTATTAGGGAGGAGTTTCCAGTAGTCCCTGAAAACCACCCACATCGGTATCCTCAGATCACCATCATGGGTGTCACCCCTCTCAGCCTGATGCTGGCCTGAGTTACTTAATGTATTCAGCACCTGGCTTGCTCTTCTTTTCCGCTTGCCCCAATCCTCTTGTCAGCAACACAACCACTCAGTCAAAATTCAGACCCCTCACCTTCATGGTTCGGCAACCTCGTTCCTCCATCTCGTTTTCAACTTTAGTCCTAAAGCAACACACACTGGAATTAAAAGCACTATCTGGACCTCTTTCCAGCTCTTTACCTTTACTATCTGCCCCTGACCTGGCTCTTTTAACTTCCCAGGGGCCTCCAGTTCCCTGTCTGAGGGCGTTAAGCTCTGTCAAGCACAGGAGTTACTCTGAGTTGTCCCTGAATCCACATATGCATCAAGTACTAGCTGTATGCTAAATAAATAAAATGTCTCCCCATATACGCTATTTTCCACTTTTTAAATGAACATCTCCCCATATACGCTATTCTCCATTTTTTAAATGTATATCAATCTGTTACAATTTATAACATACATGTTTATTTAACAGTTACATTGAAGCTTCAGTTCATTATACATAGCTAACCAGTTTAAAAAATGCAGGGTTCCCAGACTAAAGAACGCTGAGACTCACTGCTCAAGTCCCCCTTAATCTATTAAGTTCAGTTATCTCCTGCCACAAGTGACTCACATCCAGCCATGTCAGCTGGGCTCTAACTCAGTCATCTCCTAGACAGTGGCCTTGGGAATTTAGCTAAAATGTCGTGATGCAGTAATCTGCATTTCTGCTAAATCACAAATCTGAATCATGAGCTGTGGGAGGCTAATAAACTGGAACCCACCAGGCAATTCACTTATCATCTCCACCCCTGAGTTTCCTCGTCTGTAAAACAGAGATAACACCGTTACCTCCAAGCACCACAGGGCTCGGGGCAGTGACGGGCAGACTGCACGCAATAAACGCTGGCCTACGATTTCACTATGGCTGCTGCTGACGACCAGGATGACTTGTCCCTGTATCTGATCTGTTGCCAAATTCCTCTTCATTCCCACCACATTTCAGGCCCTGATTAAATTATTCAAGTACCTAGTTCTTCTTACAAAAGCTTATGAGATTACAATTTCTAATAATACACGTGGTGTGAAAACTGTGCGAACAGAAAGCCAGTCCGGAAACACACTCACTCTGCTCAAGCAGCAAAAGCTGAAGCCTGAGGGGGTTCAGCCGCTTCACAGCCACTTACCAATGTCGGGACCAGAGGGCCCCTGCTCAGAGTCACTGGAAGAGCGAAAGAGTTTCAAATGGGGTTTTAAACCATGGATTAAACTCTGACGACTTCTACAGTGATTACAATAACCTGGAGAAAGTCGAGAGTGCTTTTTTTACACAGACGTATTACATATCAAGTTTTCTAAACTGAAAAGAAGGTTCGAACATTTTTAAAACTAGGCAAGTCTATGAAATCAGTCACAAATTCTGTGCAACAGAAAACTGCAGAGCTTTAAGACAAAGTTGAAAAGAACAGTAAATTTACAAGATGTAGAAAATCTGCTGTTTGAGGATAAAAGCTTGATGTATTTCTGGATAGGAAGAGAAATGAAATTCCTTCTATGAAAAGTGTATAAAGTACCCCTAATACTTTTCTTTTTCCTTTATAACTTGGAATTATTTTAGAACTGCTTAGTCATTCTGCTACTGTCAGAAGCATGAATTGTGGTTATGACTACTTGTGTGAACGAAACAATAAATCTGTTCAAAATGGGGCAAAGGAAGCCATGGACTGGCATGCTATTGAATAGGACGATATAGCGCCCTTTCAGCACGGCTCGTTTTACTCCATTATAGAAAGACGGGTTTTAAAAACAGGTATATAGTGTGTGGCTATGGAGGAACAGAGTGCAGTCAGGATAAGTTCCAGCAAAGACGATAACTCACTGGAGGTGCTGTCGACGCTGCTGATGCTGTCCACGTTGCGCAGGTGGTGCCTGTGGAGCTGCCTGTAGAGGCTAAATTTGGAGAACTTTCTGGGCTTTCCTATTCCTTTCAGTTTTGAATCCATATCATCACCATTCTTCAGGATGGGCACATTTTTATTAGATTCACTTTTATCTTTGAGTGTTAAAGATTCCAGAGATTCCATTGTTTCAGCCTGAGAAAATCATTAAGAAAATTAAAAAAAGACACTGCATAAGATACGCTGCAATGTGGCCCTTTCATTCCAGTTGAGCTGAGGTGTAAAATTTACACATGATGGAGGCTCCCTAATAATGTGTGAGGTCAGCCACAGGGCAGGGGTGGGTCTTGTGACCTGTTTAAATACAACCAAAGGAATACCAGGCGTTCCATTGTAGTTCCTCCTTTGGTAGGTGACATTCTTGAAATTTCATACCAATTAACCTTTTTATCTAGAATATAATTACACGAATTACATTCGCCCTGGGTCGAGCTGCTGAACTCCCTCTGATAAACATTAAGTGAGCAAAGCTTTTTCTGTCGATTATGTCCCCTGTTACCTATTTACCAAATCTCTGTTCTGCCAGAAAAATCACAACATATCCAGCTGTAAAATAAACTGGAGGCCAGCAAAACTTTTAATAAGTGTATTCATATTTTGGCAACCACTCGAGTTGAAATAGTAAGTACAGGCATACAGATATTTTGGCAGCTCTTGATTTGAAAGGTACTTTGAGAAGTTCTTAACCTCTTGCTTTCAAACAGAATTCCCTAAATGACTCCAGACTGACCTATCCTATTTTTGTACGTCTCTAAGTAGGAAGATTCCAAAAACTTTGGCAGCTACTTGTAAAAGGCTGTTTGTTGTTCTTTAACTTAAAGCCCATTTGCCATACATTTTTGTTTATAAACTTTGGTTTTCCAAATAGGAAATAAATCTTTAAATGGAAACCAGAGGAGCTGACTATGAGATGGCAAATGATATTTTGAATCTGTTTTCTCTTCTTACAAGACTAAGAGATGCAAAGCCACAGACTTGCTGAGTGGTATTTGAAACTAGTTTTGTCTATCTTTGACTCAATGTTCTTGGCCCCTCCAGGGATCCCAATCTCTCATTCAATCAATCAGTCACACTATGAGTACCTACTTATATGAATTGTGTCCCCTTAGCCAGTTCCATAAAGGTGAAATTCACTTACTGTGAGGGAACCCAGAGACAGTCCCACGGGGACACGCTTCACACTGCCCACGTCTGTGAGTCTGTGCTCATCATCATCCCACCTTCCATAGGCCAGGTCGATCCCACCCACAAAGGCCACTGACTGGTCGATGATGACGAGTTTCTCATGATGAGCCCACAGATACACACTGGATGACACGTGATCCGGGTGCCTCATCACCTTGAGAGGAAAAACCCCACATGTAACACGCTTCTTAAAATGTCCTTCATGTTATAACAACAGAGGCCTGCTTTCTCCCCTGAACAGCATTTTCTATAATTCAAATACTAAAATGTGCTATGTACACACCAAAGAAAATCCCCAAACTTCTAGTTTTATTCTCCATATTTAGCAGAGGAAGACTCCTGAGTACTTTTTATTTTTTGGTGAGGAAGATTGGCCCTGAGCTAACAACTGTTGCCAATCCTCCTCTTTTTGCTGAGGGAGACTGGCCCTCAGCTAACATCTGTGCCAATCTTCCTTTATTTTGTATGTGGGACACCACCACAGCATGGCTTGATGAGCAGTGTGTAGGTCTGTGCTCAGGATCCAAACCCACGAACCCCAGGCCACGAAAGTGGAGCATGTGAACTTAGCCACTACACCCCAGGCTAGCCCCTCCTGTTTACTTTTTAAGCCTTTCTCACCACTCCCTCACCCTCCATACCACGTTTTGGAGCAGCCGCCATTTATCTGGAAGTTTGGCCACGTATTTCTAGAAAAGTCAGCTCAGTGTAACAGCTGATTCCCTTTTCTCCCTAAAAGGATGATGTTATATCTGGTATTATTTTTAAAAACTAAAAATTTTTAACCAACATCTATCTCTGGCAAAATTTTTAATAAGTATATTGCTATTTTGGCAGCCATTGTGTTGAAATAGTAAGCATATGGATATAGGCGTATAGATATTTCAGAAGCTCTTGATTTAAAAAGTACTTTGAGAAGTTATTAACCTCCTGCTTTCAAACAGAATTCTTTCTAAATGACCCCAGACTGACCTATCCTATTTTTGTATGTCTTTAAGTGGACTTAAAAACTTTGGAGACATTTTTTTAATAACACATTTTATTGTAAAATATGCAAACATAAAATTTACCATATTAAGCATTTTTCAGTGTACAGTGCAGTGGCAGTAAGTACATTCATATTGTGCAGCCATTACCACCATCTATCTCCGGAAATCTTCATTTTGCAAAACTGAAACTGTACCCATTAAACAATAACTCTCCATTCCCCCCTCCCCCAACCCCTGGAAACCACCATTCTACTTTCTGTCTTTATGAATTTGACTATTCTAGGTGTCTCATATAAACAGAATCATATAATATTTGTCTTTTTGACTGGCTTATTTCACTCAGAATAATGTCTTCAAGGTTCACCCATGTTTTAGCATGTGTCAGAATTTCCTTTCCTTTTAAGATTGAATACTATTCCATTGTATGTATATACCGATCCATTATTGAGAGTGGGATATTAAAACGTCCAACTATTACTGTAGAACTATTTATTTCACCCTTCAATTCTGTCAGTGTTAGCTTTATATATTTTGATGGTCACTATTATGTATGCAATGTTTATAACTGCTATATCTTCATGCCATATTGAACATTTTATTAATATATAACGATCTTTTTTTTTAAAGATTGGCCCTGAGCTAACATCTGTTGCCAATCATTATTTTTCCTCTCTTCTTCATCTCCCCAAAGCCCTCCAGTACATAGTTGTATATTCTAGTTGTAGGTCCTTCTAGTTCTGTTATGTGGGACGCCACCTCAGCATGGCCTGACGAGCAGTACTAGGTCCACACCCAGGATCCGAACCAGTGAAGCCCTGGGCCCCTGAAGTGGAGCATGTGAACTTAACCACTCAGTCACAGGGCCGGCCCCTATAATGACCTTTTTTGATTACTGTAAACTTTTTTGATTTAAAGTCTATTTCTATCAGCCCCAGAGATGATGGAGGATGGACCAGCTGGGTGGCCTCTTAGAGCAGCAGATTGCAAAGGACACAAAATGCCTCTGCCAAAGAACTGAGATAGAGAATGCACACTTCCAAGAACCCTCCCAGGGAGCACAGGGTGTGTGGAGAACACGGCTGGTGCCTTTCCCTACACCTTAGGCTCACCTCCCAAATGCACAGATGGATTTTCCCTGTAAGAACTTGAGGGATTTCTTTGACTATAGGAATGGGCTAAGTTTGAAATGTCAGGGAATTGATGCCTCAAGAACAGCTGTTAATCAATGAATTGGTGGATAAATACCTCAGCTTACTTTCCCTTTGGGGACAGGGACCACTTTGGGTGACCCCAATGCAGTGTCCTAGAGGTCTCTGGGGGATGGATCCCCAGTTGCCTACAGCAGCACCCTGTCAAGAACTGGCCTCCTCCCTTTCCTTATCTCAGTTCCCAACACCCCTCCCAGGGCTCCCTGGGATCACCTCCCAAATCAACTCTTTGTGCTCAAATCTTCATCTCAATGTCTGCTTCTGAAGGAATCCACTGGCTTGGGGTGAACAGCCCAAAGACAGTCACCACACTGCATTCTAAGGAGAGTGATTTTCAGTTTCTTCCAGAGCTTCAGTTTTGCTGGGTGGGTGATGCAGGTTTGGGGCAGAGCTGAACTGCCATGGAGAACAGAGAACAGAGCTGGCTCACACTGTCCCCAAGGGTCCTTTCTCTTTACCCTCCTGGAACAGCCCAGCTTCACAGCTACAAACATTGAATAGTTAGGGACATTGGTTTGGATGGGTGCCAAACTACTCTTCTCCCAAGCCACCCACTATGCTCTGTCCAGCTTTGTGTGACAATCAATAGACTGTTTCTTAGTTACATAACTGCTTCAAAGATTTGGTTGGTACAACATAACCAATGAAACTTAGAAATGAGTTTCAGTTCCAGGACAATCCTAAAGAGGAGCATGGGAACTTGACAGGGGTCTTGAATATTAAAACAATTCTAGGAAGTGTGTTCTTGGCTAAATTATCAGCGTAAGAGAAGCAGAAATGTGAACTCTGCTGACTCCATCAACACTCCATATAGCATTTTGTTTTATTTCTCAGAAGGACACAATGCTATTTATTCAAAATATACATTAGGGAATTCTACAGATTACCAGTGCTCAGAGCAAAACATATCTGAAAAATTAGAGAATAATACAAAAGAAGCGTTGTTCAGCAAGATGAACCTGAATACCTTTATGTTGGGGTGTAGATGCATTAACGTCCTCTTGCTGTATTCACTATTGATCCCAAGAGCAAGTTCCACCTCTTTATAGAGCATTACGAAGATCCTCACCCCCTGTTGCTGTCACGAGAGAAAACACAGGGAGGAATGAGACTGTCTGGAGGGAGGTTATGATTTTCTTTTTCTTCTTTCTGTGCAATTGAACTCTCTAAACTTTCTTCAAGAAACAAGTATAATGAAATATTTAATGAAAAATACAAGGAGGTGAAATATAAGTGTACATTAAGACACAAATATCAAAAATAAAAATTTATCTCCCTTCCATTCCTACAACTTGTCATTCCAAGAGAGAGTGTCAAAATTTGACTACTTACAGCTAGAAGGTTGACATTGTAACCTCAACTGCTAAAAGTGGCTGATAGTCTTACACCTTTGAACATTTCCAAACACTTGTCATTGAGGAAAGTTTGGACCTGATCTATGTTATAGGATTAGTGTTTTTTGTTTGCTTTTATTATCACTGCAATTAGTTGAAATAGCAGTGATTAAAAAAAACTCTGATGCAATAAATTATACTAAATATCCCTTAAATATTTCAGGGATATTTTCATAAAAATTTTTACTTAAAAAAATTATTTGAATGGAAAAAATATTTCTTCATCTTCAAAGATGAATGTGTTGGTTCATACTCTTAACACATGATTAAAACATTAATGTCAGTTTCACTAGTGAAATGAGTTCTTCAGAAGTCAGCCTTGCTAACATTCTAAAATCCCCGAGTTTTAGCAGAAGTGCACAAATTAACATTTATCCAGCCTTAGACCTTGAACCTAAAAGAAAACAGACAAGGCCTTTGTGAGGGTCAAATTAAATCAAAAGTGCCTGGTAAACATTAACATGCTCTACAAATCACGTTTTAAAATTAATATTAACCATCAAAAAGACAATGTCCAATGGCTGGGAGTATAAAAAAGTATTAGCATTTTCCCTTCTGGTTCTGAGTGGTGACAAGGTTTTAGGCTGCGCTAAATTGCCCCACACCTGGATGCCCCTCCCCTTCTCCTTGTCCACTCATAGGGTTCCTCCTCCAAATACAGTTCAGAATGTATCCCGCCAGGAAACTCCATCTTACTTACCCCCACTTCTTACATCGTTTTTTTACTTTTTAGGTTTGCATCCTCAGTATTCCTGTGCAATTTGTAACATTTTAATTTGCATTCTCTACACCGAGAAACTCTGAAAGCATTCTGAAACATATTGCATATACACTGGGTAATATAGCCACACCTAGCCATTTAATATCCTAGAGATAAAAGAGAAGAATTTTTCCACAACACTTTACAGAGTATTAGAGATGCAGGCATATCTAATAAACTATAGTGACAAAGAATAATTTAGTTACAGTTTAAATTAACAGTCCATGGCAATTAGGCATTGTTCATAAAGGAAATTTGGGTCACAAATTTAAGAAGCCCTACTGGGTTGAACACCTCTAATTTATAAGAACTGATTATTTTTGCAATGCTAAAAAATGTGAAATAACATAAGAGTTAATATTTGTAGGTTGCAGGACATAAAACCTTAGACTAAACCAAACACATACACAATTCCCCAATATTGCTCTGCTCATACTAAGAAGCATGTTTTGGCTCCTACATCCTTATAATAACACATCACTTCAAAATACTAACACTCTATCTTTCTTGGTGTTAGTAATATCTGAAAAGTGTATACATTTTTGGAAGGACACATTAGGTAGACATTCTGGGCTGTATTGAGGAAATCTGAGTACGAGGAGAAGACCCATTCTTGTTCTGAAAAAAATAGGATAAAAAATACATATGTCTCTGTTTAACAGCTGCCTTTGGAACTTGCTTATTATTTATTATAATTATGCAGTGTTTATTGCAATCAAGTACATAAGTACAGACTTGAGTAAAGAAATAAAGATGTGAAAGTGTAGGCAAGAAGTGAACAGGTTAATTTCTAATGGCCTGTCAGTGAGTGCTCTGCAATGAACCACGGATTGACGCTCTAAATGAAAGCAAGGACATTATTTTATTTTTCTCCTCTACTGTTCAGATTTACTTTGCTGTTTGAAGATTTTAGGATTCAGCACTGAATAATAGTTACAAAAAACAGCCTCCCGTTAAAAGATATGATATAAAGTTTAAAACCCAAAATTTCAACCTAAATTATAGAACATCATGCTGGACATCTTTCATCTTAGTTCATTTGCATCAAATGGATGAAATCCTGCTTCTTAGGCTTATGAGGTTATTACTCATGAAGGACAGTAGTTGCAAATTAGGAACTGGCCTAAATCTTGCAATTTTCCATTTACCTGCATAACTAATGGATTTTTGAAATAATAGAGATGTTAATGCTAATGGATTACATAATTACCCTCCATTTATCAACACCTGACATTTTCTTCCACACTGTGTCTTTTCTCATTGAAATAAATAAAGTCTAAAGGAAGTTGAGACTTTTAAGTCTTTTTTGCTTAAAGACAAATGACTAATAAGGAAGTAATTAAATAAAAAAATTCATTTTTATGTAGTCTGGTTTACAATTATTTACTTACATCATATCACAATAAACAGTTAATTAGAGACAAGATTTCTGTGACAATAAAGCAATAAGCATCTCTTCTTTTCGTCAAGGTATACAACACTATCATAAACTCTGAACAATAAAGGGCAAAGGAAAAAATGTTCCTTGGGAATGAAGGCATTTGCCACGTCATAATAGTGCAGACTTATACAAAATGTGGGAAATACTTGTGCCAAAGAAAAGCCAAATTGGGGGAAAAAAAGGAAGGGTGTTAATTCTGTAATTTAAAAAATACGCTTTTGAGGCATCTAATATTTTACCAATACCTTTTAGGAGGGGGAAGGGGAAATTACCTTCTCCTTAGAGAGGAAGAAGAAGATTATCAATAGGGGAAGCAGGAAAATGAATGGCCAAGAGCAGACTGCGCAATGCCTTGTTTCTTATCTCTGCTGACCTCAACCAACCCGAAGGTTCCAGAGAATACACTTCATGAAACCTGAATCCCATAATTTCAAAAAGATGAAAGTTCCGTCCTCTTTTCTACTTACTTTTTAATCAAGTAGAGCAGACACAATACTATAAACAGTATGAATTTTTAGGAGCTTTACATATGCAAAATACATGTGAAAACAACAAAAACTTAAAAATTTTTATAGTTGTTTTATAGTTTGTTTCTGAGCTAGCTTTTTCTTTGATTGTTCAAAGTACTATGACCAAAACATTTTCTAAAGGCAGCCAAGTCTGTCCACTGCCTCAGGGTAGTTTAGTTTACACAACCCCAGGATAATCATTAATTTTACCATTTGTCAAGGACTTCCCCAGGGGGGGTAATCTTTTAGGAAAATGAAAAGTTAAGGACAAAAAGAAACCACATCCCCACCATTTAAAAGCAGGCAGCATTGAGATGTAAGAGCACAAATGCTTATGCCCTCCCCTTTTTTTTTTTACCAGTTTTGTTTAAAGCACAGTGTTCAAGTTCGAAGACCCTCTCTCCTCTTCCCCACCATGCCCTTCTAGCCCACTACTTTGATAAGAATCCATTTGATTCTTCTGCATGAAGATGTGATGGTTCACCTTGTTTGACAAACCTGGACGTCTTTCCCTCCTCTTGGTCACTGACTGCAACTCTAGAATGTGCCTTGTGGTCCAGGACAGAAAGAAACTAACCTGATGACAAAACCTCCCCCTGAGAACCTAAACCTTTTCCTGTAAGTCTCCAGGTGGCTGCACTGGACGATTCCTTTGGTGCAAGTCTCATCAGAAATATCACCCATTTCTAAAGTGGGTATATACAAATTGGGTACAGGATACAGTTACCACAACTATGATGCAATTTATCTCACCTCTTAGTGAAGTAAATGCAGAACTGTGGAAAACCTGGGATGCTCATTTGAATTATAAACAGTCTGCCTCTCAAGTTTGGCTTACATTGTTTTAAATGATGGCACTGCACATCAGAAGGCCGAAGAAACAGGAAAATATCAACTTGGTTATTACTAGAGAAACAAAATATTGTACTTTTTCCCTAAGAGATGTTTACCTATATCTTGGCTATGGGGCAGAAACACTAAATTCCTCCCCCCAAATCTACATAATCAGATAGAAGAAAAAAATCATTCATTGTAATCACCCTTGTGGACCTCTGGGACCCATTAATGCAAGAATAAATGTTATTTTCAACCCAGTACTTTGTGAAGCTAGTGGCTTTCAGAAACTAAATTATTTATGCAAAGCAGTGTTTATGAGTATATGAAATGTCGATTTGGAATGATCCGGGTGTTAAAAATTTATGACCAAAATAATAATATGGTGTAGCAAGATTAGGGAGGAGCAATTCTGCTAAATGTACCACTGAGAAATTAATATTTAATAGTATTACTATTTCCTTAGGAAATTTTTAAAAAATCATTATGTGCAATTTAAAAATTACAAGTTTCAGGAAGTGGATGAAATTGAAACGAGGTGCCATGGTGTTCACCTGGGACCTCACCAGGGTTCCTGGGCCACAAAAGCAAAGAGAAGCCACACTAGTGCTCAAAAAGGCAGTTGGACAGGGACGCTGAGGGGAACAAACAAGCACGTGCAGCTCACATCGGGTACAGGGAGGGCCTGCAGGATCTTCCTCCTGAGCCCTAGCATCAACCAGCTTTCTCGAGTTTTCTTAGGTGTCCTGTAGACACCTCATACTCAAGGGAGCTAAAATTGAGCTCTCCAAATCTGAATTCTCCCTACTTCCTCCCACTACCAGATTCTCCTTCCCAACACACCATTTGGATCAGACCATCCATCCTCCACCGAGCCCCCTCCCAAAGAGTCTTCCCCACTGTCTTCCATAAAGTCAAACCCCTGGCTTGGCTCTCAAAGCCTCCCCACCCCAGCAGCAGCCTGCCTTTCCAGCCTGATCCCCATCCTTCCTCTGCTGAACCCGGGGGTAATCAACCTTGTCACCATCCTGTGACTGACAAAGCTTTCCGAATTCCTGCTTCCAGTACGTCTCCCTACCACATTTCCTACACCTAGAAACTTCTTCTTTTTAAACTTTTGCCCATCCTAAATGCCCTAAATTCCTCATGCTGGGAGGCTTCCCTACCAGACCTATGCAGTGCCTTCCCTCCTGCCTTTCAAGCTATATCCAGATTTGTCTCTGGACCCAGTTGACTTGTGTAGGTTGTTTTTGTGGGTGTTTTTGGTGAGGAAGATTAGCCCTGAGCTAACATCCATGCCAATCTTCCTCTATTTTGTATGTGGGATGCCTCCACAGCATAGCTGATGAGTGGAGTAGATGCACACCTGTGATCTGACCCCATGAACTTGGGCCACAGAAGCAGAGCACACAGAACTTTAACCACTCGCCCAGGGGGTTGGCTCTGACTTGTGTAGATTTTTAAGCTCCTATAGGTCAAGAATAATGTCTTTTATTCATCTACATCCCCATTTTATTAGCCAAGTGCCCTATAAATAGTAGATATTCAACAAATACATGTTGATTGAAACCTAAAACAGTAAAGTATCGGATAAGTACCACGAGAAGAGGATTTACTTTTATGACCGATGATTGCTAAGCAAGCCTGGAAAAACTTACTAAACTGGAATCTTGAGAAGTGAGGACAGTGCCATTTCACAGAGAGAAACAAGGAGAAAGTCATAACCCATTCAATACCTAGAAAGCAGTTTGTAAGGCTAGGACTGAGCCCAGGATGTGAGTCCTTCAGCAAGCTCTCCACGGGCAGGGATGGAATCCTATTTACACACATGGCATCTTCAGTAATTAGCATAGTACCCAGCTCATAGGAGACGTCGGGTAACTATGTGCTGAATTATTCAATGAATATGCAAATAATGCTTTTCAGGCCCATAATTTCCAATTTTGTGAATGGAATTCTGTTGAGACAACAAATTAGACTAGCCACGAAAATGATACTGTTTGGCACGACAAGTGTCTGAAATAAAGATGATCAACTTCTTTTGCCTTCAATACTAGCAGTAAGGTCTGACTACATCTATGGATATCTGTGAAAATCCTAAAGTAAAAGTATGGGGAAAAGACATTGAAATGAGGGTACAGGTGAGGGGGGAAAAGGGTTAAGAATGCTGAGGATGGAAAAGGAAAAATGACTGATGGCCTGTGAGAAATAGAAAAGTCCCACCCCCAATTACTTAGGATCTACAAATTCTGCTAGAGTGTTTAATGATAGAATAAAAAAGATGAAGACAGTTTCAAATAATAGTAAAAAGGATAGCACTCCCTAATTTGGACATGGTTAATAACAAATTCAGATCTATTCTAATTCAACCTAATTTAACTTGGTTGAGAGCCAACTATATAAAAATAATTTCGTTAGAAATATGAATGTAAAGTAGTTGTTAGTGAACCTGTATTGCTACAGTTATTTACTTTTTATAATAAAAAGAACACACTCAATGCTCACCTAGAATCTACAGGGTCAACTGCCCAGGAAACAATTTCACATTATTACCCTGAACTGTCCCCAAACTGGAACCAAACACCACCAATTCTTAATGTCCCTCCTCTTTGATATTCTTCCACATCAGCTTGGCCCCATCTGACTGAAATCATTCTACAGATGACTTTGTCTTTTGCTCAAATGACAGAATAATGAATAAAATAAAATGCTATGTTTCATTTCATCATTTATTATTCAATGATGAAATTTTATTACAATTTTTTCCTATAAAAATTACTGCCCATAACTGGTTAAGGAACAAAAATGAGAGTTGCTACTATAGTCCATGCTGTGAATTAGGCTAAAATATTTATGTACTCAAGAGTAACAGGAAAAAAATCGGAATCAAATGAACTTGAAAACAGTACGTATTCTAGTTCTTGTCAAACTCTAAAGAAAAATGTTATAAGTATGTATGAAGGGCTTTGAAAAAGAAAAGTCACTTCAGAGGCAATAAACATTTAAAAAATCATATCAGCATTTCTTTGGAAAGTACATACTGCTTTTCGTTTAAGTACGTAGTCCAACCTCCACCGATTTCCTTCAACCACTGGGCGTTTCAGGAAGATTTCTGGGCTCAACCTGAAATCAGGAAACCAAGATTCCAAGTAACTAAAACAAAATATCAAGCTCTAATTGTGTCATAGGAAGCAAAGGCAATTTAAGCCCAAATGCCATCCTCCTCCTCCACTGTGGCGGGTCATCCAAAGTTCTGCTATGGGTCCATGGACAACTTCCTACGGGAGCAAGAGCATCTATCCACACAAAAGCCAATTTAGATTTCGCTCGCTCTCTCTTACTCATACAGGCAACACACACGCATGCAGATACTGTTGAATGCCCAGCCAACAGCCATTCTCTTCCTTCGCCTTCCTTGCTGTCAGAGCCTACCTCCCACTATAGAGTCTGCATGTTCTAAATACTTGCTCTCCCAGACTCCTGTGCAGCTAGAGCGTGAGGTGACACAACCTGGACAATGAGATATATGAGGAGGTACATGAGGGATTAATGGGAAAGTTTTTCCTCCTTGATGAGAGAGACACACACACAAAACAGGAAACGCAGCTCTAGGACAGATGTTGTATGGGGATTTGATGCTTAGGGCAGTGCAGCCACATTGAAATTCTAAGGGGAAGACCAGAAGCCTGAAATCACGGAACTACTCCACCATCTCTAGGATTGCTTCACTTTGAATCCTCATTAAATGAGACAAATAAATCCTCATTGTTAAAATCACCTTTAGATGAGCATTCTGTTACTCCAAGGAAAAAGTGTTCTAATTGATAAGCATAAACATTGACTTCCTATACCAAAGAGTGGTGTCCATGGGAGCTGGGCTTCCTGAGCAGGGAAGAAGGCAAGTTCGCTGAGAGATGATTATTCAGTGTGAGAATGGAGTCCTGGGCTCTTCTCTTCAGCAGTGCCGCAGGCAGCTAAGAGTACAGTAAACTCACTTTTTCCCTTAGAGTTGAGTTCTAAAGTCAGTGTCTGAGTTAAATCTGTATGTGATGCAACTCCTCTGGAATGAGGAAAAACAAAGAAAAGATGAACAACAAAAAAACCACTTCATCTGCTGAAATGCTAGGCCTAAAGGGCAGGAGTAGACTGGGCAAGGATTAAAGCCTCATAGGACACTGGACCGGAAGCTTGCCTTGCCAGAGAGCCGTGTGAGCAGGGTTTGAAGGAGCTGAAGAGATTAAAAGAAATAATTTTATGCTCTATTTCATTCAGTTAAAGAAAATACAAACCCAGAGATAAAGTATCTGAAGGAAACACATATTGGGTAAGATAAATCAGTTAATAGACAAATGGAGGTGTACGCACAGTAGAAATACTTGCATACTTAATTCAGAGTAGGAAACAATTCAAAGGTAATCTATGTCCAAACAAACAAAAAATGCAGCAATTGCTAGGAAAAGATCTGAGATGAATTAAAAAGAGGCCTGTTTTAAGCAGAAAAGTGCATCACTGTGCACCACTCATTCACTGAAGGTAGGAGATATCTAACAACATGTATGTACTTGCAGTTTTTTGATGTACATGTTAATTAGGGACTCAGAGGGCTTAGTTTTGGGGCTACGTTTAATTCTATACTCTGCAATTAAGGCTTTATTGTCCTTTATTTACTACAATCATTGTGTACTCCGTATGCAGAGTATTCTGCTGGAGACTTCAGAGGATCAAAAGAGAGCTCTCAAGGAACACTCGATTTTGAGGATAATGCATAAAAAGATAAAAGACTGATAATCATGCTATAAACAAAGTGTAAACAATGGTAAAGGGAGAGCAGCTATGACTCACAAGCATCACTATGTCAGGCTCTTTACTAAAAAATTATTAGATAAGCAAAGTTCAAAAGAATTGTATAATATTGCTTTTCATTGGGTCTGGGACATCAGTGATTGTAAGATGCATCATTCCTGTGTATATCACTAAGAAAGAAAAAATGATGACAGTTATAACTCTAAGATGTTATTGAGTGTAAGAAGCATCTTGATTTCAGAGATGTTAAAATGTGCTTTTAAGTAAATGTTCCTCTTAGAAGATTTTATAGCTTTATATGCTTATATAAGAACACAAAGTTTAATATCAATGATAAGAGCTTCCATCTTAAGAAGACAGAGAAAAGAACAAATTAAACCCAAGCTAAGAAGAAGGAAGGGACTAATAGATAAGAGTGGAACTCAATGTAATATAAAATAGGAAAGCAATAGAGAAAACTCAATGAAACAAAGAGCTAGCTCTTTGAAAAGATTAACAAAACTGATAAACTTCTAGCTAGATTAAAGAAGAAAAAGGGAGTTTGATTATTTTAGATTCCTCATGTAAGTGGCGTCCTTCTGTGTCTGGCGTCCTTCAGTTAGTATAATGCCCTCCAGGTTCATCCATGTTGTTGTAAATGGCAGGATCTCCTTTTTTTTTAAAGGTTGATCAATATTCCATTGAATGTTAATAACACATTTTCCTAATCCATCCGTCCCTTGATGGGTATTTAGATTGATCCCATGTCTTTGAATAATCTGCACTGAACATGGGAATGTAGACAACTCTTTGAGATCCTGATTTCAATTCATTTGGACATGTATCCAGAAGGGGTTCTGCCAGATCATATGGTAGTTCTATTTTTAATTTTTTGTGGAACTTCTATACTGTTTTCCATGTTGACTGCACCAACTTACATTCTCACCAACATTGCTTCCTTGAATGGTGGTTACCAGGGGCAGAGGGGAGGAGGAAACAGGGAGGTCTTGGTCAAAGAGTGCAAAGTTTCAGTTATGCAAGATGATCAAGTCCTAGAGATCTAGTGTACAGCACAGTGCCTATGGTTAACAATACTATATTGTATACTTAAAAATTTGCTAAGAGGATAGATCTTATGTTAAATGTTCTTTTCACAAAAAATGAAAATAAAAATAAATAAAAAGAATGGGAAGGGGCCAGCCCAGTGGCGCAGTGGTTAAGTTTGCATGTTCCGCTTTGGTGGCCTGGGGTTAGCTGGTTCGGATCCTGGGTGCGAACCTATGCACAGCTTGTCAACCCATGCTGTGGCAGGAGTCCCACATATAAAGTAGAGGAAGATGGGCACGGATGTTAGCTCAGGGCCAGTCTTCCTCAGCAAAAAGAGGAGGGTGGGGGGCAGATGTTAGCTCAGGACTAATATTCCTCAAAAAAAAAAAAGGATGGGAAAAAACTTTTGGAGGTGATGGATATGTTTATAGCATTGATTGTGGTAACAATTCTACAGGCATACACTTATCTCCAAACTCATCAAGTTGTATACATGAAATATGTACAGCTTTTTGTATGTCAATCATACCTCAATAAAACAGTTTTTTTAAAAAAAGATTAAATAAACACATAGTCATAGTAAAAAATATATAATATAATCTCAGATGGAGAAATACATAATTTTATATATGCTATTATATCAACTTTGCAAAAAAAGTATGCTTGTACACAAGTACTGGAAGATAAAAAAATAAAAATGTGATAACTTGGTTAAAAAAAGAAAAAAAGAGAAGCAAAAGTTATCAATATGAAAAAAATGAAAGAAAGACACTACAAGGCCTGCAGACATTAAAATAAAATTAAATGGATAATAAAAGAATATTACAAATAACACTATATGAATAATTATGACAATTTAGATAAAATGGACAATTCCCTTGAAAAAAATAAGTTACCAAATGGAAGCAAAAAGAAATCAAAACTCTAGCCCTATATCTATTAAAATATTAATTCATAATTTAAAACTTTGTCACACAAAACCCCCCTACAGATCCCAACAACTTTATAGGCAATCCTACCCAAACTCAGGAAACAAAGGAGGGGGAACACTGACTATCTCATTTAATGAGGCCACCATTATCCCAACCAAAACCAAGCAAAGACAATCCAAGAAAAGAAAAAATTAAGAACAATACCCCTTACCATCAGAGGTAAAAGTCTTTACCAAAACCCCACAACTTATAAAAAGGATAATAGATCAGGACCGAGTGGGGTTATCCTAGGATGCAAGGTTGGTTTAAAAGTTGAAAATCAATCAATGCAATTCACCACATTAACAAAAAAAGAAAAAAAATATGATCATTTCAATAAATGTAGAAAAAAATTTTGACAAAATTCAACACCCATTCACGATAAAAATTCTCAATAAATTATAAGCAGAAAGGAATTTCCTCAGAGTAATAAAGGCACCTATAAAAAAATTTACCCAAAGCATAATAATAAAAGACTGAATGCTTTTCTCCTACTACTGAGAACAAGGCAAAGATGTCCATTCTCTCACTTCTATTGAACATTTTACTGATGATCCTAGCCAACGCAATAAGGAAATAAAATAAAACAAAACAAAATAAAATAAAATAAAAAGCACACAGATTGGAAAGGGAAAAGTAAAACTATCATTATTCACAAATCACATAATCATCTATGGAGAAAATCCTAAGGCATCTATAAAAAAGCTACTAGCACTAATAAGTGAATCAGGCAAGGTTGCAGTGCATAAGGTCAATATAAATAATCAATTGCACTTCTATATGCTGGCGGTGAACAATTGGAACATGAATTTTAAAAATTACCAATTACAACAACATAAAAAAACATGAATAACTTAGGGATAAATTTAAAAAATGTGTGCAAGACTTGTATATGGAAAGTACAAACAGTGCTGAGAAAAATAAGATCTAAATAAATGGAGAGATATACAGTGTTCATGAACTGGAAGACTTGACATTGAGCAAGAAGAACAGAATTTGACGTACCATGTAAACAGTGATGATTTTAGCTTTTTCTCCCCCTCTGATTCCTCAGCCTGGAGAGAGACCCTGGAAATGAGCATTGACACTGGTAGAAAGAACACCAGGGTAAGTTCTCTAGTTCAGGCTTGAGGAGAAAGAGTGGGATCTTCTGACAGCAACAGAGGTGGCAGCGAGGGGCCTGAAAGCACCAAAAACTCTGAGGAAGTGGAACTTTCCTCTCCAACTGGAAGAGCTGTGGTTCCAAGAGGACGATGTTAATATCCATTGTTTGGTTCTGGACAGAAGTGTCATTGCAGAAAGTGTGGCAGAGCAGGGTAAGTAAAGAGCTATCTTTCTAGCTAGAGGACTAAAAAGGGAAGCCACAGTGAACCCAAAAGTAGTGGGGAGATCATGGAGAGGGTGGAGCTCAGGAAAACAAGGCTATAAAGTTGTTTAGGAACTTCTAACTCACTCCCAAGCTGCCCATGTGTCGATTTGATCCTAAATGTCATACCAAAGAGTTTGAGAACTGAAATAAGAAGTAGACCACTACCCCAACTGGCCACTAGGTGGAGCACATGGGGGATAGATCTGAACAGCACTGCAAAGGCTTTGAAAACAAAAGTGACATTGAAAACACATAGATAGAAGGTTAGTTGGAACTTTGTGCATGAACCCAAATGGGCCAATTGCCTGCTAAAACAAAAATATCAACATTCTCCATAAGATTTAAACAAGACCCAGAGTCCTAATATTCAAAACTTCCAGAATACAAAGGAATATTATTTGGCTTACAAAGAAACAAAAAAGTCTCAACTTGCAGGAAAGATGTTCAAAAGATGCTAATGCCAAAATGAGATAGATGTCAGAATTAGTTACCTTAATTCTTTGTCAGACATTACAAAAATGTTTCAACAAGCAAGGGTGGGCACTGTCAAAACAAATGGAAAGACAGAAAAGAAGAACCAAAGAGAAATTTTCAAACTGAAAAATACAACTACAAAAAACAAACTCTCGCTGGACAGGCTCGATTCAGAATGGAGGTGACAAAGGAAAGAATCAGTGAACTTAAGGATACGTAAATAGAATTTATCCAATCTGAGTAACAAAGAGAAGACTGAAAAATAATGAACAGAGCCTCGGAGACCTGTGGGACAATACCAAAAGAGACTATTTGTGTCATTGGAGACTCAGAAGGTGAGGAAAGAGAGAGAGAAATGCACAAAAAAAGTTTGAAGAAATAATGGCTGAAAAATTCTCAAATTTGATGAATGACATAAACCTACAGATTCAAGAAGCTCAGTGAACCCCAAACAGGATAAACTGAAACATCATAATCAAACCATTGAAACTAAAGACAGAGAGAAAATGTTGAAAGCACTCAGGAGAAAAACAGTGCATTATTTAGAGGAACAGTAATTCAAATGGCTGTGAATTTCTCATCAGGAACCATGGAGGCCAGCATGAAGTGGAACATCTTGTAACTAGAATGTGTAAAGTTCTCTTACAACTCAACATGAAGAAGATCCAATAAAAAAGAGGGGAAAAAAGATGTGAAAGTGTTTCAAAAAAAGCTAAACAAATGTCCAAAAATCACAGGAAAATATGCTTAACATGAAAAGATGTTGCTAATGCAAATTAAAACTACAGTGAAATACTCCTACATACCCTTTGGAATGGCTAACATTTAAAAAGACTGACAATATCAAGCACTAGTAATGATGAGGAGAAATGGGAACTCTCATACGTTGCTGGTGGGACTAAAAAACAACCGCTTTGGAAATCAGATTGACAGTTTCTTAAAAAGTTAACCAGGGCCAGCCCCAATGGCCTAGTGGTTAAAGTTCAGTGCTTTCTGCTTTGGTGGCCCAGGTTCGGTTCTTGGGCGTGGAACCACATCACTTGTCTGTCACTGGCCATGCTGTGGTGGTGGCTCACATAAAAAAGAGGAAGATTTTTATTTTTTATAAAAAAGAGGCAACAGACATTAGCTCAGGGCAAATCTTCCTCAGCATAAAAAAACACAAAAAAGTTAACCATACATTTAGCTCTTAGTGTTGACATAATATAGTAACTGAAATCAACTTTCTAAGACAACGATTGGCAAACTGTGATGCACAAGCCAAATCTGGCCCACAGCCTGTTTTAGTATGGCCCACGAACTAGGAATGGCTGTTACATATTTGAGGGTTTTTTTTGAGGAAGATTAGCCCTGAGCTAACTGCTGCCAATCCTCCTCTTTTTGCTGAGGAAGACTGGTCCTGAGCTAACATCTGTGCCCATCTTCCTCTACTTTATATATGGGATGCCTGCCACAGCATGGCTGGCCAAGCAGTGCCACGTCTGTACCCAGGATCCGAACCGGTGAACCCCGGGCCGCCGAAGTGGAATGTGCGTACTTAACCACTGCACCACGGGGCCAGCCCCTACACTTTTAATGTTATTTTAAAAAAAAAACAAAGAAGAATATGCATCAGAGACTATCTATGACCTGAAAAGCCTCAAACATTTACTATCTGGCCCTTTATAGAAAAAGTTTGCCAATCTTGTTAAAGTCAGTGGTGTTCGAATTTTTTGTATCATAATCCACAGAAATGCATTATACATCCATCCCAATACCTCTATCCATCCATCCATTTACTACTGAAAGAAAAACTTCACAAAATAACCCTTACTAACACTTAAGTTGCACCTTGCCTTTCTCATTTCTTTCCTTTTCCTATCCTATCCCATTCTTTAAAAAAATTCTGATCATAACCCAATAAATCATTTTAATAAATAATTACTAAACAGTCTCAACCCACCATTTGAAAAACACTTATAACATTAAAATCAACTTGAATGTGTCCTCTCACTTAGAACAGTCTTAGCTTGGGAGCCGGTCAATAATGCAACGTTGATTTTGTTTTTTATTTTATAGCCTGTGTCTCCAGCCCAGTTTCTTACCTGGTTCTCTTCCTTTTATAAACTCCCCCTTTCAAAATCTTTGTTTACTGTTTTTCTTCTTTATTCTGCAGTTTTATTAATCCTGTCTATCTCTGACGGGTTTAAGGCACAGACTCAGTACAGAGGCTGGGACAGACCCCACCCACACCCACCCCCGACAGGCCAGGCAGAGAACCAGTCTGGGCCAAGACTCAGCACACTTGCTCCACATCCCTGCCGGCCAGAGGTCATCAGAATCACCACCGTCAGGGAGAGGCTGAGCTAAACCACACTCTGGACCCTTCCTAAGTTACAGCAATTTAGCAACAGAGCTGGAAGGCACATCTTGGTGTCCTCGTTTTAGGACTTACTCCCAAGAACATCGGATAGTTAGCTCGTAGGTGACGAGAAACAGCACCAAGCACAGAAAAGATATAAAACAAGCGTTCTGCTGGTTGATCCAGATAAACAAATGAAGAATGCTGACTCCTCTTGATGTAGAAACACTCCTTTGGATACCTTCAACTTCTAGCTGGGATTTACTCTTTATCTTAGTTTTCAGATAATCTGGGCTGTTTTAACAAATCATTACGTCTTCTAACTTGACCTTAGAATTTACCTCTTCAGAAAATTTCTCCTGACTATACCTACCCAAATCTGATTACTACTTTATCCAGCACCTTAAGAAAATTCAGTCTGCACTTAAAAGAACCTCAGAGTACAAAGGAACTCCAGACACCACGCAGCGCAGCCGGCTCCTCTGAGAGGACCCGTGACATGTGGGTGCTGGGGCAGACACACCTGGAGCCAAGGCAGCACCAGCACACGCCCACTGTGTGACCACGGCAGTTTCCTAACCTGCCTCGTTGAGTCTCAGTTATCTCATCTGTAACACAGTCCCTGGCATCTAGTAAGAATTCAACAAATGGTAGCTCTTAGTGTTAATGTTACTTCGATGATGCCTTAGAAACTACCCCTTAGAAAGGTTAACATGACTTGCCCCAAGTTAGTAATAGTCAGGCTCCTAAGGTGGTCAGAGAAGAGACTCTCACAGTTTCTCTCCTGGATCACAACCATAACTAGCTAAATGGTCTCTATAACTACTGTTCAATTCATTTTCTACACTATTACCCAAACGGTCCCTTTTAGAAAACAAACTTGATTAAAATTCCCATGCTTAAAATTTTTCAGTGGTTCCCAGTGTTCACAGGATTAAGTGCAAACCCCTTAGCAGCTTACCCAGTGCCCTGCACAATTTGGGCCTAACCCATCTTTTGAGTGTCGTCTCCACCCACCAACCCAAAGGATGCTATGCTTAAGCTGTACAAACCTCGACCATCCTCCAAAATTGCTGCGTTCTCTTGCACTTCTATGCCTTGGTCCTGGCTATCCCTCTGCCTGAAACACTCACCTGTCTGTATCTGGTCAACTCCACCACCCATGGCCTAAGCCAGCGTCTCTTCAGTGAAGCATCCACAGCTTCTGCAGGCTCAGTCACTGTCCCTTCCTCTGTGCGCCCTCCATGCCTTCTGCTATGTTGATCCTCATCACTGAGTTTTCCCCAATCCATTGTTTTACATATGATTTCTCAACTCTATATCGTTCCAGGGTAGGGGCTGCGTCTCATTCATCTTTATACACATGGCCTAGTTCAGTATGTGTCCAGAGTGAGTGCTCACTAAATAGCTCTGGAATAAATGAGTGAATAAATTACAAATGAACTGAATAAATTACAAGTAAATTAATGAACAAATAGAGCCAAGCATTTCTAGGTCCCAAGTTGTTTCTCATTTCACTCTGCCTGCCTTTGCTTGCATACTAATTGCTTTAGAAACATATTAATACAGTTTTCACTTAAGTATATGATGTCTCTTGAATTAGATGAGAAGCTTCTAAAGGGCATGTTCATCCTCTAACTATGCTTTTCACTCTCTCACTTCCAACATATCAGGGTTTGGTTAAATTTCTGAATGCTCCCTTTTGCAATATACTTGCATGACAAGATTTGTCTTCACTTGTCATGAGGGAAGATACCGAGAAGGTTTTATTTCAGAGTGTTGTAATAAGATGTTATCTTAGTGCAGTCACGAAAAAGAAATAATCTCCTGATTCAGTTTCCTGTTGACAGGAGAAGAGAAAACATTCAGGGTTCCATCTCTTTAGATGTTTAAGTGACAGTCTGTACTTTACTGTTCAGAACTTTCAAAAGAGATATTATTTTCTTGCATAAAACACGAAAATATGGGCTCAATGGAAAAACTATTTTCAGCCTCTTTCATGTCTTTGTCCAATTTTCAGAAATATTTTTAAAGGAATATAGTACTACTGTGAGCTTGAATTTACTATCCTAAGTGTTTAAAAGTATTCAACCTAAGAAATAGCTCCTAAGTATGAAACTTTCTCTAATTCCTGGTTAACTGACTGAAGAGACAAAATTTGGCAAGAATATAAAGGCCGAGCATAAGCTCCTCCACAAACATGAGAATAAAAAGGTTCTCAAACATGCTGACCGTCACACACTTTATCTATTGACTAGATCAATGATTCTCAACCAAGAGCAACTTTGTCCCCTCAGGGCACATTTAGCAGTGTCTGAAGACATTTTGGTTATCACAACTGGGAGCTTGCTATTGGTATCGAGGGGGTAAAAGCCATGGATGCTGATTGTGCTAAACATCCCACAATGTACAGAACAACGCCCCCCACCCGCCCCCTGCCCCATAACAAAGAATTATCTGGCCCAAAATGTCAGTAGTGCCCAGGTTGGGAAAGCGTGCCCTAGATTTATAGATTCCCACATCACTGAGGCAAAATAGTAGAAGAAGATGAGTTCACATTCTTAATTACTCTCTCCTCCCTGCAAAATCTAGAATTAGGAGGAAATAAATTATGATGATATTTTCACAGTTCATACATAAGGTAGCATTTGGAAGGAAAGAGGATAGGAAAAAATAAGGGGCATTTCAAGCAACTAAGTTCTTAGAAGGAAAATACATTTTAGACATTTTCATTTCCACTGTAGACAACGTTGGCTTCTGCAATGGGTTTCAACCGTCCAGGCAGATGGGTTATTGGAACTAAAGTCAGACTATAAAGCCTATACCGACTCCAGGAGGAAATTTCCCAAGAGCTAAATGAGTTTTAGATATGAGAATTCCAGTGGCTTTAACAAGCATTATAACTCTCATGGACGTTTTTAAAGGGGATCAGAAAGTTGAAACCTGATAGCTCTCCATAAAAGCTGACCAGGCCTGGGCATTACCAAGGACATTTTAATAGCAATAGGCAAATGGAATTATTTCAACGTCAAAGAGACAACTCAGAAGAAGTATATTCACCATACCTGGTGACAGACGTAACAAAAAGAGGAAAGACGCCCAAGAAAGATTATGTTCCCTTACCTCTGACGTAATCTTTATTAAAATGAATACTTAGGTATCTGCTTCCAAATGGAAAGACAAAAACAAAATGGTTCAAGCTAAACATGTTAAGAATATATTTGGATGCCAAGTTTTTTGAAAAGACGTTTCACTGGAGGCTATTACAATTAATTGGTTGAGACTTTGGCCAAGCTCTCTGTGGGTACTGCCGGTTTTCACAATGTACGGTTCTGGAACAGCACGACGATGTTGTATATTTCTAAACATAGAAACCTCCAGACAAAGTCCCCGTGGAAAAATACTAACCACCAATCTGTGATAAAAATCTCTTCTTTGGCCTCTTCCATTGCATTGGCCACATCTTCAAAATATCCTTTGGCATTAACATACCTGAAAGACAAGTTTTTCATTTCGTTTTTTTTTTCACAACAACAAAAATAAGTAAAATAAATATATCCTTTTGTAGAGCAAAACATGGAAGCCACTGCCTAGAGCCTCCTCATAATCACCAGTTTGCTTTGTGTAACTACAAAACAAGAATTGAAAATCCCACCTTCCATTTGCTATGTAGGGAGGACTGTCAGTAAAAGAAATAAGAAACCGGATGCTTCTCTGCTTAGAGAACAATAAATTAATTGGTCTCAGCATCATACGGGGTCAGACGAATTCTCCTACCCTGCTGAACTCACACATGGTTGCTCTTCTGAGACTAAAACCAGACCAGTTTCCAATTCACGGAAAACAGGCTAAGCATGATTTTATTTACAAGAAATATCTAGCAAGTAAATTCTCTTTCCTCAATTGTGGCTAATGACTTAAATAAACCTTCCATTTGCATCAGTAAGAAAATGTGTAGCCACAACTAGAAGGACCCACAACTAAAAATATACAACTATGTGCCGGGGGGCTTTGGGAGAAAAAAGGAAAAAATAATAATAATTTAAAAAATGTGTAAAGTTGACTTTTAAAATCAAACTTCAAAATCTAAAGCTAGCTACCCAAAGCTTGATGTAAAAAAAATCTTAAAAACAAAAATTGGAAAACTAACCTATGCTCAGATAGTCCTACAAAGAGAGGCTCTTTTCAAAGATAATGCATAATATCTCTTTACAGCTTTGAACATTGATTCCAGGTGAATTTAGACCACAATAATATGAAAAGCTACAACTGCTTTGACAGTCTCAAAGCAAACAGATCTTACCATTTCGCTAAAGTGTTCTCTTGGATAGCAGCGTATGACCCAAATCGATGCTCTCTGAGAAAGTTGGTGGCGTGTTTCTGGATGAATTCTTCTATAGCGCCTGCCCACCACCGAGCATGTCTATAGCTATTGCATTTTAAAATAAGTGTCCTTCAAAGAAAAGCCAAATGTGGGAAAGAATGGTCACTCTGTGTTCAGTTTCCTCAGACAACTTTAGAGATTAAACATGCCTTGCTTTGTTTCGATACTCTAGCAAACAAGAGTTGAAAAATTTAGGCAAAGAGTATCTTACTGATATCAAAAAGAAGACTTCTAAAAATTTTTGGCAAGATTTAAAAATATATTTAATGCAGCAAAAATAAATTTTCGGGTTATTTATTCACTCATTCACTCATGCAAACATGTGTGAAGGTACTTACCGTAGGCCTAGAGCTGTGCTAGGCTGTGAGGAGGACACTGAAAGATAAGTGGAGGTCCTGCGTCTAAGGGTTAGTTAGAGAGTTGTTGGCTCCAGTAGAGGATATATTCCTTAGTACCGCCTGGTGTCCATTCCCTCAGCTTCTGAAACATCATCCTGACTGTGCTTTAGGGGAGCGAGCCCTCCCTGTTCTGAGTCCACCAAAGCTGAGCACAATGGCGTATTCCAGCCCCATGACCCCAAAGACTGGTTCCAGGATCTGTTACGGCAACCAGTGAGAATTGTGGCCTGATTTCTATGGCCCTCCAGAAAACCGAAATGCAGTACCAGGAGGAAGGTGTAATGGCAGCATCTTTGCATTTTTAACAACTGATCTTGAACCTTCTACCGTCAGAGAAGATCAGGAAGTTCTGAATCTTTTTACACACACACACAGGCAAATGTATATTGGTAAGCGTATATATATATATATCTCTCTCTCTGTCAGTCAATGTGAGTAAAGAAAGAAATGTATATATTTGTATACGTGAGGCTGAACTTTATAGAAACAAATGTAATGTATATATAGAGAAATAGACATACATACTGCATAACTACAATCTTCCAGAAGGAAACATATATATCAACACACACACACTCACTAATAAAATCTACAGTAAATGTACACTTGAGTATTCTTTCAAGGTATCTTTCTTAAAATCTGTGTGTAAACAGAATTTTTGTAAATCAAATCACTTTGTAAGTATTTTGTTAATTAAAGGATATCAATTTATAAAGTAAAATTTATTTTTTAAAAATGGGAACTATCACTCCTTAATTTATCTTTTTGGTAAATTGGTATTATTGAGTAGTCAATTTTATTAAAATAGGCGTATATCAACACAGAGAATGGTTTATTCTGACTGTTGCAAATAGGATATCCTATTCTTAAAAATATATACAAGGAAAAAGTAGTTTCGTTACTTTTGATTGAGGATGAGTTCTAAATGACAACTGTCTAACATTTAAATTATTTCACCTCCTTCTTCACTTAAGGTTGGGAGAAAAACTTTGTTTTTAAGAGATTTTTGTAGGAACTCTTTTAAAAATATTTGAAATTTCTACCTTGAAAGATTATCAATTCGGAGTCCATATTTCGTCTCTGTGTCTTTCCTCCCCACCTTAATTCTGAATTCTTTATCTACCAGCAGGACGGAGGCAATAGCACCGCTGTCTGGCTTCATATACAATAAAAAGGAATCTTTCACTATCAACCACCTGTAAGAAGATAATAATTATTTTTAAAGGTGTATTGAATTACTGAAACAAAAAGAACAAATTAAGACAAGTCTGAGGTAAACACTCTTAGCAGGTGATAGACATAATTTTATTTTTTACAGGGGAGATTTATTTTTTAAAAATCACTATGAAACAAACAAATAAAAATCCAAAATCTTTCTATTATGTTTTTCTATGAAGTACTGGCACCAAGCAATTCAAAATAACTCAAACACTAACGGCAAAGCCTGGAAGAACGTCCCTGGTATCGGCAGGTAGCACTTGTGGGAGGTAGAGAAGGCCCCCCAGCTGGTGGAAGAATGGAATGAGCTGCTGTTTGCTAAAATAAACTCTCATAAAAGAGGCAAGTAAGTCTTTCAGTAAGTAAAATCCCCCCTTAAAAAATCCAGGAAGCATCTAACAAGCCACATCATCTGTTGTTCATTTCAAATTATGTGTGGTTTTAAGGACCATTAATAAATGGCACTCAATGGGATATGGACTCTCAAAAGGATATTTCCATTCAATTCAATCTATATTTATAAGCTTCCTAATGGAAAAGTACAGTGATAAGCGAGGACTTAGGGCAGAGCTGGAAATAGCACAAAGATAAATCACACATCTTCTCAAAGGAGCTCACTAGGCTGGTGGGGCACAAACAATGATTCTAGGTTGAATGGGATAGGTACTAGAAGGGAAAAGCAAAGAGTGATGGGTGGAAGGAGGAAGGAGTCCTTAGCTCTGACTAAGAGAACGAGCTAGTGACAGTCTCCCGGAGAGGTGGTGTCTGGCGAGGCCAGGAAGGATCCCATCAAGCGGAACCTCGTACTTGGGAGGTCAAGGTGCACATCCCACGGGGAGGGAAGAGTCAGCTGAGGCCCTACGGTGTGGAAATGCTGCATGTGTTGGGAGAAAGGTTAGTGAGGCCAGGTCTCAGGGAGTGTAGTTAGGCAAAACGGGCAAAGGCCACATCGAGGAGGGTCTGAAGGCCATGCACAGGAGGCTGAGTTTCTATCACAGAACCAGTATTTCTCAAACTTGCCTGATCATCAGAATCTCTTGAAATGCTTCTTAAAAATAATAGACTCCTAGGCCCCACCACGGATTCATTAAAAAGGGCTGACAATCTGTGTTTTTAACAAAAAAACAAAGTTGTTTACTAATTAAGGGAATCCTCGTGCCCTGGTAAGGTAATAGAAGGATAATATCATTGGAACAATGTTTTAGAAACAAACGTAGGAAGGAGAAAGAGGGATGTTGTGTGGCAGGTTAGCAGGCTACTGCAATAATATAGAACAGCTCTTCTCACACTTTACTGTGAACATGCATCATCTGGGATCCTGTTAAAATGCGGACTCTGCATTTCTAACAAGCTCACGGGCCATGCTCACGCTAGGACCACACTTTGAGTAGAAAGGATGTCGATGTTAGGCATGACATTGACAGTGGGAACACAAAGGGGGAAAGGATGGGATCAACTTAAAGTGAATACAAATGCCAGCTCTGTCATGCTGCATCTAACACCACATATTCAGATTCACCTGCGACTGTGTAGTGATCAAATGCATGAGCTGATAACTGAATACAGTAACAATGGGCATGTTCCATCAAATATTAGATAAAATGAAGCACTTGATTGGATAGGTAAGGCCAGAACACCTGAACATAAGTTAAGTAATATTGTAAATGTAACATAAGAAGTCAGCATTTAAAAGAAATCCATAATAAATCTGTACTGAAATTGCTAGCCGCATTATGTTTTAGTGGCTTTATAATTTGGGATTTAATGTAGACAAATCTACATTGATTTCTACACAGTTCCATTTCATTCATTTGTTTTTCAAAATATAGGCTGTCTCCTTCCCAGTAAAAGGGAATGGGATGGATTTAGGATAAGTTACAGGAAAGGACATACATGTGGTATAGTTAATAAAGGGAAAACATCCAGGTCACAGAAAGCAAACACTGAACCGCCACACTGATATAACTATGGTGCTGGTACGCAATGTGAGTCTGAGTTCCTGGTTTTTCTTATCAAATGAATAAATTAAAGAAATAAAGAGGTCTCCCCCCCAAAAAAAACTAAATTCCAAAGGAAATTTCTCATTTGGGACCTAACATAAGGCAACTGAACGATATAATGGATAACAGTCTCAATAATTTTCAGCAAATGCAGAAATCACACATTTTATAAGAATTCTCCTAACACTGCTTAAGATAAATGCCAAGGCCACGACATCAAATGGTAACTCAGTGATTCTGATGCGGCTGAGTTTTGAGTCCAGACATGTAGCTGCCTGTTGATAAAACTCAGGCTAAAGGCTAAAAGAGATCAGATGGATGAGATATCTGCTAAAGGTCCTTCTTTAGCTGCAGTCCCTTCTCCCAGCTTGGCTTTTGATGCAAGCTAGAGAGCCGACGGCGTGGCATGGGCCCAGAGCACTATGTGTGCTATGTTCCTGACTGGGAAGGAGGCATAGGTTTTTAAAACCACAGCTGGCAGGTTTACCAATCTGAGAATAAAGTCAAACATAGCAGACTTGTGAACTTGCCTGCCTAGAAGTCAAGGATACCTGAATGGTGTCAGAGCCAGAGCTGGCCAGAGCTCCATACCAGAGACAACAGTGTGGTATGACAATGGGATGACCCCTACCCAGGTGTACCAGCTCCCATCATTGCCATTACAAAGCAAATCTCAGCGAGGCTCCTGAGAGCACAGCTCGTTGCATAACCACCAGGGCCAAGGGCTGCAAAACATGTCCTCAGGAATAGGCCACCAGGCACCAATGTGCACATGTGCCCTGCACCAGGACACCTGCTGAAGGAGGGCTGCACCATCGTCAGGAATTGGCACTTTCTCTCATTCACAGAGAGATTCCAAATAGGCCCTAAACAGCCTTGTTCAGCAACGAAATGATATGGCTGGGTGTGTTGCACGGTCAGGGCACTGCTCAACTCTGGGGGTGCCATTCACGTGGCATCCTAATGAATGGTTCTCCCCTGCCCCTCCGAGATGTGGCAGCCTGGAAATTCGGAATTGTTTAGTAGTGACAGTTGGATTTTGAAAGCTGAATGCAAAAGATAATGGTTTCTGTTTTGACAATGATGAGTTGTTCTCTCTAATAGTCATTAGATACGGTAAATTGATTCTTGGCCTTTATTTAAAGCTCCTCTTAATTATGCCATTCATTAGAACTCTTCTGATTTCTTCCTTTCTCTCTTTTGTCAATAGTTTTTTTTTCTTTAACAGGAGGATATGTATCAAGAAAGGAATCCAATCCATCAACCAGCCTTCCGGGAGTCGGCACCAGCTACACAGGAATTAAGCATCTGCCTTCAAGTCAGCTCCCTGGGCTCCAATCCAGCTCTGCCACTTGCCCCACTGTGTGAATCTGGGCAACTGAGCCTGAGGGCTAAATCTAGACAATGAGGGTAACAGCAATGCCCAGCTCAGAAGAGTTTGTGAGGATTAACTGAGATGATTCACGTACATGTCTTAGCACGGTGCCTGGCACCAATAAATAGGAGCTGTTATGAATATTCTTGCTCTAAACAAGGTGAGACTACGGTCTGTCCTAACGAGATGCTTCCAGCACATGAGCCCACATGAGCTGGCCATCACCTTCTCAGCCTCATCTCCTACTGTTATCTCCCATCACCTTGGCCTGGCTGTGCCTCAGTCTTGCCAAACTTGTTCTTTGGGCCTCTATGTTTCCTATTCCTCTGCCTACTAATTGTTTTTTCCAAATCCTCCTATGGGTGGTCCCTTCCTGTCAGTCAACATTCTGCTTAAACGTCCCTCCCCAGAGAGGTCCTCCCTGGCTACCAGATCTAAAAAAGCTGTCCCCACACCCCTCACCCTCCACTCCATCATGTTTAGTTTCTTCATAGCATTTATCACTGGCTAGAAGTATTTTTTTGCTTGCTTCTCGTCTGTCTCCTTCACTAGAAAGTAAGACCCATGAGAGCAGGGAGTGTGTCTGTCATGTCCACTGGCATCTTCCTAGAGCCTGGAATAATCTGCAGCAGCCCAGAGCAAGCTAACAGGCAAAGCAACCCTCTCTCCTAAATGATGGTACACGATGGGTCCCAGAGAGTAAGTGAAATCATTTAGGCATCGTCACTGTCTACCAATTTAAATTCTTGGTATAGCTTGTCAAAATTGCCTTTAGCGAAGCTATTTTAAAGTGGAGTTGGAGGCCTTTCCAGAGAAACTGCTTTGCTGTCTTGAACCTCGGACTGGGCCAAAACGGCAATTGTTTTACAAGCAATTGTTTGAGAAGTCAGCAGGAGAACGGACACCACGAAGACTGAGGATCATAGACTTTCTGAAGATAGAATCAATAGTCAATCAATGTTTAGCCAAGACTAGCTCTCTGCCTGCAACTCCAATTAAAATTCTTTGTAATACAACCTCTCTTCTTTGCCTTTAAAAGCCCCGACATTTACTCCCTAGGGGGGCAATATTTGGGTTCCCACCTGAATCTGTGGCCCCGAAATAGCAATTTTTTGATCCCAAATAAACACTTTGCCTCTTAAACTGGTTTCTGTTTTTGTACGTTGACATATGGTGCCAGAAAGCGGGACATGGAGCGATCTCACCTTCACAGACCAGCATCCCCTGGAAACGGGTTTCATACCCTGTGTGTGCTCATCCACTTCCATGGACAGTTCACTCCTCTGATCATGGGACCTTTCAGGCTTGAACCTCCCTCCCTTTTGGTGAGGTCTTTGCCTTTCTTTGGGATTCTGGGGCAATAGCCCAATCTGGGGTCAAGTGACCAGGAGACAAGTGTCTCTTAGCCGGCTCACAGCTATCGCCATCTGGAAAGGTTTCTCTGTTTAAGCTGGCTACAGTTGTTGCCATTTGAGGTTGTGTTCCCTATCTGGTGAGTACTCAAATCCTGTCTTTTGTGTTGTTTGTCCAAACAGCTGTTTGGGCCAGTGGGCCAGAAGCACAGGGAATAACCTGGGGCTTGCAACTGGCACCTCTTTGTCTGATCATGCTTTAACATGGGAATTTCATCTTCTAAAAGTTCCCAACCTCCCTTGGGAACTCCACTTGGGTTTATATTTAAGAACTATGGTCCTTCTTCCTGTAAATTTTTGTTCCGGTGGATCAAAAATACAAAAGATGATCTGAAATTACAGTGGCCACTTTGGGGCTCTTTTGAGCTTCCAAAACTTGTCTTTTTTGCACACTAGACTTGAGAACTGCAGATTTAAGACCAGAACTAGGATCTTTAATTTCTAAAGAATCAAGTGTGCCACCTTCTAGCACACTTGCTTAAAAACTATGGTCCCAGAAGCTGTTAAATATTTACAAAGAATAGCAAAATCTTACTAAGCTTGTTTCATGCCCTGAGAGCTTGGATTAGTAAATATCAGGTTGGGGGCCCCAAAATATGTTGAATAGAAATGTGGGTTGCACCCATTTTCAGCCAGATATTGCTGGGCAGAAATGAAGGTTAAATTCCGTTGGTGGCTAGGGTCCTAGCAAACCGCTGCCAGCCTCAGGGGAATTACATTGGCCATTAGAAGGAACACTCCAATGGGATAAGATCATTCAAGAAGTGCACATAAAAACAAAGGCTTCCAAATTCCAAAATAGCCTTATTGAAAGTTTCATTACAAAAAGCTAATGAAACATTAAGATATAAGAGGTACCTAAAAGAAAAGACTATACAAAAGTCTGTTAAGTTAATGGCTTTACAGACACCCCTATCTACCTTTGAAGGAGGGCCCTGTACGGGCCCCTCCCAGAGTTAATGAGACTCTGAGAGATTTTCTGGTAAACTGCTAGGTTTTTCCCTTAAATGGTCAAAGGGAAACTAAAATTAAAAATTAATGGAGCTGTTTAGTGCTGCCATAAACATTTCCTGTTTGTCCTGGCTGAAACCTGATATTTGAAAGGATTTTGTAACTTATGATCAGAAATTTGGCCAAATTAGAAGCTGATACCCAGTGCCTGGCAGAAAATCTTTTTTCTAAGCTTTCCCTCTACTAAGCTAAAATAAAACTATGTAGTGAAAGAAACAAATTAAGGATAATGTAATTGGATGGCTATGTCAGTCCTTGATAAGAAACTTACCTCCCCTGTTTATCTCAGAAAACTTGTAACCTCCCAAGGAACTGTTATCTAGACTATCCCTGATTCCTAAGACTGAAGGAAAAAAAAGGAAGAAAGAAGATTTTGGAGATATAGACTGCTATGGAGGCACCCTTGCCCAAAAATCTGAGGAATATTTTAAAAACAGAGGCTATAAGATCTCTGTTTTCGTCTCATGTATGTGTCTATTATGTATGTTATAAATACATGATATTTTTCTACCTCCAGATGGTATTGTCAAGACTAGTTGATAAGAGAGCTCTATTTAATTGGCTTAAAAACAAACAAGTGCTATGTAAAATCTCAAAAGAAATAGAACAGAAACTAACCCAAATGTTTTTCAAGTCAATAGATAAAGAATCATCTTTGGTAAATAAAAGCTCATTTGAGTTTGTGGGTTTGATTGAAATAGGCAAGTCATCAGAGTTATCAGCAATGGACATGATACAGACAAGCAGCCTTTATTCCACCTGGGTTTATTAGTCAAATGAGCTCATGTTATCTCTGTTACAAAACTTGTCAGCTATAAAAACAAAAGATTAGAATGATCGCTGACTTTGTCTAATGTCTCATGAAGTTTTTGTAGGCAATCTAAACATAGTTATTGGGAACAAGAGAACTAAATAGATGTAAGCAAGATGAAAGTTTTTAGGTGAACTTTTTTTGTTATGGAATATGTACTTAAAAATAATTTCAAAACCTTTTGGTAACTTGAAAGCTTAGAATTAAGGTTTCTTTCTAAATTAAGTAAAATGATAAAAATTTATTGAGTATCTAGATGATTTTCAAATAAGATAAAATATTAGACATGAATAACTAAACATAGGTTTATCTACCTTTTCTTCTCATTAAAGATGTTTGGGTATATTAGTAAACACGTCTTGTGCCACATTAAAAAAATCTTATGTGGGCCATCCCCAGTAGCCTGGTCGTTAAGTTTGATGTGCTCTACTTTGGTGGCCCAGGTTCAGTTCCCTAGCACAGAACTACACTGCTGGTCAGTGGCCATGCTGTGGTGGTGGCCCACATACAAGATAGAGGAAGATTTGCAAGAGATGTTAGCTCAGGGAAAATCTTTCTCAAGCAAAAAAAAGAGGAGGATTTGTGACAGATGTTAGAGTAAATCTTCCTCAGGAAAAAAAAAATTTATGTTATGAGAAAATATGTTTTCAGTAAAGAAGGTATAAGGAATGGAGATTTTTGTTGTTGTTGTTTTCCTAAGAAAGTAAATTTGTCCCAAAGTAAAATGTTATGCGAAAGAGGAAAGGACAAATATTGAATGTTAAAAAGAAAGTTATAGAAAATTTGTGGAAGAGGAACCATAAGAAGAGTTTTATGCATGGTCAAGTTGGCTAAGATTGGAATAAATTTAATTAACCAAATGAGTTTTAATATCAAAAGTTAACTGGGGCAAAATTAGAATTTGGTTTTCTCTCTCTCTTTTTAAAAAAAATTTTTTGAGGAAGATTAGCCCTGAGCTAACATCCATTGTCAATCCTCCTCTTTTTGCTCAGGAAGACTGGCCCTGAGCTAACATCCGTGCCTGTCTCCCTCTACTTTATAAGTGGGATGCCTGCCACAGCATGGCCTGAGAAGCGGTGTGTAGGTCTGCACCTGGGATCCGAACTGGTGAACCCCAGGCCACTGAAGCAGAACTTGAGAACTTAACTGCTGTGCCACTGGGCTGGCCCCTGGTTTTCTCTCTCTTAAAAGGACAGATTTTTTTCTACTCTTGATAAAGAGATTCTGAAAGGTTTTTTCTTTATTTTTAAGTCAGTCTATCTAAAAGGCAAGGATGCTATATTTTGTCAAAATAATTGCCAAAAAGCTGAGGTCTCTGGGCCAGCCCAGTGGCATAGTGTTTAAGTTCATGTGCTCCACTTCAGTGGCCCAGGATTCGCAGGTTCGGATCCTGGGCGCGGACCTAGCACCGCTCGTCAAGCCATGCTATGGCGGTGTCCCACATAAAGTAGAGAAAGATTGGCACAGTTGTTAGCTCAGCAACAATCTTCCTTAAGCAAAAAGAGTAAGATTGGCAACAGATGTTAGCTCAGGGCCAATCTTTCTCCGCCCCCCCACAAAAAAAAGAAAGAAAAAAAAGCTGAGGTCTCTCTATTAAGAGAGTTAAGGCTTTTTAACTGTTTAACTCTCTGTGTTTGCCTTTAACATCTTCTGTTGTCACTTTGGTTAAATGGATAACCAAGTATTGTTTCACAGTGACCTATAATCTTATTTGACCAAGTGTTTTAAAACCTTTTGATATTTTTGACAAACTTCCCAAAATTAAAATCCTTCATAAAATCTTTTTTTTTTTTTGACCTGAAGTAACTGAGAATTTCCAGTGGGCCCTAGGACTTATCAAAGAATTTGTTCTCTCTTCTTATAAAAAGGGAAATATTAAACTAACTAGTTTATTTGATATGTTAAATTACATGGGAAGCATTGTCAAATAAGTGATGCTAAATCTCCTTTTTGGATCTCCTTGTAGTCACATGCTATTAATATAAATGTTGTAAAAATTGTATGAAATTTTTAAAAATCTGGTATGTTCTGCTATAATGTTATCAGTCATAATTCTAGTTATTATCTTAAAATGCTGTATGTCACAGAAATAACCAAATTGCTTTGTCAATTGCATTGAAATCAAATCTTTAACCATGCCATTTTAAGTCTTTTGTCATTTACAGACAGTTACTTGTTTTACTCTATGATGCTTTTGCAAATATGCTTCATCTTCAGTCAGATTCATGGAAAGGAGTGTGACACGCTAGAATACAGGCTTCTGATAAACTCTCAGATCATAAAGCTGAGCTGCATAATAAATTACAGAACTCTAACGGACAGACTGATGGCTTCATAGAACTGCCAGCAAAAGGTCCAGAACAAATATTAGTCACATGGGACTACACAAACCGAGGCGGATGCTCGAATGTTTTGTTTTCACAGATTTAAAGAAATCTCTTCTCTTAGGCTATCAACAATTTGGTAAGATATACCTTTGTGAACAAAGCTGAAACATTTACTTTTTCTTTCTACCTGATCCGTCTAGAATTCAGAAACCCTCAGGAATTGCCTCCTGGTTCAGGTCCATTCACCAATTTGGACTCAGAGTTTTGTTTATTATTATAGGAATTCTCACTATTGTAAAACTTTGCCTCTTCTGCATAGCTCGATGTTATAAAAACACCACTCAGATAATGGTCCCTCAGTGCTTTAAAATAATTGCTAAGGCTTAGGAGCCATCACCTGAGAAACGTCAAGGAACTACAGACAATATCTGCCCTTAAAGGAACTTGACGGTAAGGCTTTCCTCTGCCCTGGTCCTCTTGCTGTTCAAATGTGGCTGAAGACTTAAGGAAACCACTTTCCCTCCTATGTGGACATGATATACCAGCAGTGAGCCTTCCTGGTGATGAGGGACCAAAAATGCTTTGATGGCTGCTCAGCAATGCTTTCTAACAGTCGATCCGCAATGTTTTCAAATGGTTGATCAGAATGCTTTCAAAGAAAGGTCTCAATCAAAAGGGAGAAACGTCAAAATTGACTAGAGTGGAACCATTTTAAAATGGAGTTGGAGCCGGCTTTCCAGAGACACTGCCTTGCTGTCTTGAACCTTGGACTGGGCCAAGCCTATGGACTGGGCCAAACCAGCCATTGTTTTATGAGTAATTGTTTTGAGAAGTCAGCAGGAGAAGGAACATCTTAGTCACAAAGACAGAGCATTGTGGACTTTCTGAAGATAGAATCAATAGTCAATGTTTAGTCAAGACTAGCTCTCTGCCTCCAGCTCCAATTAAAACTCTTTGTAATACAACCTTCCTTCTGTGCCTTTAAAGACCCCTGACTTTTACTCCCTAGTGGGATACCATTTGGGTTTTTCTACCTGAATCTGTGCTCCCCAAATTGCAATTCTTTGATCCCAAATAAACGCTTTACTCTTAAGCTGGTTTCTGTTTTTGCAAGTTGACAAGTTCATGGTTGAGTAAAGTAAATGCAATATTTATTCCTTAAAATCTATACTTCTCTTTTTCTATTAAGATATTATTTAAGAAACTTATCATCTAGTCTGCAAACAAGTACAGAGACCCTGCTCGATAGACGTGCTGTTTAAGCAGACATTTAAATTGTGGGAAGAAATGTTTACTCTGTTTGCCTTTGTTTTTCTTTTGACTTGTCCCTGAGACAAGATCATTACGAGATTCGACTGAAAGTTTGATTGCCCTGTTTGCCTTATGTCAATTCATCAATATGGAATAAATAAGAAAGTAATCAATGTTTTTTTATCGGTATGAAAATAAAAAAGGGTTATAAAGGAGTGTCGTCCTCAAAAGTAACTCCTGTTTAAGATATCAATAGCCTTCTAGTATGGGAAACCTTCTAAACTAATTTTGTCAGCTATATCCTATCATCTTTATTTGGTACTGATATTTTATACCCCACAAATGTGACTCACGAAACACTATTAATGTGGAACCAAGACTCCAATCTTTACGGGAAGATTTACACAATGTAAAATGATGACACATTCGATTGTAGGGAGGAGTCTAACTTTTTAGATTGTCCTGGTTGAAGCCTGGTTTAATGCAGAGTTTAAAAAGAGAGGGAGGTATGTTTCTTTGATATAATAGTCTTCCCCCATCTTTTCTGGCTGCCCCTTCTCATAGAAGTTACAGCTCACAGGTCAGTCCCTCGACTCCTGGGCTAAAGTCACCGTCTCCAGTCCTCAGGTCCCTCATCATCCCATTGCCTTCTTTTTCCTTCCAGGCTCTGATCACCTCCTGCGCTGATGTCGTTTACATTGCCTGTCAGTGTCGCCGTTGTCGGCACCCCTCTCACAGGGCTCCTTGAGGGCAGGGACTTTCCCTGCTCACTGGTTTTCCCAGCAGCTAAAACACAACCTGGTAAACCTCAGGCACTCAATAAATGAGCAGACCAGACAAAGGCTTCCATTTCTTGAGTAGATGTCTTAGATTGGGTTGCCCCAGAAGTTAACTCTGAGACAAGGATGTAAATGAAACTAATTTTTAAAGGGGCTTATACGGGAGCTTGTTAGGAGCCCCAGTGGGGAAAGAAGGGCAGGAAGAGCAGGAAGGGAGGCATCAAGGATGTGTTTTCAAGCCCTTTATTGTGGGCAGTTGGGCTGCAAATCTGCTGGGGATCTCCAGGAGACAGTGTAGAGCTTGCTGCAGGGTCACCCTCCCCACAGAGCGAAGGGGCTGGACTCCTGCCAGCTCTCAGTTGATGGCGGCTCCTGGGGGCTAGGAACACTTTCAGTTTGCCCTGCACACAGGCAGCCCAGAGTAAGTCTTCAGTCAAAGACTTGCACGCGCTTGCAGTTTGAAACCTTGTGGTTGGCATGTAGCAGCCACCTCAGGTAAAGCTGATGGCTGGGGGTTGTGGTCAGGAGGAATCTGCACCAGGGTCCCAGTGGGCTGGGAGGACCAGCCTCCCAGAGAGGCACGATGTGGGGCTGGAAGCAGGGGCCAGGGCAGGCTAGCTTATCCTCCATTCCTCTCCTAGCTTGGCATTCGGTCTGTCTTCCCAAGGATTCTGTACAATTGGGCTAGGAGAGGGTGGGAACATACCTCAAGTGGGAGTCTCTGAATTTCCTGTGATGTTACTTACACGCCAGGTTTATGGGGACACTTATGTAAGTTATAGCAGTTTATTTGAAAACAAATATTTTCTAGTGTATTATTTCCCTATTTATTTCAGTAAAATTGTCTTTTTGTAACACAGAAATTTTCAACTTTCTCTAGTCTAATCTCTTGATTTTTTCCTTGTAATTTCTTTTATCCTTTCAACACCCAGAAAATAAGAGCCCAACTTAATGGTACTTTTTGCTGGTGTTGTATCTTAAATATGTTTAAAGGTACATCAAAGTTTAGAGTTTATATATTTTTAAGACACACATAGCTCAATTTCATGCTTAAACATGAGCTCATACATCTTTTTCAAGGTTGGGGAAACAATATATATTCTTAATATTTTTTCAAAATTCCAGTAAATTATTGTTGCGACAAATAGCTATTGTCTATTACATTCAAAACATTGTGATAAATGCTTTAAGGACACAAATAAGAATCAGATGAGAATACCACGTCACCAGGAGTCTTTCGTTGGGTAGGACATAGGATATGAATTAAAGTTCTCTGTCTATATCACACTTACCATAATGTACATCCTCACACACGTAAGTCTAAAATTATCATCTATCAAGTCAGACAAATTTTTCTTTTTTTAGTTTACTCTTTTAAGTGTACAGTTCAGTGGTTTTAATTTTGCAAAGTTGTACACCATCACCACTAACATCTAATTCCAGAATATCTTCACCACCCAAAAAGGAACCCCAGATCCATTAGAGCCACTTCCCATTCTCCTCTCCCCTCAGCCCCTGGAAACCACTCATGTACTGTGTCTTCAGATTTGTTTATTCTGGACATTCATATGAACGGAATCATATAATATGCAGCCTTTTGTGTTTGGATTGTTTTACTTAGCTCAATGTTTTCAAGGATCATTCATGATATAGCAGGTATTGTTACTTCAAATCCTTTTTTTTCATTTAAAATTAAAAAAATTTTAAACTTTTAAATTTAATTTTCAGATAAATTCACATACCATAAGCTTACCCTTTGAAAGTGTATAATTTCAGTGGTTTCTAATATACTCACGAAGTTGTGCAACAAGATATTTTCATAAACCCAGAAAGAAACCCCATACCCATTAGTAGTCTTCATTTCTTTTCATGGCCAAATAATATTCCACTGTATAGGTAAACTACAATCTGTTCAACCACTCATCAGTTGATGGACATTGGGGTTGTTTATACTTTTTGGCTCTTCTAAATAATGCTGCTATGAACATCCACATATACATTTTGGGACAGATGTATTTTTCTCTTGGGTAAATACCTAGGGAGTGGAACTGCTGGGGCATATGGTAACTCCATGTTTAACATTTTGAGGAACTGTCACATTGTTTTCCAAAGCGGCTGTACCATTTTACATCTCCACCAACAGGGTATGAGGGTTCCAATTTCTCTATATCCTTGGCAATGTTTGTTAATGTCTATCTTTTTTTATTATAGCCACTTGTGGGTGTAAAGTTGTATCTCACTGTGTTTTGGATTTATATTTCCCTAATGACTAGTGATGTTGAGCATATTTACTTCTGCTTATTGGTCATTTGTGTATGTTATTTTGCTGGCCAATTTCTGAGGCCTATGGCCCACTGGGCTTTTACATATGTAATATAATTTGTACAGTCTGCCTACAAATCCAGGTTTGAATTAGGATGTTTAAATGGATGCTCAAACTTAGAACTTAAAATAATTTAAAATTTGTAGTGCTATGACTTTCAAGGGATTTATAATTATTATTGAAAACTAGTACGTAAAAATTCCCCCAACATCCAGTTTATTAAAATAAACACACAGAACTCCTAAGTCCTACCTTTTTGACCATCGGTAGCAGGCTCTTCCCTGACCACAGCAGTTCAAGCCTGGTATCCTGTGTCCCCCGGATCTCTTCATTATCATACCTTCTCTGAAAGAGATATCAAGTTAACCCATCATGTTCAAATTTCCAGCTCACACTTAGCTGATAACAGTCTTGCAACTTGGGACTAAATAAACTGTTTTATTCTCACATGATTTCCCTCCCCACTCTTTCCTCCTTCACCTTCAAATAGCTCAATGTCATATTTGCCAGGCTGAGTACTCCAGTAGCTAATCTTTAAAAACATCTGGACAGGTGTAGACCTGTTGGCATTGGGGGCAGCATAACTCTGTTGTACACACTGCAGGTCCTTAAGCATCCTGGCTTCCGGCTCTAAATGCTGAGCATTCTTTCCAGTCATTGCGACAGCCTGAAGAAGACCCCACACACTGCCAAATGCCCGCAGGGGACTGGTTCAGCTGCTGTTGAGACCACCGGAGGTGCTCACCCACAGATTCCTGGGCATTTCTGCATCCTTTCACCTACAGTTCTAGGACCACGTCATGCCAAAGGAAGGAGAGCAAAGCTACTAGCTTTTTTTTTTTTTTTGAGGAAGATTAGCCCTGAGCTAACTGCTGCCAATTCTCCTCTTTTTGCTGAGAAAGACTGGCCTTAAGCTAACATCCATGCCCATCTTCCTCTACTTTATATGTGAGACGCCTACCATAGCATGGCTTGCCAAGCAGGCCACGTCCGCACCCGGGATCCGAACCGGTGAACCCCGGGCCACCAAGAAGTGGAATGTGTGTACTTTTAACCGCTACACCACCGGGCTGGCCCTGCTACTAGCTTTGAAAAGACAAACATCTTGATTTTGAAAGATGTGAAAAGAAGGAACAATAATAATGGCTACACAAAAGAAAAATTTAAAACAACTATCAACAGTACTCTTTACTAAAAAAGTTAAGCTCTTTATAACATCAGGCTCTCATATTGCAAAAGAAAATAATCAATAAGTAAATTTCAATCTTGTTACATAACATAAATTTTACACAGTATTATTTTTAGTCATGGAAATGAGTGATAAACAGCTAACTTTTATAAGTGATTAGAAGAGGGATCTTGTACAGTTAATTTTTTTAAATTGAGATATAATTGACATATAACATTATATTAGTTTCAGGTGTACAACATATTGTTTCAGTATTTGTATATATTGGTAAATGATCATCACAATAAGTCTAGTTAACATCCACCACCACGTTACAAATTCTCATTTCTTGTGATGAAAAACTTTTTTTTTTTTATTTTTATTTTTTTCGGATGTACATCATATTTCAAATTCTGGATACATTACATCATGTTCACCTCCTGAACACTAATTATAGTGCATCCCCTCACATGTGACCCTAATCACCCCTTTTGCCCTCCCCACCCTTCCCCAATGGTAACCACCAGTCCAATCTCCAATGCTATGTGTTTTTTTTTTTTTTGTCGTTTTTATCTTCTACTTGTGAGTGAGATCATATGGTATTTGACTTTCTCCCTCTGACTTATTTCACTCAGCATAATACCCTCAAGGTCCATCCATGTTGTCACAAATGGCTGGATTTCGTCATTTCTTATGGCTGAGTAGTAGTCCATCATGTGATGAAAAACTTTTAAGATCTACTCTCTTAGCAACTTTCAAATATACAGTGTTGTATATTTGATTTTTAATGCATTCTCCCACACATCATATTTGCTGCCTGTATTAAACATTCCTACTGTTGGGTTAGAGAAAATCTGTGCTGTAAGCACGTAAGAAAGAGCGTGGAGCAGTTGCTCCCTTTGTTTAATGTAGCAAAATACTCTGTTTTGTATAAATAGATCCCCTCAGTTACCCTGTTGGAGAGAAAAGCAGCTGGCAGTGAAGCCAGGCGAGCTCCATCACCATGGCACACCGACAAATCAAAAGATAATGTTTATCAGCTTTCACATTTCTCTTTAAAGAGCCAACACTGGAACTTACATGCCCTTTGGTCCCAAATCATGGATGAAAGACAGCTGGCTTATATCAAGGAATTCAGTCTGAAAAGAGGCCAAAAACCCATAGTTTAGAAAGTCAGAAAAAAAAGAGAGAAATTTATACATTCAAAAAACCACATATTAGGTACTGCTATGTGTAAACACGTCTGGGGTACTCTACAGACCACACAGATCATTAACAATCGCATTGCCCTGAAAGAGTACAGATTAGAAGAATATCCATAGTTAAAACACAACCAAGAAAGTGACCTGTGCTCTAAGACGTAGAGATAAAATGCTCAAGAAGGTCATGCAGAGAGAATGTACTCCCAAAATTCTTTTGTGTTTGTTTTGTTGTTGGGGAAGGGGGATTGTGTCATATATACAAAACAAATAATAAAAGATTGTGTGAAGGGAGTGACTTTGGTGCCAGGTTTTGGAAGACGCTCTAGACTTGGCACGTGGAAATGGGAGGCAAAGGGGGAAATAGACTAGGAAAGGTATAAGAAGCTCGTGGGATGTACAGTTGGGTTAGAGTGAGCACGATGAAGGTGAGTCATGGAAAACGAAATGGCAAGTAGGTCGAGGGGAGATAGGGAGGTCTTTGAACTTCAGGAATACCAGAATATTCTAACACAAACTAAGATAATATTATGTAATTATAATATAAAAATAATTCTATTTTTAGTGAGTAGAAAGGAAGAAGTTTAGGCCTACCTTCACCGTATAGATTACAAGAAGATTAAAATCTATAAATATTATAATAGCAACATCAATGGCTAACATTTACTGAATGCTTGATATCTGTTGGCCCTGTACTAAGCATTTTTCATGCATTATCTCAAACCTCTTTGAAATAGGTATTATTTTTTATGTTGTCAGAAGAAGAAACTGAGATTTAGAGCAGGAGTAGGCAAACCATCTCTGCAAAGAGTCACACAGTAATTATTTTAAGCTTTGTGGACCATAACAGTTAAACCACTGTAGCATGAAAGCAGCCAGACACAGTAAGTAAGTGAATAAGCGTGGCTGTATTCTAATAAAACTTTATGCATACTAAAACATGAATTTAATATAATTTTTATGTCATGAAATATTCTTCTTCTTTTGATTTTTTTCAATCCTTGAAAAATGTAAAAGCTATTCTTAGTCCCAGACCATACGAAAACAGGCAGTGGGCTGGATTTGGTTTGTGGGCTATAGTTGACCAACACTTGTTTTAGAGAAGTTAAGTAAATTCCCCGAGATCACATAATTAGCACGGAGTAGATTCAGAGTCAGGTCAGACCAGTCGGTATCCTCAAAACTAAGCTGCAAAAGCAAAAAGTCATTCAACATTTATCTTACTTACATCGAGCAACTTTATTCTAGCTGGGTGAGCCCTACATGAACCCAGAGGCATAGAGGGGAAAACCAACAAACGTGATGTAATTCTCAGCATACGCAGGAGTTTTACCTCATGTATTCCTTGAAACAACTAGACTTAGATATTATTTTGCTCCCAATTTAAAGAATTTTCTTTAAAAGCAGCTACAGTAAGCCCAGATCTGCCAATGGCTGTAAACCATGTCAATAACAGGTTTGATAGAAAAATCAAAGACAAAAAAGACATGTTCCTGGTGTCAGGAAGCAGAGGGGAGACCAGACACAGAAAACACTCCATATCAACAAAGTTCTGTGGGAAGAACCCTAACAGTTACGGGTGAAAGTAGTTACAGAGTTACAGAGGGAGAGCAACCACTGTCTAGCTGACAAGACATCTCAGAGGAAATGGAATTTCCTCTGGCCTTGTCAATGGGATTCACGAAATGAAACATAACAGTTTTAAAGTTCTGTATATGTGATTGGAAATGTCTAATATTAACAATGTAAAAAAAATTACAAATCTCTCAGAGCTGTCAGTCCTTGTGAGGGCCAACTAAATGCTTGCATTTCTTTCTTAGGGTTACTTGAGGAAGTATTTAAAATTCAAAAGGACTTAAGAACTCCAAATCAAGCAAAGCCTCACATAGCATTTTTTATAAGAATTTTAAAATCCAAAGTCTTTACACTTCATTTCTTGTATAAAACATGGCAATTCAGTACCATGCATTCTTGATCTGATTTGTGGAAATGCTTTCTAACTGGAAAACGCATAGGCTATTAGAAGTGACAGTGCACACTTTGAGCCACAGAATCCAAAATATTTTAAAATCCGAAGCTACAACTGCTCATTTTATCTCTAGGAAGCAGAGAGAAAATGTCAATCCTAGTTTACACCGGAAGAAACCACTACAGAGGTGTAACTAGTTTATGCAAAGTCACAGAACAAGCGAATGAAAGAACAGGAAATGAAAAGCAAACATCAAGGAAATCCCTTATCTAATACCTGGATATTTTTTCATTCACATAGCTCTTATCATCAAATAGTTGACAACAGAAATATTCTTTGAAATAATTCAGAAATTATAACTTTAGAATATCGTAACAAACTTGCAAAATGTAAGAATTTCACCTAAACAAAAAAGTATATGTCAGCAATGCAGAAAATTTTAAATTGTGTATTAATATGAAATTTAAATTTATCCTAATGGTTTAGTTAAAAATTGAGTAAAGAGAGACTTAAAGAAAGAACTAGCCCTATTATACGGAAAAAAGATCTCTGGCAATAAATCTTCTAATACAGATTTATGGGATTGAAGGTAAATGTGCCAAGGTCAATTTGGAAGCAAACCTAAATAATACAATTAAAATTTAACAAAGATGGGCTGGCCCCGTGGCCAAGTGGTTAAGTTCTCGTGCTCCGCTGCAGGTGGCCCAGTGTTTCGTCGGTTTGAGTCCTGGGCGGGGACGTGGCACTGCTCATCAAACCACACTGAGGCGGCGTCCCACATGCCACAACTAGAAGCACCCACAACAAAGAATATACAACTATGTACTGGGGGTCTTTGGGGAGAAAAAGGAAAAAAAATAAATAAAAAGAATAAATTTAACAAAAATGTGCTGTCCAAACTTCCCAGTGATAAGAATTCCATTCTCCATTCAGGCAGATGATTCTTAGGAATAAAAATTTAATGATCAATTTAGCCTGACAATATTCCATAGGGCTTATTGATCTCTTGAATAATGTTCTAGTCAATATCTTTTTTTGTTTTTTTTTCCAAAGGAACTTGTGAAAAGTACAACTAAATGTTAGGGAAATAGGGAAGCAAAGGGCTCCCATGCCAAGAGACAAGCAACACACCCTAGGGGTAACAACAAACGCTGGAAGTTACTTGACAATCACATACACACTGCTTCTCTACTCCATCTCTGTATTAGAAGAGAAGGGGGATGTTCAGAGGCCCCTTTATTCCTGAGGTAGCAAAAATTCAAGCAAGTGGCCAAGTAGGGAATTCTCGGCAGCAAGGAAGACAAGAGTGTGGGGTTGGGCAGTGCCCTTGCAGTGGGGGTAGGAGGTGGGCTCAGATGCTCCAAGAAAGGCTGCCTTCCAGGTAAAACCGTTAATACAGCTCCAGAGAGAAGAGGAGACGTCTAACCTGTGGAGGAAACCAAGTGGCTGGAGCAAGGCCCATGGACCTCCCAAGTCTAAGACTCAATCGTAAAAATGACAACACTTCCCTTAATTTGCAGATGCAGCTGTTTAAACCAGGACAGCTTTTCCCTTTTGGCATGGAAACGCTGTGTGCATCTTTATTAATCTTTACCCACTCTTCCCCTCAAGCTAAAGTTATTCATTCTACAAAACAAGGGAGAGGTGAACTCAGTATTATTGATCTGTCAGTGGGTTATTTATCTTCACATTCCTTATCTCCAAGAAGGTGATTTCAAACTAATCACCATCTTGGGTAAGGAATCTGAGATACAGATGACACATGATTTACTTGAAATTAGCAATATCATCCTATCAGCTTGGGGCCCTCCTCTTGGAAATTATGCATTTTGGTTCATTTCTAGATTTTAATCTTCAATCAGAAAAACAAGGACATTTACTTTTCCTACTGACTCCTCCTTTAAATTCCCTAGAAGATAAGCATTCTCCAGTTAGGAATAAAAATGCCCAACTAGTGGGTTCGGTACTATAGCCAGCGTGAATACACTTCAGAACACAAAAGGAATCTTGTTTGAGATTTTACGTTATTGTACAATTGAATAAATATTATCTTTTTTTCTTTTATGTATTTATGCCTTAAGGAAAGGGCAAATACATTTATCTTCATTCTACAAGTGAGTAAAGAAAATGGAATGAATTACTAATAATCTCTAAGGGAACTGGCTGATGCTGAATTCACTAAAACACTAGGAAGCTTTGCTTTTCAGAACCTCACGGAGGGAAAAAGGAATAAAAATAAAAGAAGTCTTCATAATCTTGGAGGAAAAGGTTGTTTAAACACTAACGCAACCAATGAACATGTAAAAGTATGAAGAAAGAGCTGTCCATGTCTAATTTCAATGAAATTTTATTGAAATTAGGGACATGATCCTATTGGACCCCTTGACCTATGATCCATGATCCTATTGGCTTAAGGATCCAATTTAAGTTACATTAGGTTTATTTTACCCTTATAAAAATGTGTGATTATATAAAAATAACTTTTAATATGCTTTTAGCAAACAGGAGTTTTAATATTTCTCACAATTACTAAAGAGGAGACATAGATTCAACCTAATTTCACAAATATGAAGCTTGTAAATCTAGTTTCTAGGCCAGATCACATTTAGTATGAAAGGAAGAGAATGTTAGAGAACTAAAGTAGATCAAGCTGTATCCCATGCTTGAATCATTACGGAGAATTCTGCTGTTGAGGGGAATAATCCAAGTAGCCATCAAAAATGACAAGTAACACATAGCCAGCTATAACCAGTTTTTCCTATCCAAAGGAAATGTTTAGAAGACATTCTGTAACTTCTAAATACAATACGGCTCAATTTTGGAAAGATTTTTATGATTGGAAAAGAAATTACAATGAACATTTAAAAAAATGTAAACATTCTTTAATCAACATTAGAATCCAAAATGTAGTAACGCACAGAGAAAGAGAAGACTGAACTCAACAAGCACTGTTCTAGAGCCAAAAGTAATAGTAAAAGTAAAGTCACGGGCCGGTAGAAAAGTAAAAGACGTGGAAAATTACTGCATACTGGTACAAACACACATTTAAATAATTCTCTATTACAGCACATCTGATTTCAGAGAACACAAGAGGAGGCAGCATTTTTAGTAATAATAGCAGTAATATCCTTATTCATGAAGTTCTTTCAAAGACGCACATTCCTGAATCCTAGAAGAGGAGAAATCCTTCCCACCATCCTTCTCGACATCCTTTGATTGGACCCAAAGTGCTGCTTTCCCAGGAAAACTCTTCTCCAGGATTATGAAACCACAGAAGCTCCTTCAGCTCCATGGAACATCACAGTGCAAGATGCTGAAGGGGGGCTGTGGCCAGCCCCGGCTCAGTTTTGTATAAAGAGGACTAGCTGGGTGCCTGCTCCAGCCTCCAAATAATATGCTGGTAGGCATCAAGCAAGCAGCAAGCCACCAAAAAATTCCAAGGAGTCAAGGCATTCTTGCTTCTTCTCCTACATACACAGAGGGCTTACCTCTTTGTTTACATGTTTATGCGATGCCTGCCATTCTCTAAACTAGAGGCCAAATCATAACCTCGTCCACTCTTCAGTTCTGCACACACACCATATACATACACTCAACCCCACAGCAACACGGTTTATACACACAGACACAAAAATACAATAATCCAGTGCATTCTCAGTTATCTGGACCTCTGGATAATTGAAGGCTAACCCTTTAAAAACATCCTCTCTCCAGGGCCTCTAAGATGGCAGAGCTCATAGTTTTCTGACTCCTTCTGCAAAGGTCACTTCCTCCTGCTTGCTGGCTGTGTGCCTCCCAGCTGCTTCTAAGCCCCATCACCTCTTCTCACTTTTCTCTGATTTCCCAAGAGATTTTTCTCTCCCTAGTTTTTCCCAAGCTTCTCACTTTCACATGAAAAAACAGGCCTTTTATAGGCATCACAGGCCAATCAGATGGCAATCACAGCATGCTCTTTATAATCTGCGAGCATTCAACTCTGCCCAACTGTTTTCATCACTTACCACTCAATGTTTTTTCTTCATGGTTAGAAATGCTTTTTAGCATTATTCTGGAAGCCTCATTCTGCAAGAAGCAGGTTGATTTCTAGATAATCTAGCCTTAGCAGCATCTCGTGTTCATTTAAATCTATTGCTATGGACATATTGTTATAGTCAATATTTTAAAAATAGTATCACCATAAATTGGATCCTTGCTGTCAAATCAATTTTCTGTTCATTTCATTTATTTTAACTCCAAGAGTAATGCAGAAGTGGATACAAGAACTTGTGCTAGTAAAATGATTCAAAATTTAGCTGACAGTTTACAATTTTATAAATTACTTCGAAATTTAAATCACTGAATAGTACTTACTGTTGCATGATAGTTTCTATACATGGGCATTTTTAGTAACTTTGTCAAGTAATCTTCCAGTTGTTTCTGTAATGCAAATATTTTAGATAAGAGATATTGTCATACTCATAGAAAAATTTAAACAGCAACAAAGATGTCATCATCATTCCATCTTAACTTCTATAAGTTATTCAATTATTTATTAATCTTACCACTAGACAAGGAATCCAGAATAGAATCAATGAGGTATTTCCATAGTTCTCTTGAACCATTATTTAAATCTCTTCTTGCTATTTAACTTTCCACCTTATTACGTTTTTACAAACTGCTGACAAGGCTCAAACTGTATATTCTTTCAATCTTCCTTAGTTACTAACACAGGACCTGGGCATAGTAGGTGGCTTTAAAGCATTTGTTGATTTTTATCGAAAATCTAAATTTCCTCAATTTTAAGAGTGAATTTACCGGAAGATATACTACAATTTTTTAACAGCTGTTCAGAGAAAAAGAGGAGGAAGGTTTAAAAAAGAGACTTCCTAGTAAGTTGTACCCTGATTTCAAATATGTTAAAATGTGGGCGGGGGAATGTCAATCACATTGACTAGGATACATGCTGACGCACTAGGTATTGAAGCCGGAGTTAATCATTTTCAACTGGACTCATATATGTACACATAGTAACCCAAAACTGCAGAATTTTATATGTCTATGTATCTTGGAAAATATTTATTCCAGACCTCCAAAAAGAGTTTAAACAAGATGATAACTACGAAGGAGAAATCAAGTACATTCAGAACATAAAAGTCTCAGATTACAAAACAGAACTCACACTTTCTTAATTTTCTAGTAAAACGAAAAATCAATCTTCTGCCCTATGCAGCACTATACACTCAAACAGAGCAGGCAGGAGCGTCCCAGCTCCTGAGCTTTCTGTCCTACTGTTGCACACGTCTGTACTCTCTCCTACTCTTCTAGACCCTCGCGGCCCCATCTATAGTTGGGACTGAGATTGTATACACATTTAGGACAAGCTCCTCCAAACACTGAAACAAACATATGGAAATAGATGACTTTAAAAGAGTAGCTCTCAACACCCTCAATGATGAGCTCAATGTTGACCCACAACAAGCCCCAAGAGGCTCCTGCAGGGAGTCAGATTCTTCACACCGACACTCCTAACACAGACGGCTCTTCCTCTTCCAGGAAAATGCAGCCTCCCCAGGGCCAGAATGGCTTGGGGAAGAAGGGGCTACCTGACTCATTCCAGAGAAGCTAAACCAGCCGGGGTGATGGATTAGCGGGTGAGAGAAGGTGCAGTCAGGCCCACCTCACCTCTCAGTAGATGCCCTGTTTCTACCGAGCTGCAAAATCATGTTCAGAACAACAGAACAGTGCGAGGACTTACCCTTCTGCTAAAGAATTGTTCTTCTCTGACCATGTTTTCAGATGAACGGGGCAAACTTGGCATGTCTCGAGGCTCTTCTTTGACATTCTGTCTTCTAAATGTGTGTCTAAAACACATACACACACACAATGCAAACATTTATGAGATTATTCTTTGAACCATGACTCCTGTAATACCTTTCATGAGACAGCTTATTTTTAGAAGAGTCTATTTAATAGAACATATCCATCAACAATGGACTAGTTAACCCATAATATGAATGAAATACTCTTTCCACCCAACTTGTTTACTGGGATAACTTTATAATTAATTCTGAAACAGTTACCTCCTGGTGGGAATGGGGATTCGGATAAAGGCTTTGTACTTGAGCAGCTCTCTGTGAAATTCTTGAAAGTGCTTGAATTTCCGCTTAACTTGCCATTTAAATTCCCCATGTGTTAATTCAATAGTATAAAGATTGGCACTTGGTACCTACAGTGATAAATAAAAGTGGGTGTTATTTTAGATAACAACAAAAATGCTAAAATCTCTCAATGAACAACAGCTAATTAACAAGTAACATACAAGTACCCTTAAATCCAACCTACTTATTTTGTACAAGTACATAAGCAACATGTTTTCAAAAACAACTGATTAAAGAAATAATATTCTCCTAAACGTTCACCTTATAACATACATAAGACAAACTCTGAGTCACACCAAAGACAAACACCCACAAATCATATTCTTCCAAATACACATACACACACACACACTCACACATGCATGCACACACCTGAAACAAGAAACCAGGTAAAGGAAACAATGAGTGAAGGCCCTAATTAGCCATCAGGGGGTTGTCCAAAAGTATGAGCAGTGAACAGACAATTGGAGGGGGTGAAACGGAAGCTGGAGGAAACGGATTCCAGGAGCACCATCTTAGCCCACTTCCTGCCCTTCACACAAATGACATCAATGCTTTCTCCTTCTGAAACCCATTCCAAAGTCCATCCTATCTACAACATCGCCCTGCCCTGAAGCACCACCAGTGACCAGGATGATTAGAGGGAAAGAAGCAAAAGATCTTCCCACATGCAACATATTTTCCCCAACTACTTAACCAAAATGAATCTCCATTTTAAAATGTTTAAATACTTTCCTATGAAGATGCAAATACATCTTGGTGACTAGTGAACTATTTCAATCAGAAGAGCTAACAGACCTGGTGGATGGGAGTTTTGATATGGTAGAAGGGGTGAGAAGATGGAGGGATCTTTATAAAGCACAAGAGGTCTTGAAGGAAGCTACCACGGGGTGTGTTGCCGGGGTGGGGTACAGGCACTCTGGACACCTGGAGGACACGGGCCCCTACCAAGAGATCTAGGCACTATAAGTGTTGGGGGTGGGAGAGAGTAAATGTCTCCTACTCTGCCGGCTTATCCAGGCTCTGGTGTCAGCATCCCCATGGGTGATTCCTGGCCTGCTGCCATTCATTCCTGACGTTTGGCATATTTGACAGACTTCTAAAGCGTGGCCACTCTGTGTACATGTAGTATATAAAACATGTGCATGAGAATCAATGCAGCTTGTACTCTTAAATCTGGACTCTAACCCCATCCCTAATAAACATTCAAATCCAGCACTTGCTTTGCTTCTAGTTAGGATTCATGACACTGACTCCAACCAGAAGTTGAAGGAACCCAGTTCTGGGGTCAATACAGTTATGCATCACTTAACGACAGGGATACATTCTGAGAAATGTGTCTTTAGGCAATTTCATCATTATGTGAACATCATAGAGTGTACTTACACAAACCTAGGTGGTGTAGCCTAGAATACCTCTAGGATGCATGGAACTAATCTCTGGTCAAGGGACACAGCCAAGCCAGGGTGACCCCAGTCTCGTATCTGGGCTCTCCGTTGTCTGAGTCCTGCCAGAGGAGAGAGGCAAGGGAGCCCCCGGGACAGAGACAGGGTGGAGGGGGTGCGAGGAGGAGCTAGAGTAGCAAGTGGAGGATCTCCAGCCTGGGAGGGCAGGGGATAACATCTATCTCACCTGCTGTCATCAGAGCGCCTGCCATCAGCTGGCACATCAACACAATCATCAGAAAAAGGGTCCTTTTTATTCACCTGGAATCACATTCAAACTGCATGAATTCAGGTCATCTTTCTTAGTAAACTAAACTCTAAGGAGGAGGCAGATGATCCTTAGCCTTCTCACACAGATAAAGATAGAGAACCAGGGCCAGCCCCAGTAGCCTAGTGGTTAAGTTAGGTGCGCTCTGCTTTGGTGGCCTGGGTTCAGCTCCTGGGTGTGGACCTACACCACTCGTCTGTCAGTCGCTGTGCTGTGGCAGCAGCTCATATTTAAAAAAAAAAAAAAAGAGGAAGATTGGCAACAGACGTTAGCTCAGTGCAAATCTTTCTGAGCAAAATAAATAAATAAAACAGAACTGAACCAAACTCAGTTGGTTAACAGAAGAGCATGAGCAAGGAGAAGTCCCTGGTTTGGTGGCTTGAATATTTATCTTCATGTATAACTTTAGGAGATACCTAATAATAATAATACATAGTATTAGACAGCATATACTTGCATAATACATTATATAATATACTTACATAATACAAGTATAATGCTATGTATTATTACTATTAACTCCTCATAACAAACCTATAAGGTAGGCACTATTGTATCCATTATTCAGATGAGGAAGCTGGGAGGTAAGTAACTTGCTAGAGATTCCAAAGCAAAGACAAGAATTAAATCATGCAGTCTGGCTCTGGAGTCTGTGCACTTAACCCCCACATGTTATCACCTCTCAATCCAAAAGCTGGTAGGCAAAATACGAAGGCAAAGGTCATCTAAGAGACATTTCCGGGTTTTGGCACTCAGTGGCGTATCAGAGAGACACGGACCTAACTCAGAGGAAGATCCTAAAGGAGAAGCTGGACACCAAGCCAGTCAGGACAGAGCACTAACAAAACCATCAGGACCAAGGCAGCACGTGCCAGCCTCCAAAGACAAGCAGGAAGGGAAGGCAAAGCCTGCCCCCAGCTGAAAGGTTATTCTACTCCTCCCCTGGGACAGGAGTCAACGGTGGCCATACTCTGCCATGGACAGAGCTTAACCTGAAGGGACAAAAGCCCACCAACCTGAAGCAAAGTTCTCTACCCATGAGACTTGACAAGTGCAAAATCCAGGCAGTAACAGAGCAAACGCAGCTACCCTGACAGTCTCTTCCAGTCCAATGGCTTCAAAGAGTGTAGCTTTCCTTGAGCAAAACATGTTGCTTGCCCCACCTTTCAGTGCTCAAAGAGAAAACGTGAACAGGACCCAAAGGATGGGGTACTAGAAACAAGTCAGAGAGGCGGGTATGCCAGCAGAATCCTCTCAGCAGGACTTTTAGGGAATGGCACTGGCCAATCCAGCATCCTGGCTTTTTTTCTTTCAAGAGCGAGATAGCATCATTCTTTTCTTGCTGAACAGGCATTAGGAAATCTAAACTTTTCCTCGGCCAGTACCTGGCATTCTAGGTAGAATGGCGATGCCCTAGGAATCCATGCTAAATGGAAGACTGGAGAGAGAGGCGGCCCAGGAGGGGCACTTTGTAATTCATTAAACTTACAAATGGCCTTAAACGTGTTCTTTAAAGAAAGCATTTTCGAGATAGGGGAAAGAGGTGTAAGAGAAGAAAGACTAAATGGGAAGGAAGCAAGAACTTGAGAGGAGACAAGGACTTGGAAGTGATAAGCAGATGAACAAAAAGCTCAAAACAGTCATAGCTAGGAGGAAGGAAAACGGAGGATCCTGTCTTAATTAGTATATATCGACAAATTCAAGGCAAGTCCACAAACGCTCTGACCCTCGTTGTAGACGTAAAGCGCTCCACTTCCAGAACTCGGGCTTGTATTGGACAGCCGGACAGATACGTCTGTATATCAGGCTCCTTGAATCCTTGAGTGTTATAAACGGCAGAGAAAGGGATGCACACTAAAAAATAAATAAGTAAATAAAGTTATTGCAAGAAAACAATGATATTGCAAGAATACATGATATTAGCATAACTTGCTTTTCACAGGCATCTCTTTCTAAGAATCATTAACATGCTACAACGAGGAAACAGATAATGAAATGGTCTCAGCACAGCGTTAGGACAACAGCAAGGAAGATCAACCATTAGCTAGTTATTTCAGATCTTGCTCTGCCAGGAAACCCCGATAAACTCTCTCCTCTGCGCTCAGACCATCAGTCATACCTTCCTGTATCTTGGGATCGCCAGGAAACACTTCGCAATCCACCTCCTCCCCCTCAAAGTGGAGCTCCCGCGTGTCCAGATTTTCTATCAAATTACTCATGTCGGCAGCGATTTTCCGCAGTGCTGAGGTATTTAGTCTCGGCTCATCCTTCAGTGACATGTTGGCTTTGGATGGAGTAAAAGCCAAGAGCCTGGGAAAGGAGAAAAGGGTCACAAGGACTTATTATTTTGGTTCCATAAAACCCTATCCTACAATTTGAAATCGGGCTTAGATATAGCATATGGAAACAAGTCAACCAGCTCTGTGTGAGCCCCAGTTATTGCAAACAACCTTTTCATTTATTTTCCTGTTTAACATTTAAATGATTCCTAGCTTGTAAATTAAGTTGGAGACAGGTACTTAATCGTAAACAAGCAAGAAAAAAACCACCTCATTGAATAAATGCCAACATACCTCTCACCCAATTTTATTAATTTGGATAAGTGAGGAGATTGGTTTGGGAGTGGTTATTCAGAGAAAAGGAATTGATTCTTAACTCTCACAAATACATGGAAAGAAAGAATATAATGAAATAACTAACTTTAAATATTTTAACTAAAAAATTTAGGGCATTTTACAATAATTTCAATATGCAGATTTAAAAATATTTTAATGATAGCATAATCTTTCTACATTCCCTCCATAGGTGACATCCCAAGCAAAGTGTATATGATTCTTTTGAGACGTGAAGTTTTGCCATAACTTTATATTAGTTATAATGATATACGTGTCTTGAAAGGAAATTGATTAGTATACCTATTCCAAAAGATACCACAGGTGCCAGAGTTATACTTCTCTCCTTTTTTAAGAAAACCGATTCTATTTCATTCTGACATTTAATAACACAGGTCGTTGCACATCAGTACCCAGGGAAGAAGAGTTCATATAGATTTTATTTTTCATTTAAAATACCGAGATTTAAGCCTTGAGCGCTGTCATCAGAGTTGGATGAAAAATCTGTAGTGCCTGAAATAATCTGCTATAACTAGGCCCTAGAACAGGGGCATTTTTATACCAGTAACCCCCCTACACGTTCACTTATTACTGCAAATCACAAGCATTTACTGAGCATCCACCATTCAATCCTTGTGAAAGGCAATGAGTGAATATGTAAAGATGAAAAAGGCTGGTCCCAGTGATTAAGGAGCGCCTGATGTGGGTGAGGAAAATTAGCTACCTAGCTCCAAGTTCATCTCTGGCCTCCTCCAAAGTCTTGGCCTTCCTAAGAAGGGCATGTGCTGAGTGGAAGACGCGTAGCCGTGGGGAACGCTAAGAGAGCCTGAGGCAAACCTGGGCAGCCCTTACTGTAACTCAACAAGTCTGTAAAAGCCACACTACTGAGTCTGATAGAGAAAGATCTTGTCTGGAAATTCAAAGATGGGGGTAGACAAGGGTGGTCCTGGTTTGGCTAGAGATATATAATTAACATAACTAAGTTTGCTGTGAACTATGTAATCAGTGGTGTTCTTTCTCCATGTTGGCTGTAAGGAAGCTTGAAGCCAAATTTGTGGCCCACTATTAGCAAAATATAAGACTATACTTGCCTACACCACTTCCCTTCAATTTTCTCTCTCGATTCTAATTTATATTCTAATAAGAGTTAACACACACTGACTGCTTAGCATGTACCCAGCCTGGTGATAATCCTTTATACACGGTATCACGTTTATCATCAATAATAAATCTATGAAGGCTTGTTATTTCTACTCTGAAGATGATGAAGGTTTGTCATCCCCTCTTTATGGATAAAGAAACTGAGGCACGGAGAGATTAGGTACTTTGACCAATACTTGGGACAATCAGCCAAGGTCACATAGGTAGTAAGTGGTGGAGACGGGATTTGAACCTAGGTCTCTCGAACTCAAAAGCCAATGTTCTCAACCCTGGTTTTAGCTGGCTGTTTATTTTTTATAGATATGTAAGTGCCTCTGGAATAGATGAAAGTTTTTAATATAAACAAGTGCCCTGAGGAGCTGACTCAAGTGGAAAGAATCAGAAGTGAATTCTTTTTGCAGCTCAGCACCACAGGATGAAGCCATTTAAACTCTCAGGGCCTTAGTTTCCTTCTCCATAAATTAAGGAGGTTGAAATATTTCATCTCTAGGGTCCCTTTAACACAAAAACCCTACTGTATATAAAGACGCTTATAAGACAATTAATTTAATTCTTTTCCTATCCCAAGAAATTAACCCAAGTAGTTCTTTTATATGAATATGAGAAACAGGTGCAGAATGTTTTCTAAACTGGATAATTTAATCAAGGTCTATTCAGCCACCATTGAGGGCCCATCTGTTGCCTCTAGTCACAATTAAAATATTTATTTCCTTCCCTCTCAATTCAACAAACCCTTATTAGATGCCAACCATGAGCCAGGTTTTGCTTTATTTAAAACATAAAGTAATGAAAGACTTAGAGGAAATGAGACAAGGAAAAACAAGTAAGAAATCACATCATATCATGGCTACCTGTGAATTTGTAAAGCCTTTAGGTATTTTCTATTGATTAAACAGGCTTATGGTTAACTTTGCCAACTTTCTTAGCATAGCAAAGATTAACAAGGGTTACTCCAAATGACTTTCCTTTGGACAGAGTGTTAATGTTAAAAAATGCATGGTAAATTTAAGATCTACAGAGCCCAGGGTAATTTACACACCATAAGAAAACTGGAATAAATAGTACCGAGTTACTGGATCAAGCTAAAATAAATATCTTATTTCAGATAGAGAGAAAAGCAGCATATAAACTTGCGAAAAACCTAAGGAAGAATGAGAAAAAAAAACAGAAAGGAATCCTCTTATTTATCCTCAAGTGTTTACCATGTGCTAAGCACAATTTTAGCACAGTTGTGTTATTTTATACTCACAATGATCCTATCTGGTATTTGTGATTATTCTGAAAGATTTTAGTTAAGCAACTAAAAGTCCAACTCAAGTAAAAGTTGAGTCCAAGGTCACTCAACCTGGGTCAATGTTGAGTTTATAAAGCAGATTTGTCTGGTTCTGAAATCTCATGAACTTAGTTATAGAGGTTCATAATTATTGATTTTATTTTATGGGCTTGAATGTCTATAAATTTATCTTTTATATGAAGTTTCAGTTCCGTAACAATAAAAGATGTTCTCTACTTTAATCAGCAAACCTCGGAAGGGATCCTACTAGCCCCACAGCCATTGCAATTACGAAACCAATGTATCTGACAGCCTCCTGAATTTCTTCTTAGCCTTTTATTTTTATGGTTCACAATATTTTACAAGATCATGTGGAATTTCAGTGGACACAAAGGGCTTGAAGATTTGTTGGTGATTTTGTGAAGACTTTGCTATTTAATAACGGAAAATGAACCAAATGATTTGTCCATCACTGCCTTCGCTTATGTCCGTGGTTGCTTTGTGATGACAGTTCACCCAACAATCATATTCCTGGTTTCATTCTTGAATAGTAAGCTGTAACGCCACCTACACTTCTATGTCGTCAAATCTTCTTTTATTAACTCATGTTTTCTTTCATCTAAAATCATCTATATTGGTGGATGAGCAGCTGCCACAGCTACAGCCCATCTTAACTAGCAACGGCATAAGGCCTTCAGTGTTTACACTTGAGATAACGTAATTGATTTTGTTACCTCCTTGTATAATTACACTGCAAGATCATTATCTCTCTTGGTACCAAGTAGAGATGGTGCCCATGGAGCGATAACAGCAACTGTGTTTTATTTCTGTTTGCATCTGTATCCGGGAAGTAAATAGTGCTTTTTTTCTCTCTGATAATGAATACTAGAATTAAAAATCTTTGCAGGGAATATTTACCTCCAGTTATTCAGTGATGAGATCAAAGAAATTAAGAGTTTTCTTCTGATCTTAATTTTCAACACGATTAAGAAGTAGAACATCGAAGGGAGCAGATAGTTTCCTTTCCAGATAAACATTTATCAACTATAACTATTAGTATTAAAATAAATATTAACATTAGCTAATATTTGCTGAATATGTACTATACACCAGGCACATACAACAAGATTAATTGCACCATCTCCCTGAATCCTCACAACAAGCTCAGGAGCTGGGGCCCATTGTTACCCCCATTTTTAAGATGAGAAGCTTAGCAAGGGTGGGCAACTTGCCCAGGGCCACATCGCTGGGAAACAATGGAGCTGGACCCGCCCCTGCCTGATCTGACTTCAAAGTCCAGCTACTTAACCAGTCAGAGGTGGGACTAGGGGTGGCAGGAGGGACAGACACTGGAAGACTTGTACTCCTGACGTTACACACTCTTAGAACAAAACAATTCACAAAGGAACAATAACAACGAAAGCTCAACATTCATTCCATGAAGATAACCGTGATTTACTCCTTGCTTCCTTTCTAACAACAGGCAAAATTCCCCCATGTTTTTTCAATACGTTATTTGTGCTTACCAAGAGAAATAAATGCAATGGATTTCTGAACAAAAATCATATCATAATGTACGAATGTGAAATGAATTATAATTAGATCATTTAAAACCAAACAGTCACAGGGATTTCTTGTTTTCCCATTTTTCTTTATGGTGAAATTAATTGGCGGATCCACACTACATAACCTCCCAGAACACATTACACAGCAATGATTTGTACAGAACTGACTTGATACTTCCTGAAATGCAAAAATCATCAATGTGGATTCAAGTACTAAATTCAATATCTAGTGACATAGTAAGCCTTGGATAAATAAGTTTTGAGTTTAACTGACTTTGAATAAAGTAAACAATATTATCATATTTTACATTCCAGACTATATATTTTGAGAAAATAACATATCAAAAAACTAACTCTTGATGTTTACATGGATCTTCGAATTTTTTAAAAGGAACATCAGTTGCCCAAATGTCAATGGAGGGCTTATTATATGAGCCTTGGACAGATAATTAAATGTCAGTGGTGCTGGGGACAGGTCAGATGACCCAGGTTCATTTTATCCTTATCACTGTAACCTGGCAACTAACAGCCTCCAGGGTTTCAGCATCTCCTCTATAAATGGAAACAGTACCACCTACACTTCCTACCTTAGGAAGCTGTGCCAGGCCAGTGTGATAATGCATATACATCTACAGATGAAGGGAATCTAGGTCACTGATACTATCTTTAAATCTATTAGAAGAGTACCCATAAAAAAATAATCTTAGGAGAGTTTCTTTCATCTCAGCACTTTTGGGGCTGACAGGCTAGGAAATACCCTACCTCTCATCTCTTATTTAGCTCCCCAAACTAACGCACCACGAGCGGCTGCCTTCGTGGCTGGGCTACTCTAAGAACGGGGCTCTCCCATTCAACCAGTCTGAATCCTGGACTCAACTACAGCAGTTGTGGAGAAACCAGTAAGCCTTCCCCGGCAAAACCAATTACCAAAGGCATTAACCAGTCAGACCCACTGAATGCCCTTCCTTTTCCTTGCACGTCTGCCTGGCCTCAGCACCTCCTCTCCCCAGCTGGTTACACACTACTCTCTTTACACCCTCATAGCACTGTGCACTTGTGTCCACTGCAGTGGCTCCTGTTCCCTTTTGGGTCCAGTCCCCTTTGTGACTTTGATAAAACCTATGAATTCCCAGCCCCAGGAAAAAATAAACAGATGCTCATGCCAAGTATTTTGCACATATTTTCATAGGTTCATGGACGTCTGTTCAAGACCCTTAGGCTAAGAAGCCCTGTCCACGGAGCTGCAATCATATGCTGATGTGCTGACGTGTCCATCTTCCCACTCCTGAGGGCAGGAGGCAGGGAGATGAGAGCCGTGACTGTTCACCACCGACAGCTTGCTGAGCACCTGCTCAATAAATATTTGTTAATTAAATGACTGATTCAGTGAGCTGTCTACAGAGAAACCTGACTGCTCCAGGTTATCTGGTGAATGCCACAAGGAGACATCACTTCCCTCACATACCACAGATACGCTCAGATGTCAAGGTCTTCCGATTGAAAGGACCCCTGAGAGGAGTATACCATGCAAGAAATAGATAGGCTGCTGAAGTCATAGCAACTAAGACAGCAACCTGGTCTCGAAGCTTCCTGTGTGGTCTTCTCTCTGAGGTGTCAAGATTGGAGACGACAGTGCTCAATAAGCTGGACTCCCTCTGTCTACAGAACAGGAGTTGGAAACCATGTTCTCTCTCTTTCCCCTAGCTAAAAGCAAAAACAAATCCACAATTACATGAAGTAACTTTTAGCATGAAAATCACTTTGTGATTCTCATGGTTTTCCCTGAATCCTTTGACCTCCTTGCATCGCCTCAGTTCTCTGCCGTGAGTTTTCTTAGTCACTTCCTTCGACATGGCCTAGGGTTAAATGTTAACCTCTTTGTAGTAGTACCAGCTTCTTCTAGTTCATCTCAGTCATATCTCTGAATTCAACAGATGTTTTATTTCTGAGGCAAACACGAGTGCTACGGGAAATTGATATCTACTGCAAATACAGGTGGATAGGAAAATACTACCTGTCATTTACTGAGTGCCGTCTCTGGGCCAAGCACTCAAGGCACATTACATGTATCACTTCTAATCCTCACAACAATCTCATTGAGAATCAAGGATGTGGAGTCACAGCAGCTGACCGAGCCTGTGCAGTGGTCAGTGGTGGGGCTGGTCCCAGTGCGGGGGACACCCTGATGGCTCCGTCCCACCTGCCTCCCTTGGCCTCTGCACTGGCTCAGTGGAGATTCCCGTCACCTCCACTCTCACCTCTTCTCCAAACGCCACCAGCCATCCTGGCTTCCTCCTGGCTGAGGGCAGGGCTTCAGTACAGCTGCCATGGTCTAGCCTGGCAGGAGCTACCACGGCTCCAGAACCTTGGCTCCACCCACCTCTGGCCAGACCCACAGAAGCAGTGGCTCATCCTGAGCCTTCTGAAGTCAGAGAAAATGCTGCCCCAGGGGCTGGAACCTGGCTTCCTCAGGAGTTGTGTGTGTGTGGGGGGGGGGGCAGGGGGCATGAGGAAGCAAGCTGTACCGCCTGTGAGAATAGGGTGTGGAGGAGCTGGGAGATGCACGCCTCTCCCTCTCCTCCTCACCTGATGGTGCTGAGCATGGTGTACCACTAAGCCAATCAGGAAGCTGTCCTATGTGACCAAGCAGCTGGCTGATATCTGGGAAGCCGCAGCTAGCCAGGAAACGCACCCCCTTGTATGCTTCCCTGCCTCTCTTCTCTTCTCCCGTCACTTTCACTGCCCCCAGTAAAGACTACCTTACGTCAGGCTCTAGGATCCAGGAAACTTGGGCTAGGATCACGCTGGAACCAGCATGAAGCTCTGAAGCATCCTGCCTCCTGCAGAAATCCACTCTGTGCTCAAGTTAACAGTAACAATAAAAAGAAAACTTGCATAGTGCTTTCTGTGTGCCAGGCAGTGATCCAGGTGCTTTGCATGCATTAACTGAACCTGCCCTCACAACAGCCCTACAAGAGGATCCTGTTCTCATCCCCCTTCTTATACACAAGGAAAATGAGGGCACAGACAGGTTAAGTGACTTGCTCAAGGTCACACAGCAACCTGACGGGAGTCAACTGTCTGCACAGTTTGCTCCTGGCTTTTTGCCTTGACTAAGCTGGACAAAATCACTTGAGGGCTCAGTTTCCTCATCTAAAAACTGAAATTCATAAGCAGTGGTCTGTATTTAGGACTTTTCAACAGACACACTACTATAAGAAAAGCTCCTCTTTCAGCATTGAAGAAAACAACATATTCTAAGTGACCCCAAACAGGAGAGAAAAACTTACCCCAAATGCCAAGGGTATGTAGATGAGGATTCTGAGCCAACATGTAAGTCAGCTTTGCCCCTGCCTCTGTGAATGACGATGTGCACATGAATATTTGTATTTGAAGACAGGGGACGGCCTCTCTTGATTCCAAAGTTTGTTAATAAGTTTATTAGGTGTGATGAGTGAGAGACTTTGTACAACCACTGGATTGACTTAAATCAATAAAGATCCCAAAGGGAAAATGCTTCTTTATAAAAAGAAGGGTAATTAACATTGCTAAAAACTGTGGGAAGACTTCTAAAAACAACATCCTTCGATGTTAAATGAGTACTCACTTTCTTTATGGCCAAGAATAGAATAGCACGCGGTTGTGATGGGTCTCTGAGTGAGGGAGCTAACTGCACGTGAATTTATAGGAACAGTTTATTCTGCTGACAAACGATGCTAAGTAAAGTGATATAAACATTTTTCTCACTACGGGAGACTTAGCCCACCAACGACTGAGTGGGTGAGCAGTATATGAACAAAATACATATTTTTTCCATGATAGAGTTAATCTCTAGTACAATGACTTTAGGAGGGGCCAGCCCTGTGGCAGAGTGGTTAAGTTTGTGTGCTCCACTTCAGCAGCCCAGGGTTTGTGGGTTCAGATCCCAGGTGCAGACCTACACACCACTCATCAAGCCATGCTGTGGCGGCACCCCACATAGAAGAACTAGAATGACCCACAACTAGGACGGGGGTTTGGGGGAGAAAATAAAAGGGGGAGATTGGTAACAGATGTTAGCTCTGTGTCAGTCTTCCTCATACACACACAAAAAAGCATAAATAAAAAAATGACTCCAGGAAGAATTTTGTTTCACTGGCTCAGAATATTAAATAAAGATTTTTTTATTGAATATAATGTTGCTTTTTGATAAGAACACATGTTGATCAAGAAGCTATTAATTCAAGGGTTTTAATATAATCACTTCTACTATGGTTGCCTCTTTTTCTTAAAACAGATCTTTGCATCTACGGTGGCAGTCCCATTTAGCTAGAAGAACTTATGTGCTCTCATACAGACTTTGTTTATCATTAAAATTCTTTCCAGCTGTCTAAAATTCTATGATTCTTTTTTTTTTTTTTCACTTCCCTCCAAAGGATCGGGCAAAGAGCCTCTGTTAGTGTGAGTTTAGGTAGCATGGAAAGTGTTTTCAAGGATAATCCATGAATTTCACCTATGAGAAGAATGAAGCTGGCAAACGCACTTGGATAAACTCCTCCAGACGTTCTCCTGTGCTAATGAGCTCTCAGATTTTCTCATGACTCCTGGTAAACAGAGCAAAGCCTTATCCATTTATATACCCACAAAAAATGTTTTTGAGGCAGCAGAGTATCATGGAGGATATGTGATTTTGAGCCAAAAAGTTTGAATTCTGTCTCTCCTTATGCTGAAACAAGTTACTTATAGCTCTTTAAGTCTCAAATTCCTAATGTATAAAGTGGAGATAATGCTATTCAAGTAAGGAATTGTAAGAATTAAATGATATAAAGTGAGTGGCTAACAACTTGGGCTATAGTGGATGCTGAAATAATGTTAGTTGCTCCCACACCCTCAGCTATTCTAGGAGCTACTAGACCTCTCCCCAAAGTCCATATAGCTATACAAGAGCTTGGTTCCCTCCTGAATACAGGGATTAGCAGCCTGAGTTGTATCCTGGGGATGTTCTGGAGTTGCCCACTATAGAAAACACTGCTACAAACATCTAGAAACAACATGGATTCAACTAACGTAGATGCCCCTTTCCCACTAGAGACATGGAATTGCTGAATAAACTGTAATCGCTTTTGAAAAGACTCAGTCAAGGATAAAAGCAGAGGCAGCAGCAACAAAAACAATAATGAAGGAAAGTCTCCAGTTTCCAAGAATGATGAACCAAATTAAAGGTAAGTGAGTTTACTGGCACTGAAGCTGAAGGGGCTCCGAGGGTTTTGATCTTGGATAAAGGACCTGTGATTACTTTTCTGTCGCCATGTGATTGTTAGGAGACGTGATCCCAGGACTGTGGGGGGCAGGGGCCTAGAATTGAGACTCCTACAAAAACCCTAAAGCCTCAAAGAGCTACACTCTCTGTTTAAAAGAGATTAGAAGAAGTCTATCCAGCAGCCCTGAAAAGCAACTGCGTGGAATTGTGGTAACTACAAAATGAGAAACTTTATATAAAAATTACCCGGATGACAACATCCAGCTTTCAGTAATGGAGGTTTAACTCCTATTAGATCAGCCATCCCATAGAAATGACTATAAATTCTGGACAAAATATAAAAAATAACTGCCTGTAGGGGCCGGCCTGGTGGCGCAGCGGTTAAGTGCACACGTTCTGCTTCTCGGTGGCCCAGGGTTTGCCGGTTCGAGTCCCAGGTGCAGACATGGCACCACTTGGCACGCCATGCTGTGGTAGGCATCCCACGTATAAAGCAGAGGAAGATGGGCACAGATGTTAGCTCAGGGCCAGTCTTCCTCAGCAAAAAAGAGGAGGACCAGCAGTAGTTAGCTCAGGGCTAATCTTCCTCAAAAAAATAAATAAATAAATAATTTCCAATGAAAATAAACATTTTAAAAAAAATACCTGCCTGTAGAACAACTGAAAGCAAGCAGAAACTGGAAGGGAATCAACATTTGGACGGAAGGAATGGCACTGTTTTTGTCTATGGGCAGGCTCAATCAGATAGAAAATCCATCACCTTACTGGCTTGAAGAAACAGAGAACAGGTTTCATGGCAATCACAACAGCTGAAAAGTGAAGTGTGAAATCCTGGAAAGGAGAAGGCCACACACGGGGAGCACCAAATTCTGCAGAGTCTGACCCTTGAAGCATGCAGGCATGGGGCATGCTCCAAAGCAACTCAGACGGTACTAAAATGACTTCAGCAGAGATTTCTGCTGCTGCCCACCACAGGAAATACAGAGTCTGGAGTAGGAGTCCACCCTAGTTAACTGCCTACTCATAAAAATAAAAACAAAAACAAACCGCAAAACTCTTGAAAGGAACATAACTGAATCCAGATTCTCTGCCATATATGTTACGATGTCACATAAAATTATTAGACATAGAAGAAACAGAAAAATGTGATCTGTTCTGAAGAGAAAATGCGTCAGGGTCTCAATGGAGAGCCACCCTGTGACACTGAAATTAGCTGAGAAGGACAAGGATTTTAAAGCAATTATTATAACATGCTCAAGGATGTGAAGGAAAATATGTTTCTGATGAATGAAAATCTCAGTAGAAAAAAAGAAAAATTCACAGGATGGGCTTAACATCAAAAAGACAATGACAGAAAGAGTCAGTGAACTTGAAGACAGATCAATAGAAATGATCCAATCTGAAGAACAGACAAAGGGGAAGAAAGATTTCTAAAAATTGAACAGAGTCTTAGTGACCTATACAATAATATCAAAAGATCTCACATTCATGTGAGTCCCAGAAGAACAGGCTAGTGAGAAAATGAGGCAGAAAAAAATATTTGAGGAAATAATGGCAAAAAAATTTATCTAATTTACTGAAAGAAATAAATTTACAGATTGAAGAAGTCTGGTGAATCCCAAGCTGGAATAAATACAAAGAAAATCACACCTAGACACAGTAAAGTCAAGCTGCTCAAGTATAAAGAAAGAAAATCTTAAAAGCAGCCAGAGAAAAATGACTTATTACATTCAGGAGAACCATAGTAATGACCATTACACTCTCATGAGAAACCAACAAAGGCCATAAAATAGTGAAACAACATCCACAAGCTCAATAAATATGGAACTGAATAAATGATTATGTTCCTTTCCCCAAACTAATCTACTAATTCAAATTCCAAAGAATTTCTCACAAAACTTGACAATATGATCCTAAAATTCATAACAGAAAAGAACTAAGAACAAGCAGATAAGACTTGTCCAACCAGATATCAAGAATTATTAGAGGGGCTGGCCCCGTGGCCAAGTGGTTAAGTTTGTGTGCTCCGCTTCGGCGGCTCTGGGTTTCACTGGTTCGGGTCCTGGGCGTGGACCTAGTACCACTCATCAAGCCATGCTGAGGTGGCATCCCACATAGCACAACTAGAAGGACCCACAACTAGAATACAATATGTATGGGGGACTTTGGGGAGAAGAAGAAGAAGAAAAAGGAATTATCATAATGTTGGAGAAATTAAAACAGTACAGTATTGGCACAGAAACAGACAGACAAATAGAACCAAATAGAGACCCCAAAACAAACCTATGCATGTATGGGTTCTTCGTGTATGACAAAAGTGGCGTGAAAAAAATTTAGTGAAGAAAGAATGAACTCTTCAACAAACAATGCTGGGACTGCTGGAAATTCATGAAGAAATATACAGCCAAATTAGTTCTCTAGCTCACAGTTCCCATAGGAATAATTTCCATGTGGATTAAAGTCCTAAGTATGAATAACAAAAATTTAAACCTTTACAATAAAATATAGAAATACGTCTTTATGACCTCAAGGTCAGGAAGGAATCTTAACAAAACATAAAAAGCACGAACCATAAAGGGAAAGCTAATAAATTCAACTACACTAAAATTTAAAACTTCTCTTAGGCAAATAGCAAAATTAAATGACAAGCCCAGATGTGAAGAAGACACACATAGAATACATAAAGAACTCCTAAACTAAATACATAAGAAAAAGATCTAAAACTCAAGAGAAAATAGGTCAGGGATATATATATAGGCAATTCACAAAAGACAAACTCTAAATTCCCAGTAAACCTTTACCATGCTTAACCTTTCCACTAATCAGGGAAGTCATATTAAAACAACAAAAATATTTTTTCAAATCCATCGGATTGGTAAAATTTTTGCAAGTCTGAAATTAAACGTATCAGTGAAGTAATGAAATTCTCTTAGTAGAAGTGTGGGTCGAAATAATCTTTTTTTTTTGAGGAGGATTAGCCCTGAGCTAACTGCTGCTAATCCTCCTCTTTTCTCTGAGGAAGACTGGCCCTGAGCTAACATCCGTGCCTATCTTCCTCTACTTTATATGTGGGATGCCTACCACAGCATGGCGTGCCAAGCGGTGCCATGTCCGCACCTGGGATCCGAACCAGTAACCCCAGGCCACCAAAGCAGAACGTGGGCACTTAACTGCTGCGCCACCAGGCCGGCCCCCCGAAATAATCTTTTGGTATGCAATTTAATAGTATCTAATAAACTCGAAGATGGTGTAACCTACTGCCCATCAATTCTTTCTCTAAGCGTATTCACAGAGACACTCATCCGTGGGGGTATAAGAAAACATATATATGAATGGGCACTGAAGCACTGTTCACAGTAAAGGAAACTGGACAACCAAAATGTCTATTTATCAGAGAATGGATAAATGAATTATGCTTTCAATGAAATATTATACAGCAGAAAAAATAAGTGAATCAGAACTACATGTATCAACACGAATAAATCTCAACACAAAGTTTAGTGAAAAAAAGCCAGCTTTTGTTTAGAATTAAAAAACAGAACAATCCTGTATGTTGCCTATTAACATAAACACACACAGAAGTATAATACACAAAGCAATCAAAGAAATAATATACAACAACGTCAGAAGAGTGGTTACCTTTAGGCAGAGAGGGTGGGAAAGAATGCAATTAAGAAGGGATACAAAGAGGACAACATACCAGTAACATCTTCTTTCTCTCTTATTTAGAATCAGAAGGATACAAGTCTAAATGATAAAATTTGTTCAATCTAGATGTTATAGGTACATAGGGTTTTTAAAAATTTCCTAAATATTAATCTCTATTTTTAAAATATTTCATCTAAAACAAATAATAATAAAAAAAAAACTCTTACCAAATATAAATGACATTTTAGTAATGTCCTTAAATCCAATCCTGGTTAATGACTTTTGCATTCCTTGCAAACCAATAAAATTCACTATTCTTTCTAAATTCAGCAGATCCTGGTGACCCCCAATGGGGCAATATGCGAGGTCCTTCGAAGTGTCTTGCCCCCCACTGTCCCTCACCCACCCTTGGAAAAGCATATGTATTTGCAGACTCCAACCGATTCCCCTTGCAGTCAACAGTTGGCCTACACAAATGTTGACTATGCTTGAGGATTAGTTCAACATCCAGTAAAAAGATGAAGTTAAATGGGGTCATACAGGAACTGAAAGTAAATCTGTCCTCTTGAGACGAATAAATTAACCCTCCAAGTAGGGCCATGATGCTCCATGGCTCTTCTCTACAAAGTGGGGGTTTCCACTATGAACGGTAGTGATGCTCAGGTAAGAGAAAAACAGTCATCAAAACCGAAGTTATATTTGCTTTTGCCTTCCTGGAGGAGCTATTAAAATTGCTTCATTTAAACTTTTAAAACGAGAAAGCCTTAATATAGCCATTTGAAAATTTCCCCTCCTTAGCACCAGGTAATCTAACTCTTCAAATCAGAAAGTCCCTTTCTGTATTCTAAGAGTCCAAGCATTTAAAATATAATGAAACATTTCACAAATTCCTCAAAAAATATGGAAGTACAGATAAAAAGAAATATTCTTAAAATTATAACCAATACATAGCATTTTACTTCTTTTAACACATTCTCCTATACTTGATCTTATTGGATCTTCAGAACACTCTATAAAGGAGGTATTATTGTCGTCTCCACTGCAGAGGTGAGTAAACTGAGGCTCAAAGAGGAGAGGAGAGGGGCCCTGGGCTGGGTCATTCAGGTATAGTGTGCAGTGGGGCCAGGGTTCAAACCCGAATCCTAGTGAAATGAAGAACAACAGATATTTCAGACTGAAAACAGATATGCAGCCTCCTAACTTGGGAAACACCGGAGCCACTGGCCCAACCGCCACCTGATTCTAGTTGAGAAGCCGTGTAAGTGGAGTCGAATGGCTACCTGAGTTTGAATCTCTATTCCACCACTTACTAGTTGTGTAAACCTGGTCAAGTAACTTAACCTTTCTGTGCCTCAATTTCCCAATCTATAAAATGGGGAGAGTAATAATGCCTACCTTACTGGCTTGTTGTGAGGATTACATTAGCTAACACACAAAATGCTGAAGATAATACCTGGCCCAAAGTAAGTGCCATGTACATTTAGCTGCTATTACTATAAACTGGCCTTCTTACTTTTAGAAAGGAAAACAAGGTAAATAATGAAGCTGACAAGTTTCTCAAGACTGTAAGACATAATACTTGTGAGACCACTGCCCTATTTAAATTCTACTAGCAGTAGCAGTTTTCAGTAAGCCATTTGGAAAAACAGTGAGTATTTTAGGATTTCCTTAAGCAAAGTAAGTACAAATCTCCCTCTCTTTCAACAACTTTCTTAGATTTCTTCCTTCATAGATTTGTTCCTTTCACATTTCTTGATTTAAGACTCAGTTTCCCCCTAGATCTATTATTATAATATTTATAATGCTCACAAAAGTATTTATATTATGAACTTACCATCCCTCTATTACATAGTTTTACTTATAAAGTATTTATAGGAAATTCTTACCAACCTTATATCACAGTACTATTTATATATACATCCTAGTACACAGAAAATGACAACCAACCATTGCATATTATTTCAAGATTTCATACTGATTAGTTCACTCTTTCATCATCATGATCAATAGAGTCACTCCTACACAGGTAAGTGGAAGGATACCTGTTAAGATGCTTTCCTTGGCTCAAAAACCTAAAAAGTTGGCTCTCTGGAGTCTCCCTGCCCCCTGCCACCTGCACATATACACACCCCCCCCCCCACACACACACACAGCTAGACCACACCCAAGTCCACTATTCAAGGCACTTTCCAATGTGGCCTCAAAATGCCTTTATAGCCCAACCTCCTACTCAAGCTATACTCATTCACTACTGTCTGGTCAAGTTGGTCTGAGGAATGGAGCCTGAGTCTCACCAGGCCTCTGGATCCAGCTGCCAATTCACAGGAAATACAGAGGATGGGGGACACGTTGAACAGCACCATGATGATGCCATCAGCAAAGCCCAGGTCTGGGTTCTTCAACAGAAAAATTAGAAGGAAACGAAAAGCATACAAGGGAACCTGTAGATTAAGAGCGGCTCAAAATACATCTCAAATGAGAAAATGATAAAACAGGCAAGATTAAACGCTAGTGTCTAGGGATGAGCACTCAGGTGATAAAACTATGAAGAAACACAAGGACAGTGATTACTTTGGGGATCAGAGGGTTGGCACTGAGACGGGGCATGTGGGACCAGCTTCTGGAGTGGCTGCACAGGTCTGCTTCTTTACCTGAGTAGCAGTTCCATGAGAGTTCAATTTATAATTATGCGCTAAGGTGTACAGTTGGCCCTGGTCCTTCCCCGACCCATGCTCCTTCTCCTGTCACTTTAAATACACCCACCTCCACTTCTCAGCCTGAGGACACCTTCCACATCCCCTCTCACTAAACCTTTCCTGGCTCTCCCCCACCCATCTCCCAAAGGCACAGGTAACATCTCCCTTGACTAAGCTTCACGCCACTTGGTTTCTAAGTCTTTAGCGGCGCTCGTATCTCAGAGCTTTGCGGGCATGCCTCATGTCCTCTGTCATATTATAAACTCTGGGGGACAGGAAGCTGGGTCATCCCCACAGATGTACATAGTAAGCATTCAAAACTCTTTGCTGGGTAAAAACAAAAAAATACTAGTCAATTAAAAATTAGATGAGAACTTTGAATCCACTGGGTTTGAATCCACCTTGTCACCAGATCCCCACCTTCAACCTCCAATCCATCCTTACTCACTCCTTTGGCTTATCCGAAACCAATGTACAGACCCTGAGTGCCCACCTGGGTTAAGAACAGGGGCTCTTAATCCTGGCTCTGCCACTTATCAGCCTTGCAACTAGGAAGCTCTTGCTTTACTTACATTACTCTGGGCCTCTCTGAGCCTCAGTTTTCTCATCTGTAAAATAAGGCTAATCGTATCTAATATGATGGGAGAATACTGCATATAAACTACTTAACCTAGTAGCTGACGTAAAGAACTCAATACATAGTAGTATAAATACCGCTGCTACTATGAGTATCATTAACAGGAAAGGCCCATAATCAAACATTGATACTCTAGCCAAGTGAAGTGAAAAAGTAAAACCTGGTAACAGACATGTTTGCTAAAAGCCAACAAATTGTGGAAAGTAAAAACTCAGTGCATTTGTCATTCCTTTGGTCTCCATCATACAAATCCAACTCTTTTTGCTCAAGTGAAGTTATCTCTTGGCGACTCTTTCACTCTTACTGAGCTATGAGCTCCTTGGGGACCCAGGTGACAATGCATTGAACTTGTGTCCAGACTCTCAATCCCCTTCCATGGCTAGCATCGCCATGTGATCACAGTCCACTCTCTCCTCTGAGCCAGGATATATCCTCCTAATTTTTCTAACCTCTGCATGTCGTTAAGCTCCATGCCATCCCTGAGAGAAATCAAGTCTGGTCTCTCTCCCATCTTTAGCATTTGCTGGGAAGAAATGAATTGAATGAAGAAAGTGAATTACACCATCAATAGGCACTATTTTCCTATGTGTGTATTTAAGTGTGTGACTGTGTTTGTGTGTGTGTATATCTGAGAAGAAACAGAAGCTAATGTAATCCAATCCATTTAACCCATCTGGCACATGTATTTGGTGGCAGACACTGGGTAAGAATTGAGGATACAATCTTTAGACTGATGAAACCGATAGATGCAAACCTGGTCAGTAACATCTATTACACCTGATGGTCTCAGTATTCATTTGGCCCAACCCCCTTCAATGCGCTGAGAAGACAGAAGCCCTGGCTCACACAGAGAAAGCAGGGACAAGACTAGAACTCAGGCCACTTTTGTAACTGCATGCTCACACAAGTCTGTTTCAGGGGCAGATTCTTTCCGGATAATGCATCATTGAACCCCATCCAAAATGGGTAAGAAGGACGACCAGACAGGCAGGATAAACCGCTTTTGTCTCAGCTGCAGCCAGACTCTGCTCAGCAGGTGTGGACGGGCTGCCAGCCTCACTGGGAAAAAACTAGTTTGGTCCTTGTTCAAGACGCCACCACTCCCATGAAAGTCGTCAAGAACAGAGCTGTTCTAGTGACATCTGTTCTGGTCACTAGAACTGTTCTAGTGACACCTGACTCTGCAACATCCCTGAGCATCAGAAGCCCACGGATTACATCAATGCTAACAAGACATGGCAAACGGCAAGACAGGCTGCCAAACCCAGCGAACTGGAGAGAGGCAGCGTGTGCCAGCCAGACTGGCAAGACATCTCGCTTTCCAGTCCTGCTGTTGGTGGGGTTTCTCCAGCAGCTCAGGAGGCCAGTCATTCACTCAACAGGTATTTATTGAGCAACCACAACGTGCTGAGTACCACACAGGGTGCTGGGAATACAAAATGACCTCACGTATTTTATTTACTGTGATAAGAGGGGCTTTGGGGAAAGAACTGTCTCATTATTCCTCATCTTACCCTGTGTATTTGCCTCATTCTGCACCAAGACCCCCGAAGACAGCCCCTTCTCCCACCTCCCTTATCTCCCACCTGCGCTTCTTTCCAACCCTCCTCTCATAGCCCCATTAATCAACTCCCTTATCAACCTCTCCTGCTCGCTTGGATTTTTCCTATTAGCATTTAAAACATTCTCAAGCATCTCAATTACATGTATGTTCTCCTCTATCTATCACTTCTTTCTCACTGTGACTTCATAGTCAAGATTTTGAAGGTATTGTACTTCCCTGCTCAGCTGGACTGAACCAAACATGCCCCATGCTCTCTGACCTCTCGGCCTTCCAACAGGCTTCTCCTCTGCAGCTTTGCCTTCCTCCAATTTCCTTCTCTGCCTGATTAACTCCTATCATTCATTCGGACTTGTCTCAGGTACCACCTCCTCCAGGAAGCCTCCCCTGACCTCCCAGCTGGTTTAGATGCCTCTCCTCAGTGCTTCAACTACATCTAGATGAGTCCATGGAGAACAGTCTTTTCTACGGCCTCTGTCTGCTCTAGAAGACTCTGAGTTCCCTGAAGAGAGAGTTCATCTCTAGATCCTGTCTGTTGTGTCTTCTGGGCTCTCAGTGACTGTGGACCAAACAAGGAAAGATTGCATATGAATAAGACTTAGAACAGCTCACAGTACGGGCAAAACAGAGAACAACATGTTATAGTGCTTTCCAGATTCCAAAGCATTTTTCACATATACATCTTATTTGATTTTCCTAATAATCCTCAGGGTAAACAGTATTATTTTTAGCCCTCTTTTCAGCTAAAGCAGCAATGATTCAAAATGAATAAGAACCTAACCAGAGTCATATTGTGTAAGTGGCAGGTCTGAGGCTCAAATTATGACCCCTGAACTTCACATTCTCTGCTGTCTACATTCCCTATAAACTACTGTCTTCATATTCAGATGTACACAATAGTCTATAAACTCTCCTCATCAAAACCTGACACCTGGAAACTAGTCGGCTTGCCTCGTGCCTAACCAAACTACTTATTAAAGAGAACATAAATGGATTGTTTAATTTTAGCAAAAGAAGTAAATCTAGAAAAGGAGACAATACAACCAGAAAAATAGACACATCACTTCTACTGTCCTTTGGTGGGATGGATGAACATAAATGATTAGTGGCATCATATCCTCCCCCAAAACCCGGAAAAAGTCTTAAATTTAGGGCTTATGATGAAATGGCTACAGATCTGCCCTGTGACTTACTCATTATGAAAACCAGGAAGTCATCACACTATGGGGTAGAACAGAGCGAAGGCAACATGTGTCCAAGAAGCTTTGATAGCCGGCAACTACTGCATCTCCGACAAGCTGTGAACTCTCCCTCATCCCTTCCAGGCCTCATGCCCTGTGCATCCAGCTGAGAGCACACGATCCACAACTCTAACTCCTCTCCTGCTGAAAACCTCTACTCGCTTGTCCCATTGTCCTTCTGTTGCAGTCATCTAGAAAAACCCAATCCTGGGCCAATCCAACTACCTGCCTTCTTGGCCCCTCCCCAAAGTTTCTAAACATGGGTGCAGAAAAAGCATTCAGCTGCATGGACTAGTGTTTACAGACTCCGACCTCACCTGAGCCTATCCAGCTATCTCATTCCCTTTTCGAGGCCAACTTTTTAAGCTATCTATTTGCTCCTTAGCTTTCATCACTCCTCCCTCATTCTTCAACCCACTGTAACTGGCCTCCACCTCTACACTCCACCAGGTTTCACCAAGTTCATAACCTCCTGCATACTAAGCAGTCCAGAGGACTCCTCCCCATTCTTATCTCACCTAACCTTTCTGTTACATAGCCCTAACTTCATTCTCCTTAAGAGTCTCTTGGCTTCATGTTCCTACACCCTCCTAGTTGGCATCCTCCCTCTCTGGCCACTGAGATGGAATCTTTTTTGAGGCTGTTCTTCTTCTGTTCAACATTTATATGCTAGTATTCTTCAGGGTCCTAGAATCATTCTTTCCCACTCGACCCAACTCTCACTCATTTTAATGGTTACAGTACATGCTGGTGTTTCCTTTCCTTGATGTTTCTATGGTTCCCAGGTGATATCCACCATTGAGTCCATTCCTTTCCACTTGGTCTCTGCCTCCCCTGGATGACTGGTGACTCCCTGACGGCAGAGGCCATCTCTGTATTCCCGGTCACTCATGTCTACCAGGCTCTCAGTAACTGTCTCCAGTCTTGTTCTTTTTCCTATGCTTGAGATCAATATATCCAACTGCCTATGAACTTCCCCATCAGGTGAACTTAATATGCTCAAAAGAGAATTCATCATCTTCCAAATCCCAAAACATTTTCTCTTCCTTTGTTTCCTTCCTGAATGAATTGGAAACGTCATCTGCCCAGCTGCATAAACCAAATCCTGGAACTCATCCTTGCAATTCTCTTTCCCTAACTCTCCCTATCCAATCAACTAAGTCCTGCCAAACCCTACAAATCTCTTCAGTCTGACCACTATATTTTATCTCCATAACCATGGCAGGTTTTAGGAAGTGAAAAATGGTGCAGTGCAGCTGGGCACAGGGTACAGGGCAGGTGATGTTAAGGCATTTAGATTTTATACCAAAGCCTCCACCCACCACATCCCATTCCCTGATTTTGATGCTGGAGGTCCGGAGCTAAAAAGCATTCAATAACAATAAGTTGGGACTGCCCCAAAGAGGATTTTGTAGGATAAGTAACATCACTCTCAATTGGTTATTTTTTTTTTTTTTATTACCCGGCTGAACAATGGTGCTCTTTCACAAATAAAAAAAGATACTGGGCTAAACAGAAAACTGGCTCTGCTCTTCTTATAAAGTCACTGCAGTGCACAATGATTTCCAGATGAATTTCAGCTGTGTAAACTAACACCCTAATGGGACCATCAGAGTTCAGTTCTGTCACATTTGAGACACAATGCAATATTTAAGGTAAACAGGCTAAACTGGATGTGTGTGGATGGAGAGGTTTAGGGGGAAGGAAGGAGGGAGGAGTAATGAGAAACAGACCAGGCTCAGTGAGACATGGGCATAGTTGACAGATTATTGATTCATCGTTAAAACAGCACTCATGAAAACTTAATAAAAAGCCACAATGTAATCAGGAAGTGCTTTAAGTTGGGAGCTTCTGAGAATTCACTGTTAAGGCAGCTATATCTGCCCAAACTGTAAGTAGTAGTAAAATTCATTAAAGGAATGGTAATATGGAGGGGTTTGGACAGAGTTGAAAGAGAAAAGAAAAACGTACTGGCAAAAATCTGTCAAGACAATTCTATAAATGTACTAAAAACCTTTGAATTGTACACCTTAAATGAGTGAATTTTATGGTTTGTGAATTATATCCCAATGAAGCTATTTTTGTAAAAATCTGGAAAGACACAGGAATAATAAGCAGAGTCGTAAAAATCAATCAACATACATCAATACTCAAAGAAAGAGCCGGCAATCTTCCTTGATTCTACAGAGGAATAACCAGCAGCCAAAATCACTTTCACATTTCTTATGACTAAAATAAACAAATTGCTACTATAACCAAAAATATGAGGGAAAAAGACATTGTCAAAACACTCAAAGAAAGCAATCTGTCAACGCCGACACTGAATATTGCTTTAATTCCACTGTTTTCACTATTTCAAGACTCTGCTCAGCAAGATTATGATGTTTTCACAAACACAACAGTCACATTGGGGAGTTTCCATCAAACAAGAATCTTTTTAAAAAATTACAAAATATGTATCACAAAAAGAACTATTTTAAACTCAGAAAAAGCATGCAAAGGGCCAGCCCAGTAGTGTAATAGTTAAGTTCACACACTCCACTTTGGTGGCCTGGATTCACAGGTTTGGATCCCAGATGCAGACTTATGCACTTCTCATTGGGCCATGCTGTGGCAGCATCCCACATACAAAATAAAGGAAGATGGGTAGCTCAGCCACAATGTTCCTCAAGCAAAAAGAGGAAGATCGGCAACAGGTGTTAGCTCAGGGCTAGTCTTCCTCACAAAAAAAAAGAAAAGAAAAAGCACACAAGTCTCAGTAACTAGAGAAACAATTAGGTAAAGAAATGATAAATTCTGGTCAGTGGTCATTTCCTTTTCAAGACAGGATTCCAAAGAAAGGTACAAAAGATGAGTGAAAAGTAGGAATACTGAGCTCCTCACATGTGTCTGTGCTGGGTGCTTGTTGGAAAAGAGGCAGGGTGCAAATTTTTCAGTCTGTATTAGAAAAACAAGTTAGTTCATGCAAAGACGGTCCTTTTGAAATCACTTTAAAAGGTAGATGCCGAAATGGAAGGCAGGTGTATGCTCAGAATTTGATCCACCAGAACAGAAATTGATTATATCTATCCTTTCACATCGCTCAGTTCCGGTTGATCAGAAAAACAATTCAGCCGATAAGATACAAAACAAAAACCTATCCTTTAATTTCTATCCTCAGAGATAACTCAAGCATACCCAATGAACCAAACATAACTCACTTTTGGTTTTAAAAGTTAGGACATGTTGAATCCACTGTGACTCAGAGCATGGGTTTCACTTAATTAAAGTTGTTTAAAACCAGGTTTGCTTTAACATGACTACACATCATAAGAAACAGCCCATGAGCATATGGAAAGAATTAGGCAGGAAGGGTACTGGTCTTGGAGTTACAAGTTTAAATCTAATCTTAAATAAATCTCCAGGGACTCCCAAATAAACCAATTCAATCTCTGTTGAAATTAAAGTGTTGCGTTTTAATCTTTACATACCTATCTTAACATTGCAGGTATGTAGTAGGTGTTCAATAAATGCTTTCTGAATTATTACTACTAATAGCTAACATTTAGCAAGCACTTACTAAATACTTTATATGCATTGTATCATTTAATCATCACAACCTTATAAAGGAGTTTTTCATATTATCTGCACATCACAAATTCAGAAACTGAGGTTTAGAGAGACTAGTAATGTGCCCATGTGACTCAACTGCTGGGTGGCAGAGAGGACTGTGGGGCCCGAGGTTCTTAATCAGTGTGCCCTGCTGCCTCTCTGAACCCAGCTGGGGACCTGGCAAAGTCATCACGGTCATCAGTGAACACATGAGGCGCTTCCATTTAATGTTTGTTTTACCGCTCGCCTTTCCCACCACCTGTCTCCCGGGGAAGCACTGACAGTAAAAACCTTGAGATCCGTCTTACTCAAAGTGTGGTCTGTAGACCTGGAGCACAGGCATCACCCCGAAGCTTGCTGGAAATGCAGAATCTTGGCCACATCCCAGAAACAGGATGTGCATTTTCACAAGATATCCAGGTGATTCATAGGGACAGTAGTTTGAAAGGCAGTGGTTTCGACCAGCTCCAAAATGATACTTATTTTAATGACAGGAGGGAAGAAGGTCTGAGAATGAAAATATCACAGAAGTGTTATACTCGGGGAGAACAAAACCAGCTTGCTGTGGCTGTATCAGGACCTTAATTCACCTGGATAATGGCACACAGATATTTATAAAGGACCTATAAAGATCCCTAGGGAACTGATGATGGAGGCAACGCCTGAATCCATAGGGAGTATATCATTAGTTCCACTACCTTCTAAAAATTTCCAAACCTGTGACTTTAGAAGCACTATCAGCTAGCAAATAAAAATACATTTAGGAGCCAGCCCTGATGGCCTAGTGGTTAAAGTTTGGTGTGCTCTGCTTCAGTGGCCAGGGTTCAGTTCCTGGGCGCAAAACCACACCACTAGCTGTCAGTAGCCACACCATGGCAGCAGCTCGCATGGAAGACATAGAAGGCCTACAACTGGAATATATAACTAGGTACTAGGGCTTTGGGGAAGGGGGGAAAAAAAAAGAGAGGAAGATTAGCAAAAGATGTTAGATCATGGTGAATCTTCCCCAGCAAAAAAAAAAAAAAAAAAAAATTATGTATAAAAAAATACATTGTCTTTGGCAAATACTGAATGATTCATCAGGCAAAGAGTAGAGCTGTGCCGTGGACTGATAATACTCAAGAGCTGTATGATATTACCATCTTCATTCACCACCCAGGAGGCACATCTTATGGAGGTAAATTTATCCTTTTTAATATTAACACATTTTTTGAGCACAATACAACACTAAAGTCAACTTAAATTTGAGTTTAAACTTGATATAATTTGAATTATTTCAATATGGTTTATGATTTTCTCTTTATGTGGCACACCTATATTTTTAGACAGAAAGTGGCCTATATTTGTAGCCAAGTACAGGACAGTAACTGTCCTCTCCAAGAGGTATGAGGATGTTGGGCTATGAGTCAGAGTCCAAAGAAGCACCTGATGAATGTAATTGTTACTCAGTATTTCTCACCTGTTTAAACAGAGTTATAAAACCCCAATAACTTCATATATAAAAGCTATCCACATAACTAAAAGTGGTCTTAGTAGGTGAGGTGTATATTTGACTTTTTTCTTTACTCCCAGTTTTAAAATAAAAAATACAGTATATTTATCTCCTAGTCACAAATCTATACTTCCCGAAGCTGAGAAGTGGACATTCTTTCTCTTCAGTTTTATCCTTTTTGTCATTTGAAATCTACCAGGCAGTTTCTTTTCCTTAAAACCTTCAACTATACACTCTCGACACTTTCTACTTCCTCCCTGTCTTCATCTAGGGAGAGCTAGAACACTCAGAATGGATTTTTTGCTAATTAATCATCCAGATATGCAAGACAGCCCTCCTTCAACCACAGTGGATCTACAGAAAGAACTGCTTTTAATTCTCAACCCACTTAGTCTGTTACTGTCATGAATCATCCTCCGGATTCATCAGAGATTTTTTAATAAATTACATCAATAACCCATGGTTTTACAATAAAGGAAAAGGAGGGAGGTGAGCATGCTCAAAGTCAGAGGGGAAGTGGGAGCAGAGCAGAGTTGAGGGCAGCGGGGCCCCCGAGGATTCTGACTCAGAACCGAGTCCAGAGGCCACAACAACAGGGAGGCACATATTAACTACGAAGGAGCACTGAGGGAGTAACCCACAGGCCTGAGTCAGCCTAGGATGGGGATTCAGGGGTCCCCAGGAATCCCAGAAGAGCATCAAATGCATGAGTTTCCCGCAACAGACTCAAATTCCCAATCCGAATGAGAGCCAGGACTGAATTGTATTAAAAACTTATAACAATTGTGCTAACCCAACCTCACTGCTGGTGGCATTGTTAATGAATACGCCACTTTCAGACATAATTTAGACATGAGTCTGTAGAGCCTCAAAAACATGTATTCCCTTGGATCTGGTAACCACACTCTAAAAATATGGAGAAAGGGACATACAGAAGGTTGTTCACTGCCAAAGACAAACGTAGACAGCTGCATTTAGGTTTAAACACACTCACAAGTACAGGCCAGGGTTGCCTGGATTGACAGGTATTTTGGGAGAAAGCCCCGGAAATCCGGGATGAACCAACTTCACTTTGGGGCTTCTTGGGATGGAGTAGCGTGGACGGTGGGAGCACACCCAGCAGTCAGCAGAGCTGAGTCTGCTCCGGGTTCTCCCTTCTGCAGACTGTGCCAGTTACTGCAGTACCTTAAGCTTGATCTCCCCACCTGTAGACTGAAGACGCCATATTTCCTTCATTCTAAGATGTCCTTTCTCTGCTCCTTCCCCCAAAACACACACATTTTAACTTTTCTGAAGCTGGCATGAGACTATTCCATTTTATGTCTACATTTAATGTGATGGTATTTTCCTTCCTCTATTTTCCCTGAAAAGCTGAAATTTAATTGATGGTGCATCTCGCCATTAACAGTGTCTTAGAATCAAGGAAATACAATAGTATTACTACCCCAGTATTGTTGTGAAGATTAAATTGGATAACATATATAAGGCACTAAGGTACTTTGTCATATTGCCTTGAAAATAGTAACTGCCCCCCCAAAATGGCACATGTTACTATTATTAATTTCTAAGAGCAGATGCCCTCTTGGGCTGCATTGTCAGAAGAACAGTATCCAGAAAAGCAGTCAATGATCCTAGCCTGCCTGTCAGTCTACACTCGAAGTGCTGTGTTCATTCTGCGGGCCACAGAACAACAAAGGCACACCGTGGACAGTCAGAGAATAGAGCCAGGTTGGAGAAGTCTGAAAAACATGATATAACCAGAAACAGTTGGAAGAATCTGGAGTTTTTAGGCTGAACAAAAATGAGACGCCTCTCACACATACCAAGACCTACGGGTGTAGCAGATGTTTCCTCTGCAATTCCAGGGGACAGAGCTGGAAGACAAGGCTGGCTACTCTAGAGAGGCCCACGTCGCTTCAGCATAAAGAAGAACGTTCTAACACTTTGAGCTCTCTAGGAATAAAGAGCCCTAGGAAATGGAAAGCTTCCTAAAACAGGAAGTGTGCCCTCAGGGCCTGGATGGCCCCCTGTCAGCACTCTCCAGAAAAGCCTCGCTCTTGGTCTCAGAGGCTACAACCTGTGTCCACTCTAACTCTAGAACTCCACGCCTGCCTCTTCCTCCTCCAGACCTAGAGCAGACCTCTGGGACCACTCCCAGCAGAAGTGGCGCCGCTAGGCCTCCACCAGCACGGGCTCCACCGTCTAGAGAAAAGCTACTACAACACTGGGAAAAAGTGAAAGGAGAAGAAGATGGATTCACTGGGGTGTCTGGTATTGTAACAAATCACGTGGGAGGCAAGGACTCCATTTGGATGGAGAAGACAAATTCAAACTCAGGTAGCAAGAGGCAGCATCTCCCAGAACCACAGAGTGGAGAAGTATGAATCTAGCCCTCAGAGTCGGCACCTTGTAAGTACTGAGACTCTCAGAAAATACTACCAGTGCCTGACCTACTCCAGGTAGACTGTTTCAGTTGGGCCCTAATGAGCCCATTTAAGATGCAGACCAGTTTTATGAACTACAGCAAACTCTTGGTGAGACCCACATTCTTTCCTTCAGATGCAGGCCCAGCTCCCTTATTGCCCCAGTTACATACTTTTTCTTAAATTAACCCTCTATCCATGCTTTAAGGAAAAACCCCATCCATACTCTTTGAAAGATTGCTAAGATCTCACATTAAAACAGAAGCATAACTTCAGACTATCTCTTCTTATCAACATTTATTTGAACACTGGGTTTAAGCTTACTGTGAACTCGGTGATTCAACTTCATTGTCATGTTACAATCATTTTATCTAAATCTCTCTGAGCAAAGGCAGTGGGTATCAACCTTACCCAACAAATAAGCACCTTGCTTACATCAGGTGATTAGTGGATGCTTTTACCAGGTGAAATGAATGGCACAATAAACAACTGAAAGGCCTTCACAGTCTTATTCCCCAGATGACGCTACTTTTGGTCCAAGAGGTTGTGGCTTTTAGGTCATCTGCCTCAGCACTCAGTCAACGTTTACCTACATATCTTTTGTCCAAAGACATTTCTTGTAACTGATACCTCTGTAAAACCAGGTATAGGTAGGAATCCATGTGAAGTAAGATCAAAATTCTCTCTTCCATCGTATTGAGCAATTACCACGTCAGGTACTGGGATGGGGTTTAGGAGCACAAAGGTCAACAGCTCTGTCAAGGGCTCATAGTCCAGGAGGAGGAGACAGGCTTTTAACAGCTAATTCTCAGAGTGTGAGGAGAAGTGCAGTGGGAGCCCAGAGGAGGAAGAGCTCAATCTGGGGGTTGGGGGAGGTTACTGCTGGGGAGGTACACTGTAAAGAAGTCTTGAAGACCAGATAGGAGTTCACTGAGCATACTCGAAAGAATTGCATATTCCAGGAAAAAGCAACAGTTACAGTATGTTGGACTATGTAATCTGCAGAACAATAAAAAATAACCCTGCATGTTTGAGCAAGAGCGCAAGGCAGGGTGAGGGCCATGATAATGGTTTTCAGACATCTGGGGGTCTCTCTGATTAGGGGCTTGCTTCTCCATGGAGAAGGTGACTTATGAGAATCAAGGGCAGGGAGATATCGACAAGAGTGTACGTTTCAGTTTAACACGTATAAGAACATTCTGAAAAATAGAACTATTAACAAGAAAACTGGTTGAGTAGGCAAGTTTACATTATAATTATATAATTTTGGGGTCAGTTTGGGTTCTAATTCTAGCTTAACCCATGGTAAGCACCTAATATATAGTAGTTATATTGCTATATATAGCCTACAACAATCTCATATTAATGGGTATGTACTCCCGTTTAGTTTTTTAATTTAAATATTGAATATTTTTATTTGAATCTTGAATATGACGACTCCAGAAAACAAAAATAAGCCACTTAATCTAATAAATAAGCGACAACACTGAGTTCACTTGGTCTTAATCTCATACTTTAGGACACTGTTGAGAAGAAAGAGCCCACACAATAACCAGGCCATGTTCGTCTAAGTGGTCTTTGAGCATCAAATTAAAATTTCCAGCTTTGTCACCTAATGTGTGACTCTATTCATATGTAATGTGCAGATTTGGCAAATCCAGAGAGGCAGAAAGTGGAATAGTGGCCTAGGGCTGCGGGAAGAAAAGATGGAGGGAAGGGAGAGTGGGTAAAGGTTTCTTCTGGGTGATGAAAATGTTCTAAAATTACGTTATGGTGATGGTTACACAACTCTGTAAATACCCTAAAAACCATTGAATTGTACACTTTAAAGGGCTCAACTTTGTGATATGTAAATTACACTGTATCAATAAAGCTTTTAAAAAGCAATTCCCAGGGTTCAGAATCAATTGCTATCTCGTCCTTGTGGCTGCTCTCTTCCAGAATAAACATGGAAACCAGATGTGCTTTAAACAAGCCTGTACCCAAGAACAAAATGTTCCAACAACAATGACGAGTCTAAAGACCATGTCTGTGAAGTTGGTAAGTTTTCCTTGGAAGCAGTAAAGGGCCTTCAGCCTCTTTCTCAAATGTCATTAGGTACGAACTGAATACTATTAGTTTTTTATTTTTACCAACACAGGAAAAACGGAAACATAATTTCATTCATCATTACTAAAACGTTTTTAAATGGACGGAATGGAATATACAAATAGTAGCAACGGATGAGTCAAAAGACATCAAAAGGCTCCAACTGAGTGTATTAGAACTTTGTGGCCTTGGGGACTCCATCATTCTGGGCTTCATCTGTAAAATGAGGAGGGGGAAGAATACAGTCAGCTGCTCTAAAATTCTCTTCCATCTTCATTATTCCAGTTTAATCATCTCTTCTAAGAACTGTCTCAGTATGCTGACTTGTCCTTTTGGAAACATCATCAACTTCTCTTAGAACAAGGAAGCGTTATCAAGACACACTGAAATCCATGAAAGTGTCTTTCCTGGTCTGACATTTCAAGGATTTAAGTGAGCCTTCTCCCCTCATCCCTTATTAAATAAACTATCTATCTTATAACTTGATGAGCTATAACATCTGACTAAAATTTTACCCCTCATGCATAAAAATCAGAAGGCAGTTTCTTAAATTAATGCATAAATGCAGCAAAATAATTGTTTTTCAAAGTAGAACTATTCTCTCCTTTATAAAAATTGATCTTGTCTCAACTCTAACCTAATCTGTTTTAATTTGTAATATGAAAATAATAAATTCTTCTTAAAGAAATTTTAAATTTACAAACTGTTTGAGGAAATTAAAATCATTCTTAGAACCACCACCTTAGATTGCGGATATGTTAATTTACTATTAAATTTTGGTATATCTTGTTCTCATTTTATTTCTCTTCATGAGTCATTTTTATTTTTTCAAATACATATAAAGTAATCATGTTTAAAAATATTAATATGCAGGGGCTGGCCCCATGGCCAAGTGGTTAAGTTCATGCGCTCCGCTTCGGCGACCCAGGGTTTCGCGGGTTCGGATCCTGGGCGCAGACATGGCACCACTCATCAGGCCACGCTGAGATGGTGTCCCACATAGCACAACCAGAGGCACTCACAACTAGAATATACAACTATGTATGGGGCAGGGGAGGGGGAAGAGGAGGAAGAGAAGAAGAAGAAGAAGAAAGAAGATTGGTAACAGATGTTAGCTCAGGTGCCAATCTTTAAAAACAAAATTAATATGCAGAAAAGTATAAGGAGAAAATATAAACTACCAGAAATTCCCACCTTCAAAATAATCCATCAACTCTTATTAACTTAAGGTGACCATCCTTTCTGCTGGCTCCCTAAATATAACACACACAGAGATAGATATATTTTAAACGTGGCAAAGTATCTGATGTACAAATAGTTTGATATCCAGTGTTTTAACTTCTAGGTCTATCATGACCATTTCCTCCTATAACAACTTTTCATAAATAAAGTTGTAATAGTTGCATAATGGCCCATCATGTAATTTTCTTCTACTATGATACGTTTTATTTCCAACTTTTCACAAAAAATTATGCTTCGGCGAGTATTTTTGTATTTAAGGCTTTTACACTCCTACTTGAACAATTCCAACCTATTGCCCTATTCCTTCTGTGATTTCTTTTATTGGTTTTAGGAAGAGAAAGTGCTTCCCCATCCAAAGATCAGAATTTATATTGACTTTTTTCTTTCCTTTTTTTTCTAACTTAGCTCCTTAATCTATGGGCTAGACTTTTATATATAGTTAAAGATTCCAAACTTCTATATAGAACTCACGTGTTTAGGTTTTGACCAAATCTAGAATAAGCTATTTACCCAACATTTTCAAATGTACATTTATGTTTTTAAAGGAAATACATGTCTCGTATTCTTGGCCTTCCACTAAGCCTCAAGAAGCCTTCAGGACTGACGAAAGACCCAGAATTCTGATTATCAGCAGGAAATCACACTGGGCAAGAATGAAGAGGACACTCACACAGGCCAAATTAAAGCTAAACAATGAGAAGGTGCAAGTTCTTAGCCTTAGTGGTTTCATTATTTTAGCCTTAAAAAGTCTCAAAAGTTCCAAGATGAGCTTATGCAGTCAAAAGACAGCTTTTAATGCTGTGAGCTTATTTTCCACTGGTCTTGTTTACTGACCATAGGCAACCTCTATATCCTGCCATTGGTCACCAGGTTCTTGCCATTGGTCACGAGCAGAACAGGTGAGACAGCACAGCACAAATTCACTCCCCACCCAGTAGAAAAAGAACACAAAGGACATGCCTTATTGGTTGACAGTGGGTCAACAGAAGCATCTTTCAGTATGAAGAGCAGCACAGACATCAGTGTTTACATGGTTGCTTCTCATTCATAATAAATATTGGATTATATTGCCCAAGAACATCAACTTACCATATCAATTTTCCCACCACAGCACCCCTCTGAGGCACAATACTGTTCATGCTGCTTCCTAACTGCTAGGACTTGGGACAAATTACAAAACCTTCCTGGGACAGTTTCTCCCACAGTAAAATGGGGGTAATAAAGACAACCGACCTTTTAGGGTTGTTGTGAGGATTAAATAAGAGGCTTAGAATAGGGACAGCCCTTAGGAAATGCTTCTTGAGTGTTAGGTATTATTATTATTATTATTATTTCTACTACCTCTACTACTCCTGCCATGACTACTATTACCATCACCCCCAGAAATGCCAGAAGGTCAAACTTAAATTGGGTTCTTCAGATGGAAAGACAGGACTGGGGAGGTCTGTGGTCAGATCCGCCTGGGAGTAAAATCCGTGCTCAGCCTCTGCAATCCCTTTGGGAAGTTAGTATTTACTGTCATTACTAACAATGAATTTCTGGGCTGGGTGACATCATAGACTACTCCCCTTTCTGTCCCCACTTTCTGATACATAATCACAAGACCCATGCTCATCGGCGCCGTCAGTGAGCAAGTTAAGCGCAGGAAGAACCCGGGGGAATGGATAGGCATGAAAAAGCAGGGGTGGCACTGTTCACGGTAGCCATTACATGAATCTGCAAAGGCCAGAAACTGCAGATCGAGTCGACACCTCCCAAAACAGGCACCGCGAAGACCAAGACTATGAACCGGAATGAACAATCTGGGGTGTGAAGGGGACTGGCCAACAGGTGAAAAATTTTCAAGGTTCAGCAGCCAGAAAACCCACTTTTAACATCACAATTAGTCCTAGTTCTTCATTTCTTTCCTCACAGTCCTGATCTTCTACTGCCATTTAATTTTCCCGATGTTTCGGGTGGGCCAGTTCATGCTGAAATAGTTTGCCTAAGGACTTGTCTCCAACTTTGAAACTCAGGTTCACTTTAAAAGAAAAAAAGAATCACATGCTTCTGGATCATCAGCTAGGTTCTTAAGCCATCTGGATAGCATGGAAAGCACGTTGGATAAAAATTAATCAGCTCAAAGCTTAACTCAAAATTAGATGGTATGGAATGAGAAAAATGCTCGTCCCAAGTTGGTTTTAGCCAAAAGGCAGAGATGCAACAAAACTAAACCAGTCCAGCAAGATGAGAACGAGAACCGCAATGCCACGTGTTCCAAAGCGAGACTCAGGAATAAGACTTATCCCAAAATTACAGATTTTGAGCACGCTACTGTACAGTCTTCTTTTTCTCCCCAGGTTTGGAGGAAATTTATTTTAATAAATGTTCTCGGGAAAATCCTAAATCCTGGTTTTTAGGGACTTTCCCCTCTTATTCTATCCTCCGCCACATCATTTATCTCTGTTTCTAATCCACGGTATTTTGTTTTGTTGCCATCTCTTGAAGAAAAGGCTGTGAAGTACTTGGGAACACAGAAACTGAGATCTACCAGACGTAAACGGGCTTTATGTGGGCTTTTTAAGACTTTGATCTGTGCCAATTAAACACAAACAAGTAATCAATGAGTCAGACGTGTTGACACTGTTCTTTAAAATCCCCAGGCAGCTATAATCAGATTGACAAAAGCGTTCCTCTAAATTTTAAATTAACAGCATTTAGTAATTGATAATAGCACATATATATTTGGTAATAGCATATATTAAGCAAGTCATAGGACCCTTCGCTTTTTCCTGGAAAGCTAAAATGACCTCATGGATTTGCTGTTAAAGAAAACATTTGCATAGACGGGGCAGTAACACAGCTGTACAACTGTGGGGGGATAAAGTAGTCAAATTCGTAAGCCTGAACGGCAGGCAGCCATAACTTCACAACTTCAGCCTCAGCCACAGAGATGGGAACCCAGATCCTTAAAGTTTAGCAAATCACCTCAAAGATTTTTTTTTTTAACTACCTATTTCTGTCTCCTTTCTCTCTCAGTTCTATTTTTTTAAACAGAGGGCGAGAAAAGACTCTTTCTGAAACATTGTATTTCTGGGCAGGAAAAAAAAAAAGAGGAGAATCAAATGGCAACAACAGAAGCATATTAGCATATTTTAAAACACTAGTATGTTCCCTTGAACTGAAGCACCCTTAAAGTAACATAAAAGCAAGAATATTTCATAAAGTGTTGCAAACATCAAAACATCAAATTGAACTACTATTCTTAGGGAACAACTTAGCGCTGAATTGCCTTGGTGACAAATTAACAAAAGTAAAATTGTTCTCTAGATCTTCAGGTTATGAAATTAAGGAAGATATTCTCTAGTTAATTTTATTGACTTAATTTCATCTTATTACTATTAGCCATACTTTTATGTTTTACAAGGTACACTCCGTTTTTACAGTCATATTTACTCCTAGCGTGATCTCAGATTTTGAGAAATCGCTTAAGAATAAAAACAGTGACGACTAAGGAGGGGATTCAGTTCAGTTGGATCCACTTGCCCCTCTGCCCACATCAATTGTGATGCAGGCATTTTATGAGACATTCTAGAAAAATGCCAGACTTTTCGAAAATGAAAATGACATTCTGGTTCATCGTAGCTGTAAGGAGTAGGCCCAAGAGAAAAACGTGCACGAGGCAAGCACGCACGAGTGTGAGGGACAACACCACTAGCTGGAGGGCAACACACGGCTGCCTAATGTCCAAAAAATCCAAAATCACCTGGGTATAAAATCAGAGTTACGCCTAGAAGATTCAGTGGGAGGACAGAGAGAAAGTAATTCTGAAGAAGGAACTGAAAATGCTTAAAAGCAAGTACAAATCTCTAAACACAAATCCAACACATTTCTGCTTGGCTTCCACTGGCATGTAACATTGTCAAACAGTGCATATATTATAAAGAGAATCATAACCCTCCAAACCTCGATAGGATCAACGAACTCGCATTATTTTCTAAAAGAATGCAGCAACAGAACAAATGCAATGCCGACTGTCATATCATCGCCCCGCGAGCACAGAAAGGAAATCTGACACATGCAGCAGAAAGTTCAAAATGTCATTTACTAACCTGGAGCCCCTGGGAAAGGAGTCGCTTCATATTGCTTTAAAGAAAGAATCCTCGCTATGAAACTAATCTCCAAAGCAGCTGATAGCCGAGAGGGGGGAGAAAGTGACTACCCTGAGAACGCACAGACACAGGGAAAGCAGTCTGTTCCCAAGCCCCGTCTTTGGCCGGCTCCCTAAAGGCAACTCAAGTCATGGCCAAGCCCACAAAGCACTTGAGCCTATAAGCTGTAGTAATGAACTTGAAACCACTCCCCGTATGTTAAATAGACACTGGGCTGCTGTGAGAAATAAAACCCACAGACAGAATGACCTAAGGCTTCAGGCTTCATTTTTGTACTTGCTACCCAAGAAAACTATAACACACAATCTTAGAACTCGCGCTCCCTTCTCTCCCCCGAGACACTGTATTACAGTGACATTCATTTTAAACAAGAGGAATACAGTCTGCCCTCCATCAGGGCCACAAGATGTTTTATACTGTTTTATAAAACTAACCTGGTGCCCCTGTGAAAGTAGTCGCTTCATTTTATATTGTTTTAAGCTGTTGTCTGAGTTGCGTGGTGCTGGTGGACATCCAGCACAGCAATTTCACATTGCCTAAGAAGGACACATGAAATTATTGTTTCTTAGAATCAAAGTCACATACTACCACTATTCTCAGATTTTTTTCTTTGGATAGCATTAAATAAGCCTAAAACCTCCCTCATCAATAAAGTCTAAAAATTAATTTACATTCAAGGGGGAAATTGATCAAAGAATTCTTTAACTTCTGATTCTGACTTGGTGTACGTATATCTGAAAATCACTCATAATTCAGTTTCACCATCTATATTTAGGTTATATTTGTAAGGTAAAGATTTTTTTGTCATTTTGTAGTGTTTTATAGTTTAAAATGGAACTTAATATGACTCAGTATGGTTTCAAAGTAAGAAATTTATTTTTCATTCTAGAAAAATGTATTTAATAATTTCCCTAAAGCATTGATATCCGAAAACAGTCAATAATGTTCCAGCAAACTGCTTAAGAAAGAATAAGAACCCGTGCTCTGCTTTTTAACGTAGTGTGTTCCCAGTATACCCATTTTTTTCCTAGTTTTCAACTCCAAAAGCAGTTTCAATTCTAATGGCTTGTTTCCATGATTTCTATTTTATTTAAATAAGACATAATGGTCAAGGTTATCTAACTATTGTTTCTTCTAAGCCATAAAATCAAACCAAATATTCCAAGGAAAACTTGACTCCCTTGTTGCTGAATAGATTTATGTGTATTTCTGGTAAAATTCAAGTTACTCAAAACTGATGAAACAGAAGTCACTAGCTTATTAGCTCAACAAGATCAGACATGAAAAACCTGGAGACTCCCTCCTGCCTCCCCACCCACGCCCAGGTCAGGGCGCCACAGTTTACCATGGGGTCACTTTAGAATGAGGGGGGCAAGACAGTCACCTATGTCAGTGAGAAAACTAGCCTCAAGGCATGTGGCTCACGCCTTAAAAAGGAGCCAGTACCCCACCTGGTGGCAAAACCAAGAAAAGTCTGGAAGAGTTAAACCTCAGGCAATATTACTATGTACCTTGATGTTGGAAGTAAAATAAAAAGGAAGAGAAGGATCAGTTACAAGAGCACACAAATGTCACATACAATGTGTGGTAAGGATCATGAAAAGTTCTTTCCCACAAGAGCAAAATATTCCTAGAGGATAAGAGAATGCTTATCCAAAAATAAAGTAATTACATTCAAAACCATCTCTTTTATGTAGATCTGGCTTGCAAACATATCTGATGATTTGCATTCTCAGAGAAATCCTCTGATAAATAGTATTGATCTCTCCTTTACCCAAAGAGCTGCAAGAAAAATTCCTGCGAGGTCAACATAATCTCTGAAATGGAAAAAATACAGATAAATCCCCAATTCAACTAGCTGACTACTGGTGGGACGATGTCTCCAGCATTCTGTTAAAAGGCTGTATCCCCAAGATTCTTCCTACCTTTCTGTTAAAAAAGCATTTCCTTTTGTCTCATATAAATTATTTCTGCTAAAATCGACGTCCGATATCAACCTCAATGAAGCAGAAGCACAGTTAAATATTGTGTTTCAAATTATACTACAGTCTAATAAAACTCCAGCAAAAAGTATAGTAGGATGGTGACATTTAAATGAGCCCACACTACTGAAGCTAAAACTAATACTAATAGCTAATATTTAAGCTCTTACTTATAAGGTAGGCATGGTTCTGAAGTGCTTTGCAAGTATTAACTCATTTAAATCCCACCACTCTCTTATTATAGTAGTTTTAAGGATGAGCAAACCAAGGCACCTAAGGGGTAAGTACCTTGCCAAGATCAAACAGCCAATTAGGCTCTGGAGTCAGTGCTCTTAACCAGGCACTTTAATAATTCTGTCCTTCTGAGTGCACAGCACTTGTGAAAGCCTGCCAGACCCTGGTCAAACACAATGGGCGTGGAAATGGTTGGACAACAACTGCTCTGTGGACAGTCCTCATAGTGACGCAGGCTGAGAAAGGCTTTCCAGTGAAGCAGCCACAGAACTGAGACCTGAAGGCGACATGGCAGGTAAGGGATCCCCAGGCCGAGGGCGCCATGGGGAGCAGGCCATTGGAAGGACCACAGGGAGCTTGGGGAGGCTGAGGGAGCTGCCGAAGAAAATGCCGCGAGGGAGGCAGGAGTCTTCTGATGTCACATCGTGGAGGCAAAGAGGCGTCATCAAAAGATTTTAAACCAGAAAGTGACTAGATGTGCATGTCGGAAAGATAAAGAAGGAAGAATCAGGCCTTGTAGGGTGAGTAGCAATTTAGAAGACATTCCAGGTAAAGTGAAGGGCAGACCAGTGCTTTAAAACTCACAAGCTTACACCTTCACCAACTTTGTCAAGGAGGCTGGGGTGGTAATCCTGGCAGCAGGGGCGCTCGCTAGTCCCCTTGCTCAAGCTAGGTTTGGGGCCTGAGCCATGTGTGGGCTGTGAGTGCCATCTACAGAGCTGGGAACACAGGAGGAAGAGCAGGCTGGCGGGAGGAGCAGGGGTAGGAAGGCCAAGCCGAGGAGCTGGCTTTCGGAGGCCGAGTGTGAGGTCCTGTGGGCCGCCATGGTGGATGTGTAGGGGGCTGCAGGAGATCCAGGTGTGGCGTTCCAATCCCCTGCCGGGATGGGAGGTCCACACATCGAGAGTCACTGCACACACAGGGAGACTGCAGCTGGGGGGCAGCAGCAGGTGCAATGAGTTTGCCCCTGAAGATCACACAGCATAAGAGGAAAGGGTGACGTTTTAAGGCAAGGGGTTTCTGACGATCTCAGACAGAATTCACGACATGGGTGGGGAAAAATTTCATTTTAATTTTTACTAAGCTCTAACTGAAATTCAGCATTTCCTTCTATTACAAATGTAGGCAACAACCCACAGTAGAATTAGCCATACCTGTGACTTGTCACGTGTAGAAACCAAAGCTATCTTCATATCGCAACACGGTTATTGCACATATCTCAAAGTATCATTTCCACTCATCGCTACTTCAAAACTACAGTAGTTATCAGACCTGCCACTAGCTCTTGGTACATAATGCATTAATAAAGGACATGTATTACAATATTGCAATATTACATTTTTGGGAGTGTACTGATAACTGTATATCGGTATAATAGGTTTCCTTTGTAATCCTATGCATTCTAATTTTGTGCATTTAAATTTATACATTTAGTTTTATGTATTAAGCATTATTCTGAAAAGGGATCCATTAGCTTCTCTAGACTGCCAAAGAAGTCCCGTGGCACACACACCAAAGTAAAGAACATCTAATAAAGGGGAAAAATCACAGGAAGACACTTTCAAAAGGCACTCAGGAAAGGGAGGACCTAGTGTGAGACGATCCAGGATTCAAACCCAGGACTTCTGACTCGTGTTCTTTCCTCCACCAACTCCACACCCTAAAATGACACAAAGAGTAACCCCTTCATTTGTGTTAACACAGTGCTTTCACATGTATCAGCTCATTGGCTCATCACACAGACCCGGAGTAGGAAAAGGCAGGCAACCCCAACTGGTCTGAAACCTCAGAGGAGCTGCAGCCCAGAAGACACAGCTCTCCAGCCAGGCCCTGGGGTGGAACGTGGCATCTGCCACCGGACTCTATGGAGCCGTGGTCATGAGCACAGGAGAGTGCGAGCAGCAGCCCATCCCGGTCACCACATTAGCCAGCGCCTGATCGGGGAGGAAGGCACAGTGGCTTCCCTTCTCTTCCAGCTTCCATTTGCAGGCAGGGCTAACAATTTATTTGGATTCTTTGCTCAAAGCTCTTTTATTTAGTTCTGATTGGGGATCCAGGGTGACTGACAAGATTTACAATATTTCAACTGTTTAATTTTCCTTTGGTTATAACCAGAACAGAAGCCTGTACTTAAGCAATTAGTTTGAAATTAGATAGACATGCTGGAACAAGGCGCTCTCTGTTCTCGCCTTGCTGTGCCCACCAACTGGTGTTCATGATTTAATCTGTGACGCGTGTTGCCAGGGCTGCGTTAGCGACAATGTTGCCTATTGTCTTCCCATCCTTTCCCTATTCGGCTTCATCTGCCATGGCTCACATCTATATTTTATTTTGTTTTATTTTGCTTCTCTTATTCTTACAGGGTCATTTTCTTAATTACCACAAATTGCTCTGAAATCTAATCTGACCCTCCAAAGGTCACGACATTTTGTACCTTGGTAAACAAAAAACTTAAGATGCACGTGCAGACACCCTTTGAGGTTACTGCAAATTTACTCAAAATTATATCATGAAAGCAAATTTTATCTCATGGTTGGCTAGATAACCTATCTTTTTTTGTTTATCACAGATTACTTTGTCCGCTTCTCACATAAGCTTGCTTTCTTTTTACATGATAATGAGAATGTGGCTTTATATGATTGACATAATATGTTCTTCTGAAAAACAAGTTGAGTATTTGTTAATATGCACGTTAAAATGTAAATTATTATGTTTATAGACTGGCCTTTCATTTCTACGTTTCTCTATTCTTTTCTTTCTTCTTTTAATAAGGAGCCATAGTGAAAATTGTCATTTGCCCTCTGGTCACAGCCACCTAAAAACTAGAGTGAGAATTCTTGTGGGTGAAAAAGAAAGGTCACAGTTGGTTTCCGGGCCCCCAGAATGGAAGAATGAGGCGCTCCTGCTACCGCCTCTCGGTGGACATGTGCACACATGGACCCAGCCCACCCCTCCACCGGGTGTGCAGCCGAGGGTAACGCCCCAGCCACCTGCAACGCAGAGGGAGAAGGCACGGAACTTGGCAGCAACAAGCCCGTGAGACGTCAGCTTCTTTCCTCACCTCCCAGAAGCACTTTCTTCTTTTCTTGCCCAATGTAAGGAAGGAAGGGCTTTCTGTCACCCTGGCAGTTCCTGTAGCCTGAAGCCACTTGCGTTCATGCCCACCTTGTTTTCTTTGCATCGCTCTCAAGCTGCTGCCTCACAAGCCCTCTCCTTTCAGCCAAACTGGTTTATTCCATTTTTCAAACCTCCCTAGTTTTTCCCCCTCTTTGGGTTTGTGCCACTGCCCCACCACAATGCCCTTCCCCCTCATAGCCAGGAAAGGATTAAAATCCTCTCCAGCATTTCAAGGGGCAGCCCAAACCCACATCCTTCACAAAGCCTTCTCAGACCACCCTGGTTTAAAAAAATTTGCTTTCATTTCTCACACCTAGAACAAGCAGCAGCAGCAAATGTATTCGACAACTAATTATGCCTGATGACGTGTCTATTGTTCTCTGGACGGGTTATTTAAAGACTCTGTGGCATTTCATTTTTCATGTACTTACATCTATTTCCTTCAACTAAGTTATCAATAACTGTGGGTCACAAGTTATACCTCTGAAATCGACCATTGTAAAAAGCATATAACAGGCAAATTCCACCTTACCCAGCATTCATATCTATTTGTGGATGGATTTGAAGAGATTGAAATCATTTAAATATATTTAATAGTAACTACAATAACAACAGCCAACACCATCACCACAATATCTTATTACACCCAATATCTTACTGACATTCCCATCTGCCCTAGGAGGTAGGTGCCATTATTGTCTCCATTTCTCAGATGAAGAAAATGGGGCCAGCAATGTTAACTTGTCCACAGTCATTTATTCAACATATATTTACTGAGCAGCTACTATGTCACAGGCATTGTTAACAGCATTAATGATTCAAAGCAGAAAGGCCCTAGCTGCAAGGAGATTATATTCCCCTAGGGAAGACAGATTATCAACAAATAAAACAAATAAATACCAAACCAGATGACGCTAAGTGCTAAGAAAAAAACCAAAGCAGAGTAAGGGACTGGAGAGCGATGGGGTGGGGGACACACTCCTTAGATATGGCGGTCAGAAAAGGCCTCTCTGGGGAGCCAACACTTAAGCAGAGATCTGAATGAAGGAAGGTAACAAGCCCTGTAATTTTCTGGGAAAACGATTCCAGGCAGAAGAAAGAAATCGCAAAGTCCCTGAGGCCAAAACAAGCTTGAAGTGTTCAAGAATGACAAAAAGGCCAATGTAGTCAGTGTTGTGAAAGCAGGGAGGTCTGATCATGTAAGGCCTTGTAAACCATCGCACAGGTTTTTTTTCCCCTAAATATAATGGAAAGGCCCTGGAAGGTTTTAATCAGGGGAGTGAAACGCTGTGACATCTTAAAAGATTATTCCAGTTTTATAGCTAAAGAACAGACTGAGAGAAAGCAGATTACTTAGGAGACTACTGCAGTAAACCAGCTGGGAGATGATGGTGGCTTGGATCAGAGTGATGGCTGAGAAGAGGACAGATCTAAGATATATTGTGAAGACACAGCTAAGAGGACTTTCTATTGCGAGTTGTGATGCAGGGTGTGAAAGAAAAGATGTCAAGGAAAACTGTAAGACTGGTGTATGAGTAACAGGGAGAAGGTTCCAATTACTGAGCTGGGGAACATGGTGGGTGGTGGGGAGAAGGAGGAACAGCACGTTTCAGGCACAGATCAGGAGTTCCACTTTGGATGGGTTTAAGTTTGAGATACCTTTTAGATACCCAAATGAAGATCAGTAGGGAGTTGGATATATAAGTCTAGGGTTTAGGACTGAGATATAAAATAGCTTTAAACATTGTAGTTGGCTTTAGACAACATATTTACACCATGAGACTGACTGAGAATGGATAAAGGACAGAAGTCTGAGGCTCAGGGCCCTCTACATCTAAACGTCAGGAAGAAGAGAAGGATCCAGCAAAGGAGGCCAAAAAAGAGCTGCCAGCGAGATAGGAGGAAAACCAGGAGAATATGGTGAGACAGAAGCCAGGTGAATAAAGGGCTTCAAGGATAGAGTGATCAGTTATGTGAAAGGCAGCTGAGAGACGAAAAAGAGGCAGACGGAACTATCATTGGACGCAGCAACGTGGAGGTCGCAGCTGACCTAGACAAGGGTGGTTTCAGGGGAATTTTGGACACAAAAACCTACATGGAGCAGGTTCAAATGAGAATGTGACTATAAGACATTGCTGAGAGAAATGAAAGACCTAAATAAGTGGATATATCATGTTTCTGATTAAAAGATTAAATATTGTTAAGATACTGGTTCTTCACAAACTGATCTATAGATTAAATAATCCCAATCGTAATCATCTCATCAGGCTTTTTTCTGTAGAAATTGACAAGCTGATTCTAAAATGTGTGTAGAAATGCAAATAACCTAGAATAGCCAAAACAACCGTAAAAAATAAGACCAAAGTTGGACGATTCACACCACCTGACTTTAAGACTTTGACTACTAAGTCTGCAGTAATCAAGACCGTCTGATACTGGCACGGGATCAACAAATAGATCAATGAGACAGAACAGAGAGCTCAGAAACAGACCCACACACATGGTCATTTGAATTTTCACAAGTTGACAGAGAAATTCAATAGAGGAAAAAAGGGCTTTATAACAAATGATATTAAAACAACTAAATATCTATATGGCAAAAAATAAATAAATAAATAAATGTTGACCCCCAACCTCACACCATACACAAAAATTAATTTGAGATGGACCATAGACCTAAATGTAAAAGCTAAAACTATAAAGCTTTTAGATACGACATAGAAAGCAAGAAACATAAAAGGAAGAAAATTAGACTTAATCAAAGTTAAAAATTTCTGCTCATCAAAAAGATACTATTAAGAAACTAAACAGGTAAATCACAGCCTGAGAGAAAATATATGCAAATCATATATCTGACAGAGGACTGATATCTAGGATACAATTCAATAAAAAGAGAGCAAAAGTTTTGACTGGACGCTTCACAGAGGAAGATAAACTAATGATCAATAAGCACATGAAAAAGTGTTTAATGTTAATATTCATCAGAGAAATTTAAATAAAAAGCACAATGAGATATCACTATATACCCACGAGAACAGATAAACATTAAAAAAACTGACAAAAGCAAATGCTGGCAAGGATGCAGAGCAATCAGAACTCTCACATACTGTTGTCAGAGCGTAAAACAATACAACCATTTTAGAAAAAGTTCTAGAAGTTTCTTATAAAACTAAACATAGACTCAGCCTATAACCCGATAATTTCACTCCTAAGTAAATAGCCAAGAGCAGAGAAAATACATATCCACAAAAAGACTTTTGTGTTTGTTCATGGCAAGTTTAGTCATAATAGCCCCAAACTGGGAAGAGCCCAGGTGTTCATCAGCAGGAAAAGGAATAAACTGTCGTACTGGCACACAATGGAATAATACTTAGCATTGGCAAGGCATGAATTACTACCACACACAATATGGATGAGTCTCAAAAACATTATGCTGAGTGAAAGAACTTTCACAACAGAGTACATACTGTGTGATTTAATTTTGATAATCTTCTAGAATAGGTAAAAATAGTATATGGTGGGGAAAAATCAAAACAGTGGTTGCCTCTGGCAGGAGGTGGGAGGCTGGGCTGGGGATTGACCGGGAAGGAGCACGAGGGAACTTTCGGTGGCAATGGTCACGTGCTACACCTTGAGAAGGGATGGACTGCAGAGGTGGTCCATGCATTTGCCAGAACTCTGAATGATTCACTTAAGATTTGTGCATTTCAGCCTATATAAATGTTACTTCAAAAGAGAAAAGAACCATAAGCAAATACTGAAGTCTAATTAATAGTATGTACACTGAAGTGTTTAGGAGAGAAAGCACTGATGCCTGCAACTTAGTTTAAAATGTCTCCAAAACATAAGGTGGGCCGATGAAAGATAGAGGGATGGATAGATAGAAAGATATGTGTTAAAGGAAATAGAATATTACTTCTAGAGGCTGAGTGGTGGTTATATGGGTGTTCGCTTTAAAATTCTTTCAACTTTTCTTTATGGTTGAAAATGTTCATATGATAATGTTGGCCGGCGGGGGAGGAGAGTATAAGGTAAGGAATTGGAGACAGCGAGAACAGACAACTAATTCAAAGAGTTTTGTTTTAAAGAGGAACAGAGGGGCAGGCCCCGCGGCCGAGTGGTTAAGTTCCCGCGCTCTGCTTCTGCAGCCCAGGGTTTCACCGGTTCAGATCCTGGGCGAGGACGGGCACCACTCATTAGGCCATGCGAATGCAGCGTCCCACATGCCACAACTGGAAAGACCCACAACTAAAATATACAATTATGTACTGGGGGCATTTGGGGAGAAAAAGCAGGAAAAAGAAAAGAAGATTGGCAACAGTCATTAGCTCAAGCGCCAATCTTTAAAAAAAAAAAGGCGGGGGGGGGGGAACAGAGAGGTGGGGCAAAACTGGTGGGAGACAAAGGATTAAGGCAGCTATTTGTAAAGAAGTGAGAGATTACAGAATGTTTGAATAAGAATGATCCGGTAGAAAGAGAAACTTTGGTGAAGCTAGTAAGATACTGTAGAAGCTGAGTTCTGAACAGGCAAGAGCAGAGGATCTGGTGGGTTGGGGTGAGGTGGACACCACCCCAACCGAAGACACACAGTTCATCCACCGCAAAGAGCGGGGTTGAGAGGACACAATTATGGGTGAATGCAGGAGGATCTAGTAGTGGGGAGACGAGGTGCTTCTCTTCTGACTGCTTCTAGTTTCCCATGGAAATAAGCAAGTTCATTAGCTGAGAGAGAGGCAGGAGGGGATGTTGAGGTGTGAGCAAAGAGGTGAAGGTGTGAAACAGCACGTGGGAGGACAACAGAATGAATTTACTCGGGAATGTGGTAGGGTTGCCATAAAGTGTTGAGTGTCAGTGGAGGGAGTGAGTGATCAATGTAATGTAATCAGAGCTCTGTGTGTGTTTGCGTGTCTGTGTGTCTGTGTGTGTGTTTTCCAGGTATGCTCAGCTGTTCAGAGGAAATGCAGAGTTATACCCGTATAACTCTGATTTTTAACCAGGGCTGGGTTTTGGAGGAGAGTAAGAGAGAGGGAGAGAGGCGACACAGCAATGGACCGTGGAATATAAGGCGAGTAGACAGGGAAAGTCGGAATACACGGGTCATTGATGGTAGCAGAGTCAAAGGTAGCAGAGTCAAAGGACTGGAGTAAAATCGTGGATCTGGTGATATTAGGAGCGAGCAGAAAAGATGGTGGACGGTGGAGCTGGGATCTGAACGCAGATGGCTGACTCCTAAGTCCACCCTCCTCACTGCACACTCGCCAGCATTTCCAGCACTTCCAGCCTCTATAATTCTCTGTGTTTGGACAATCCATGTACCAGTAAGACTCAAGGGCATTATTTGCCTTCATGTCCTTAAAAGTAATTTTTATAGAAGTGTTCTTTACTTTCATGAAATGGGAAATATAAGACATAACGAGTTGGTGTGATTTTTCATCAGACAAATTGGCTACAAGAGGAAAATGTATTGTCTTGTCTCTGAGCACACCCCTTTTGGTCTTCTATTTCCCACTCCTAAAGAGAACATGTTGCTACTCAGAACAAATCAAATACCACATCAGGAGAACCTGAAGAAACTAGACTCAAAGTAATTATTTCAAGAGAATTTATTTTAAAAACATTTAAGCATTAAGTCAGCTCACTCTCAAAAACATCCAAAACCTAGTTCTCTTCCAGGCATTTGGGATTTCAGGAAGACTGCTAAATGGGTATTGAAGAAACCGTTCTAAGGCACCACACTCTCCCGGGCATTTAAGTACTCCAGGAAGAAGTCCAGATTCCCTAGCCCGGCCTTCTGCTGTTCAGGTCCCGTCCTTGACCACCGCCCTGCACACACATCACGTCCCAGGCATGTGAACTCCACCATTCCTCCACAAGACCCCTCCTGCCTCATCTCTGACCTTTTGCTCTTGCTGTTCCCTCCACCTGGGCCATCCCTTCCACCTGCCTAGTCTCTGCCCATGCACATCGTCTTATCCTTCAGGCTCCAGCTCAAACACAGACTCCAAGTCAAAGAGTGACCACACTCCTCTGGAACTGCCAAAGCTGCATCTGCGCCTCTTAGATGTCTACCAAGTTGTGTAGGGTATCATAGTTATTAGGTACCTACAGAATCTCCCCCTTAGAAAGAACCATTTAATATTTCAATCTGGAACTCTCCATGATTTACCTTTGTATTGCCCTCAGAATGCCTCACACAGTGTCTGGCATAATAGTTAATCAGTAAACAGCTGTTGACAGTACAAATATATTTAGAGGGACTCATAAAGAAAAGCTGAACACAATGGAAGGCATGCCTATTCTATGCTAAGCATTCTATGTCTAATACTAAGATATCTCATGCAGAGACTCAGACCTTATTATCGTGATGTATTACCAAATTATCCTTTATAAACTTTACCCCAGTGTAAATGCCCATCATGAGATTCTAGCAATTTATGTATATGCCTTACCCATATAACAGCATTGTCCAATAGAAATTACAGTGTGAGTCATAAGCAGGAGCTACATACGTAATTTAAGATCTTCCAGTAGCCACTTTAAAAAGTAAAATGCAGGTGGCAGCCTAGTGACATAGTGGTTAAGTTTGTGCACTCTGCTTCAGCAGCCCAGGGTTTGCAGGGTCACAGGTTCAGATCCCAGGTGCAGACCTAGCGCTGCTTGTCCAGCCATGCTGTGGTGGCATCCCACATAAAACAGAAGAAGATGGGCACAGATGTTAGCTCAGTGACAATCTTCCTCAAGCAAAAAAAACCCAGGAAGATTGGCAATAGATGCTATCTCAGGGCCAGTCTTCCTCACACACACACACAAAAAGTAAAAAGAAACAAGTGAAATAATTTAACGAAATTTTATTTAACCTAATTTATCCAAATACTTGTAATTTCAACATGTGATCCATATAAAAATCATTCATCAGATATTTTACATTTGTTTTGTACTCAGTCGTAGAAATCCAGCGTGTATTTTACACTTAAAGCGCATTTCAGTTTGGACTGGCCACATTTCCAGTGTTCGATAGCCATGTGTGTCCACAACAAACTGGACAGCACCGGTCTAGAATGTCCTTAAGGGCAGAGGCTGCTGCTTTCAGGCTTACACTCTCCACAGTGATGACCCATTCAGTGAGATGAATGCCACAAGCATGTAAAACCAAGAGTGTCAAAGCACCAAGGACAGTGCTAGCTGCACAGCAAGGCTTCAAAAGCCACTGCCTCCCTTTCCTTCACATGCAACAGTCCCTCAATCAATGCTTCTGGGACTGAACTCCCAAGGTGGACATGGTGCTACAGAATTAAGAGCATCAGGCTCCCTTTATTCTGCTCTGTACTCTCCAAGGAGCCTTGTGGCCTTAATGTGGTTTCACAGCAGATTTTCCCTGTAAAAGAATATTTTACCCACCATTAAACTATCCAGACTACTTGGAAATAATAACTTCTCACAATAAATAAAACAGTATTCTGTTTTTCATCAGTTCCCAGTGGGTCTGACTTCTAACAAATGCGTGGGGTTCTGGATAAATTAATGAAAGTGGATTTTTTGAAGCTACAAAGCTAAATAAAGGACTCAAGAAGTTGGATCCAAGGAGCAGGCACTCCTGAGCCCACTTGGAAATGGCTCATCAGAGCAATCCTCTATCCCAGAGCCCTGTCTGTCCAGATCCTCCATCACAGCATCCTGTCTGCCCAGATCCCCGTACCAGGGTCCTGTCTGCTCAAATCCTCCATCCCAGAATCCTGCCTGCCCAGATCCTCCATGACAGAGGCCTGTCTGCCCAGATCTCCCATCCCAGGGTCTTGTCTGCCCAGATCCTCCATCCCAGCATCCTGTCTGCCCAGATCCTCCATCCCAGGGTCTTGTCTGCCCAGATCCTCCATCCTAGGGTCCTGTCTGCCCAGATCTCCCATCCCAGGGTCTTGTCTGCCCAGATCCTCCATCCCAGGGTCCTGTCTGCCCAGATCTCCCATCCCAGGGTCCTGTCTGCCCAGATCCTCCATCCCAGCATGCTGTCTACCCAGATCTCCCATCCCAGGGTCCTGTCTGCCCAGATCCTCCATCCCAGGGTCTTGTCTGCCCAGATCCTCCATCCCAGGGTCTTGTCTGCCCAGATCTCCCATCCCAGCATCCTGTCTGCCCAGATCTCCCATCCCAGGGTCCTGTCTGCCCAGATCCTCCATCCCAGGGTCTTGTCTGCCCAGATCCTCCATCTCAGCATCCTGTCTACCCAGATCTCCCATCCCAGGGTCCTGTCTGCCCAGATCTCCCATCCTAGGGTCCTGGCTGCCCAGATCTCCCATCCCAGCATCCTGTCTGCCCAGATCCTCCATCCCAGGGTCCTGTCTGTCCAGATCCTCCATCCCAGCATCCTGTCTACCCAGATCTCCCATCCCAGGGTCCTGTCTGCCCAGATCTCCCATCCTAGGGTCCTGTCTGCCCAGATCTCCCATCCCAGCATCCTGTCTGCCCAGATCCTCCATCCCGCAGTCCTGTCTGTCCAGATCCTCCATCCCAGCATCCTGTCTTCTGAAAGCCTCCATCTCAGAGTTTTGTCTGCCCAGATCCTTCATCACAGAGTCCTGTGTTCCAGAGTCAGGGGCTAATAACCTAAGCTGTTACTTGGGCCTCCAATTCTCAAGGAATTGGAATAGGGTAAAGAATTAAGAACTCTAAAAATATTTAACATAATTGAATATTATTTGAGAATTGAAAAGGCATTTCAGAATCTCTTACGCCTCAAAGCAACATTATAATCATAAATTTACACTGGATGGTACAACAAAAATTGTAATTTGAATGCTCATGTTGTTCAAGCTCCTGTGTTGTTTGATTACATACTCAAAATGCAAATGAGTAAGTCTATTATATGTATTATACATATAATATACACAATACAATATCTCTGCCTGACAAAATTTCAATGAGAATAGGTAACATGGGAATTTCCCGACCAATTCTCATCTCTCATGCAAACGTTCTAGCCAAGCAAATACATTTTACAACACATGCAATGCCTTGTAGTTATGTCTGATACTAATTAACTCCCTTTACTAATAGGTCGTCACCACTTTAAAACTTCCAGTCTCTGTCCACCCATTCTTTGTTAGTTCCTTGTACATTCACTCAATTCATCCAGCCAGCCCTTCATCAAACAAATATTTATTGAGTGCATGTGTCCAGCAGAGTGCTAAGCACCCAGCACACAACAGAGAATGAGAAAAGGTGGTCTGGGCCCTGGGGAAGCTTATAGTTGAATTCTCTTGCCATTCACTGTTCGTTCTACTTTTCCACCTCTAGCCTCCCTCTGCGATCCCCAAGGCTGCGTGCCTGTGCAGAAGTACCCCCCAACAAACAGGAACCTGGCTACGGTTTTACTGACTCTGCACAGTAAATCAGTCTGTCTGTTGCATTTCCTTCCTGAACATACGGTCATCTGGGTTCAACACAGACCTACTTTCTGGACTGGTTCTGTTGAAATGGTCTGTCGGCACTGAGTATTCAGTATTCTTCCCCTTTTTCCTGAGATCAAATTACTTTCCCTTGGCAATTCCTTCCGTGTTTTCATTAAATAAATACCTGGGTGCCCCCAAGTGGCTGATGCTTCTCTCACACTGCAAGAGCTGGCTGTACCAAAGGCAGCACCCAAGAAAAACCTCCCAACCATAATATTAACCTAAGAGAAAATGTGATGGATTTATGCACCAGAAAGGAATCTAAAGTATGTTTGCGTATGTTATAACTCACTTAGATGTTGACATGCCCAGAAAATAAAATTAAGGACATTTTTTTCCCTTTCTAGTGTTCATGGCATTTAGCGTTCGTAGTGTGGAGTGGAGGGTGCGGGAGCTATAAACACAGCAGGTTGATGCAGGTGAAGGGCAGACGCTTCCTATGAAGCAGCAAGTACATTGTGCCTTGATCCTCATTTGAGTAAAGGGAATATCTTTTCTCTGATAATCTAATGAAATTCAGATAATACAAGAATTAACTTGGTTTAAAAAAAGGAAGAAAAAGATTTTTTTTAAAAACTGTTATGATTGTCAGCCTCAAGAACAAAATGAACCTTTGTGTTTGTGAGTGCACCTGCATTTTCTCTTTGTAAGGACTGGAAGGAGGAGATAGGGACCTGTAAACTGATGAGATGGGTGACAGAGAGAAACAGGATTTCCAGTTGACCAACTGCCAAGAAAACCAAGCCAGGTTCACAAGCTAACACCAGGGCGGGGTATGGATGAATTCTTCCTTAGGGCGTAGGAATCCTGGATCACTCATACAACTGGATTCGTCCAGTTAGTACATCCATAAACCTAACAGCTCACCTCTGGTTGTCTAATAGCCTGTCTCTCATTAGCTCCTCAAATAAAAAACAGACAAAAACAATACAGCAACAAATAAAATAGCAAGCTTTTATTACACATCCTTTGAATTGTTCAAAAAACTTTTCTTGTCTCCTAAACACTGACCCAGAAAAGGACTGTCAAGATGATGATGAAACTCAGTTCAGTCCTACACAAAAGAGCTTCGACGCTTTTGCTGATCCGAGGTTCTCCATGTCTGTAAAAACTCCTCATTGCCAAAGACAGCTTAAGAAGACAAAGAGAGCACTTAGACTTCTGTCTATATACTTCTATTGCCAAGTCCAATGGTCTGTGCTTAAGTTCTCTGCTGCCATTACAGGGGTTGGTTTGCGTCTGTTAATGAGATTGCCTATTTGAATTTTATGCCTTCATTCCAATGTCTACTGAATACCTACTATCTACTATGCACTCTGCTAGGCACTGAGGATCCAAGGATGAATAAGACAGATGCTGTTCTCAGAAAACTGGAAAACTCTTAGAGGAGGCAGCCTATGTGGCCCAACACAAAAGCACCCTGTGCACTAACAGAGCTGTGCATGAAAGTGCTGTGCAAACAAGGAGGGTGGCAGGAGTGATTTAGCAGGCAGCGAAAATGGGTGGCCAGGAAAGACTTCAGAGAGGTATAGGGTGCTTCTATCTGTAAGTGGACAAGGGAGCAAGGGCATCCTATTCAAGGAGCCCCAAAGCAGGAGAGCACATGGCATGCTCTGGCACTGAGAATTCCTAAAGAGAAAAGAGAGAGGGAGGGAGGGAGGAAGAGAGGGAGAGAGAGAAGGAGAGAGGATGAGTGTATGTATATTGGGGAGACTGGAAATGAGGTTGAAAACCAAGTGACTGCCACACTGAAAAGGGTACTTGCTGTAGTCTTGATGAGGATTATTTTAGGCTGGTTACTTTTAAAAACTGCAGATGAGAAGGAGGCTCTGAGGAGTGGAACTTGCTTGCCCTTTGATGAGAGAGAGACATTTGCATTTGTGAAGGAAGTCTCCATCTGTGGGGGTGTCTCCCTCTCTGCACTAGGAGGAAGGGGGGATGACCTTATCTCTAGAAACTCTTAATGGGGAAGGCAAGGACTTAAGTTGTTTACTGTCTGGTAACCTCATGTAACTGACCCCCTCTCCCCCGACCAACATCCTCCTTTGTCTTTAGCTGAAGATAATATTTAAGGTGGTGGCTTCTGCCATTTACTTAATACGGTCTGATTCTTATCTAAAGTTATAGGACCACCCAATAACCAGACCCCACCTGCCCTGATACCACTTTAACAACTTTTTTTACATATTCTTTCATTTGTCTTGTAAAGAGATAACTCACATACCTATGCCTTAAATTTAGCCCTACTCTCAACCCATGTTTGCAGCAGCTGCAGCAGCAGCTCCTCCTGCCCATGGGTCCTGTCCCCATGCCAGCAGCAGCTCTTTACTGCCCATGGGTCCTGACCCCATGCTATTCCACATTATTCTCTAAATAAAAGAGCACTACTGCCAGACCTTGAGAGTCCAAGAAATCTTTCTTTCAACTCTTCAGCTCGCCAACCCCACATCAGTCTGAATGTTTGTGTCCCCCCAAAATTCACATGTTGAAATCCTAACCTCCAAAGATGATGGTATTATGAGGTGGGACCTTTGGGAGGCGCTTAAATCATATAGGTAGAGCCCTCATGAATGGGATTAGTGACTTAGACCCAAGAGAGCTCCCTAGCCCTCCTCAACCTTGGGAGGACATAGTGAGAAGGCGTGGCTATGAACCAGGAAGAAGGGACTCACCAGAAGGTGACCATGCTGGCACCTTGATCTTGGACTTCCAGCCTCCAGAACTGTGAACAATAAATTTCTGTTGCGTATAAACTACCCAGTCGGTGGTATGTTGTTATAGCCGCCTGAACAGACTGAGACAGGTCTTGAATGCCATGCCAAAGAGTTTTAGATCCAAACTTTGGCGACAGGAAGCAAAGAAGGGTTTAAGCTATACAATAACATAATCCAAAATATGTTTTAGAAAGGTCACTGTAAAGCTGGAGGCAGAGAATGGGCATTGTTCCAGTCTTCCACAAGCTAAGAGCCCACTGGGGCAGTGGCCAGAGAGGGAATGGAAAGGAGGCCTTGAGGAAGAACTTAGTAACCAGCTGAGTTAGAAGGCAGGGCGGCAAGAGAGTCAAGGATGACCACATTTCTTACTTAACCAAGGAGGTGTGGGCCACCCCATTGCCAGGTGAGGGCAAAGCCTCAAGGGGGGTGGGAGGCAGGGTGTCATGACACCAACTTCAAGAGGATGGGCGGGTAAGTCAGCAGGCTGTAGCAATGGACCAGCTGAACACTGCAACGAGAGCAGTGGGTTAGGAAATTTCAGGGTCATGGGTGATCTTCCCCAGGGCAGTTTCAGGAGACAAGGGGACCGACGTACATTAGAAGGCCACAGCTCCTGGAGCCTCTTTCAAACAGGATGGCAGCAAAGGCAAGGAAAGCAGGAAATAAGCAGAGCCAAGAGAAGGTCTGGACACATGGCAGAGACTTGGGCATTCTGTAAATTGAAGGGAAAGATTTAATAGTGATGAAATGGTTTCGTAATTGAGAGTGGGGGTCCCACAGGAAATCCCATAGAAGAGAGAAAAACACACCTAGAAGATCTCCCAAGCAGTCTGAGATAGATAAGAGGCAAGGGGGAAGGAAATATTTGGAGTTAAGAGGATTCGAGGGAGTTCATTCCTGCAGCCTATTTTCTTGGAAAGAAAGAAGCAAATTTATTTATTGAGAGAGGGGTGGAAGTTTATTTGCTGCCTACTGTGTGCCAGGCATTGTTCCAGGCTCTGTGAATACAAAAGAGAACAGACAAACCTCCTGCTCAGAGGAAGCTGACATTCTAAGTGAGGTCCTAACCAAGGCTGGGAAGGATCTATTTTAAATTGGGCCAATTAGCAAAGTCCAAGCTGTTTTGAGCTTCATTCTGAGGTCTAGGAACAGAAAAGGTAAGGTGGATTCAAATTTCAGTTGGTAGTTTTGCAATGAAAAACCAGGCTCACCCAATTATCATCCACAAATAAATATACACCAGAAGTCTGCAGTATTTATTAAGAAACTTAATTGCTGCTTGCATAAGGAACTACGTAAACAGAATTCTATAATTGGCACCTTTTTTTAGATCCTTCATTCACGCACACAGCAAATCTTTATTGGCACTATGTGCTAGACATGGTACTAGACAAAACAAAATATCTGCTCTCATGGGGTTTTCATTTTAACAGGGCAGGGGCTGCAACAAGTATATAACATGGAGCTCGGAAGAAACAGAAAGCAGAGCAAAGTGATGGAGCAGGGCAGGCTTCTATTGCATTTTATTTACTTTTTTTGGGGTGAGGATTGGTCCTGAGCTAACATCTGTTGCCAATCTTCCTCTATTTTTATACGTGGGACACTGCCACAGCATGGCTTGATGAGCGGTGCATAGGTCTGCGTCCAGGATCCGGGCCAGCAAACCCCATCCTGCTGAAGTGGAATGCTTAAACTTAACCACTATGCCACCGGGCTAGCCCCAACAGGGTTCTATTTTAGAGAGATGGTCAGGGAAGACCTCTCTGATAGGAGATATTTAAGTAAAGATCTGTAGGAAGTAAGGATGCAAACCACTCTGCAGTGGGAAACTTCAGTTCACAGCTCACTAACTGCATTGACATTCATTGCACTTACAACCTGTATCCACTTCTTATAAGAGCTAAGCAATTTCGCCCCGATCTGCTGTGAAACCAACCCCTAAGAAGACCCGAGTCGCTCATGGAATGTTCCTGTGTGTTCTCAAAACCGTCTCTACAGGTGTGGTCTCTGCCCTCCTGCAAATCCACAGTTATGGGACCCACACACACAGTGTCTGCTAGCTCCAGGGGCTTCACACCTCCTGAGCTTACAGTCAAGATGGCACCATGAAGTCCAACAGAATGACTTTAGCAATCTCTCACCTGACCACCTTTGCCAAGGTTTCTGAGAAAAGCTCATTAGACTTGGAACTGCCAGTGCCTGGCACTGAGTGTCGCGCAAAGTGAAGGGTCAATAAACACCTGCTGAAAGATGAGTGAAAGCCCCGATGTTGAATTATTCTCTGGGAATCATACACTTAAATTTGGTAGAAAATCCCATAATGAAGACCTTATGTGTATTCTCCTCACAAAATTAATACCAAACATTTGCAGTTCTGCCCTCACCAAAAGTCACCAATTTCTCTTTTCAAGTGAATTTAAATCAGACAACAGAACTGAGTTTTTCAAATTCTTCACTTATCTTAAAACATACATGTCTATGTTTAATATAAAAGAATATAGAAGTTCTGGAATTAGTGGTGATCAATGCACAACTTTGTGAATATACTAAAAATCACTGAATTATACACTCTAAAAAGATGAACTTTACGGGGTGTGAATTATATCTCAATAAAGCTGTTATTTAAAAAAAGAATATAGAGAATCACTTCAATAAAAGATTAATGAGCATCTGCGTTTCAGCAGTAAAAACAGATTTGCAATGCTACTAATTTTTACTTTAATTACAAAAGCTATTATTGGTTTTAATAAATAATGAAAGGGTCTATTTGTATCTTTGTACCCAGAAGACAAAAAAGGCACAAATGAGAAAAAATACATTGTACCATTAAAAAATTGGACATCTTACCATTCTTTTTAAAAACAAATTTTAAGTTCTGCTAGCTCTGATGGGTTCACAATGGTTGACAAGCCTCAAAGCTCTTTACTTGCTTAATGGAAACATCAAGAATAACACCTTAACTATGATAAAGAGAGAGATAAAACAAAGCAGAAAAAAAATCATTAAAATTTGCAATTACTACCAAGCTCTCATTTTAGCTACCAGTTGTAGCATCAGTCCACCTTCGGCTAGAATATCAGAAATGAAGAAACACAGATTTGTTTTTATCCTATGTCTCTGGGAGATAACTAAATAATAGCATACCATGGCTCTGGAACCAGTCAACTTGGCTAGGCTGAACTACACTCCCCAGAATTCCCTCTCTTGTATGTTTCCAGTGAGGGTTGGCTACAAGGGATATTCTCTCCTGGGAGTGAGAGTAAAGAAGGGAGGGAGCAGCCATCATGCAGCATACACACACCTTTCTCCAGTTATTCAATCAAATAGTAATCTAGTGCTGCTGTGAAGGGATTTTGCAAACATAATTAAGGTATCTAATCAGTTGACTTTAATTAGTCAATTATACCTAGTGGGACCCATGTAATCAGTTGAATGCCCTTTAAAAGAGGACTGAAACCTTCCCTGAATTCAGAGACTCCAAGCTTTAGCTCCTGCGCTTGGAGTTCCAGCCTGCTCCTGACAGTCTCTTCTTCAGTGCTTGAATTTCAAAACCTACGGATTTCAAGCATGCTTAGCCAGACCCATAACTGAGTAAGCTGATTCCTTATAAAAAAAAAATCCCTTAATCCATATAGCCTACTAGCCCTACATCTATGGTAACCCTGACTGATTCATGTTGGAGCTGCTGATGAGAAGAGGCTGAGGAAGACCTCTCGGCATAGAATCATCCAGAAAGACACTAAAGAATCTCACTCTTGCATGAGCTCTCTGCCAATCTCTTGCAATAGCGACCAGGAGAACAGAAGATTGTAGGGTAATTAATTTTTCAAAAAATGAGATTTATAATAATTGAGAGATAGGGAGTGAATTAAGCACAACGCCTGCAGCTAGGCGTGGCTATGTGCCTAAACCCTGGCTGATGAGATGGAAGTAGGAGAGAGGGAATTCTGAGAGAGATCCTTAAAAGGGAGATGGCCTGCCCTCCTTCCCTCTTCATTCTCTGCCTGTAACGTAAGGAAGATGTTTGGAGCTCCACATATCCTGGAGGTAGCCGACCGGAGAGCTGAGAGAGCCAGACGATTCCTGGAGCTCTCATGCCTGCCCCCAACTGCCGCCATCCAGACCACTTTTACATGAGAAATAAAGCCACTCTCTGGGTCTCTGATACTTATAGCTAAATACAATATTAACTCATATAAGGACTGTTTTCTCCAGTTTTCCTATCCCCTTAGCAGTAGACAAACACATTATAAAGAATAGCTATATTTAATTTCACTGCTCTGTACAGGGGGACACATTAAGTGTTTAAGAGGATTAGAGCAGAGAGTCACAGTGAAAGCCCATCTTTATTTCTCCATGCTTCTATGCTCTGGCAAAAGAATAAGAGAAAAGTTTTCACAATCTGCCATAAATGCCTTCACAAATCCGCTAACTTTAATTCCCATGGAATAGATTTCATATGGCGAGGCTGTAGTCACATCCAAATTCGCTTATTTGACAGATCTGTGCTGTAGAAAACTCACTCCACCATCTGTTTATTAGGCCCTGTCTTTTCACGTTGGAGTCCTCTGATTTCTCCCAAACCAACAACCCTGGAACATGTCTAGGGGATATTTTTTGCTACATGCAAACTACATGGTCATTCCACAGCCTAGAATTCAGTTCAGTAGCCCTGGGCTTTCTGGATGTGCGTGAAACGTAACCACCAAGAGTGGCACACACTTTGGGCAGTGACCTTGCCAGCTTGAGCTCTCCTGTGTCACTCTAGCATGGTGAAAAACTGCCTGACACACCAGGCAGCTGACAACTGTGGGAGAAAAAAATATCAGGCCCGTGACCAAGGGGAAAATAAAGTGATTAAGATGGAAAACACAGCAAGAAACATCAAACAGGAAAAAGTTGACATTTCCCAAAACTTCAGCTTAAAGTAAATTTGTTTTCTCCTCGCACTGACTACAAAAGGCTGGATCAAAGCATTAACGTGGTACACAAGTGTCAGATGCCTTCCTGACCCTGGGTCGTTGATGACACTGCAGAATCTTTGACTCCTTTTTTCAGAGGGAAAAAGGGAGGCGAGGTGGAACATAATCATAACTCTGAATAGATAAACTTGAGAAGCTTAAGTATAAACCCAATGAGCCAAACTGTCCCAGTATGAGCCACACTTGTGCCTCAGCTCCTTTGTTTGTGCTATTTCCTTCCTTTCAGGGTTCCCTGCACCTTCCTCTCTGTCTAGTTCTTGGGCTCCTAACCCCTGACACCATCCTTCAAACACTGGTCCTTGGGGTTCTGAGCTCTAGCTGGTCTACCTGTCGACTCTGTCTTTCTACATCCTCATGGGGAGGAGGTGTCATAGACACTCATGGGTTCACCAGCTTACTACTCCCATTACCACCATTCCTTTCCTCCCTTTCTCCAGAATGCGTAGAACCCACTGAACTGTTTCACAGGCACCCATTTTATCAAGTTCAAAACTGAACATGATTAAACTTCTCTGCCTCATATCTCAATTCCATCCTTTTCCCTTTCCCACACCCAGTCACCCATGTGCCACCCTCCATATTCCACACCTCCGTTATTGGCCCCACCAGGTACCCAGGGGCCACTTCCACTCTTTTATCTACTCCACCTTATTTTTCTACTAAGAGTAGTGGGAGAGCAGACAACCCCAAAGTGAAATCCATGTTCTCGGAGTGCAGATGGATCGGGGGGCTCCTGGCCTTCAGGCATTCATGTGCACCAGCTGGTCTGCAGGAGGAGAAGGGGGCCTTCAGACAGAGAGACCTCTGTGACTTCCAGGAGCCAAACTAGGAGAAGGAAGAGGGGCTGTTCCCCTGCCCTGCTCCAGACTGGCCAAGGCTGCTGCACTGAGCAGCTGCAGGAAGAAATGGAGACGGCTGTCTTCCTCTTGCCTCTGTGAGTCACAAAAAAACAACCCCAACAACTTCAGGCTCCTGGACGCAAATTTCTGCGGGGCACATTCCAGTCTCCAACACCTTTCTAGAGCCAGATTTGCAAACTTGGGAATGCGAGGCCCTGCATGAAGCTTCCTTGGCACAGACCCCATTCTCCAGGAGGGCACCCGCGGGTGTGGGGCCTCATCCTCAAATCCCTTTGGTGCGTGGTCATCAACAAGGAAGCCAAAGCAGAAGACTGCAGAGGCCGTGGGGCTGTGCAAGCACATGCAAGACTGCGGGAGTACCTGGGGGAGGTTTTTATTAAATGTCCTCCATGGCCACGTTTGAACACAAACCACCGGCATTTGCATCATCTCTGTTAACCTGACTTCCTGTGAGCCCTCATGCTGGCAGGGTCTGAAGGCACTTCCAAAGTCTGTCTGCTACTTTCCCCCCAAACTACAGCTCAGATTCTTTTTCCCTACACTCCCCTTCAAAACATTTCTACAGATTGCTACCAAAGTGAGCTCCTAAAAATATGACTCCAGCAGTGTGCTGGGCTGGCTCATCCCAGCTCCTAAGAACTGATGGGTAAATTTTCAGGAATTTTATGAATCAGTTGTTAAATGTATCACTTATTAAAAATTAAATTATATAAACTTACAATGAAATCAATTATATTAAGCCCAAGGTAATAAATACTCAAAATTTATCATTTCTTTATTACTTTAGTGCATTTTACTAATATCCATGCTTTTCAAGTTACTTAGGTCTATTTTACCTGCCTGTGGAAAGACTGTATAATGTGACACAATTGCACATCTCTTCCCAAACCCCTGTAACTTGAAATCAGCCATAATGGGAGACTGACACATGGAAATTGACAAACCCAACAAATCATAGCTTGATTTTGGTTTTGTTGGTTGTTTAGGCTTAAGAAAGTGATGTAGAAGATGTTAATAAAATGTGTGGCACCTGTAGTAGTTATGTCGCAAATAAAAACAAAAAGTTGAGGAAATACTCTTCTAGTCCCATCTACTTCATAAAGAAGATGCATAATGAACATGTGAAGTTCTGGGATATGCCTTCACTGTTTCACTTTCATCTTACTCCATGCCGTAATAGAAAACATCGACTACCTTCTTTGGTCAGTTGTAATCATAGGTTGGCTATGGACACAAGAATTCAGCAAAAACCAACAGAAACCTGACAGAGTCAATTATAAGTCAATAAGACTTTACGACAAAGAGTATCGTCTATTTTATCATTATTTGTAAATAGTATAGTACACATCCCTTATATCAGTAAAATTTATTTTACGTATATATACACACACACACACACACACACACACACACACACACACATACACATTTATTTGGAGAGCTGGTGGTTAAACATTTACCAGCACATCACTGTATAAACCTGATTAGGTGGTTCCTTTGTTCAAAAACCCCTCAACAGCTCCCCGTACTGGCCACCTTTTAAGCACTCCTTCAAACCCTGTCAAACTCACCTGGTATTCCTGCCATTGCAATGGCAGCCGGTTCCATGAAGAATGCAGCCAGCTTCACACAAGTGCGACCTGACCGGGCATCTTTAGCCCAGGCTCCTCTGATGCTGCTCCACGTGGTGCCCATGGCAACCTGCCTGGCAGTCAGACATGCCCAGTCTGAAAAAGTGGGGCTGCCTTTAATCAATGGGAGACGAGAAATATGGATAAAACGTCTCCTTTTTTTTCTCCAGGGGAACTGTACTGAGACGCATGTCATAAGACTTCTCCTGACAAGATCCCTCAGAATCAAGCAATCAGTTGCCTACAGCAACAGCCAACTCAATAACGCCTCCTTCCCCGTGTGACTCTCCCTGGTCCTTCACTCCTGCTCCCTAATGGCATTCCCAGTTAAACTACCTGGCACAAAACTCTCCCACAGGACAGAGTCCAAGCTCCTTATCTTAGCAGAAACGGCCCTTGAAACTGGGCCTCTATCTCCCTCTCCTGCTTCAACTCCTAGCACGTCACACCCTGGTCACCAAGAACACACATACGCCTTCCCATCTCTGATGCTTTGCTCATGCTGTTCCCTCTGCTTGGAATGCTCCCCAAAAGGTTGCGGGGAGAGGTATAAAAATCCATAATTGACTATAACCACAACCTTACAAATAAGGAAATTGAGGCCCAGAGTGGAAAGGTCTGGCCCAAGGTTTCCAATGGCTAATTTAAGACAGAGTTGAACACTCTCCTACTTTATATGGGCTTCTGCTTCTGGTTCCTAAAGTGTCCTTGAAGATCTCTATTCTAGTCCAGAGGGTCTACTGAACTAAACGTTCCCTCTTTCTACCTCCCGAGATACACAGATTTCCATTTCTCTTTAAACTATTACTTTTTATTACCTCAGCCATTTTGTCTCTCCCCGAAGAACAGCTATTAATTGACTTTTACTCAATGACTCAATCTGATTCCTCAAACATTTGCAGGCCACTTTATACAAGCACTTATAATGAGTGCAGTGAGGAAGACAAAGTGAGTAAGACATATTCTTTACTTAGAAGGAGTTTATAATCCTGTGAGGAAGACAGACTTGCGCACCAATATATCAACACGTGGTGCGATTATTACAATGGGGGGGAAAAGACAAAGAGCTTTAAAATATCTGCTACACTTATTTAAATACATACATAGAATACATATCCGAGAAATGTTCACATGCATAGCATATAAAATGGAAGGAAGAGCAAGGTGACATACTAAGAAAACTATAAGCAAAACGAAGAAGAGCTGGAAAAGAAGGCTATTTACAGATGTAAATATTTCAGAACTAACGATTAACCCAGATCAATCAGTCAACAAATGTATGAGTGCCTGTTATAGATCAGCCCCTTACTTTTTGTACAAATATATTCTATAATATTTCAGACAAGCAACAGCCCTCAAAACATTGATTGCAATCATACAAAAAAGAGACCTTTAAGAAGATCTGGTCCAGTCCCCTCCTAAAAAAATCAAAGCCCCAAGAAGTTTGTCTTCTTACCCAATCTATTTCCCCTGAGGGAGCCAGCCACACTATTCTTTCCCAACCACTCAGACTTGAATCCTCGGTCTCCCTTGCCTTTTCCCTGTCCCTCATCTTCCGGAACCAATCAACTACCAAATCTGTGGCTTCTGCGCAGACCCATCACACAACTCTATCCCTCCCACTTCACGCTCTTCTCCAGCTCATCCCTGCTTGCGGATTAGGCTGCCCCAATAATTCCTAACTGGCTCTCCTGAAATCACTCTTTCTCTTCCCAAGCCATGCATCACAATGCCATCGTCGCCCTTCTGAAGCCTGGCTCTGATCCTGCTCTTCCACGGCTGCCGATATCCAAAAACCAAGAGCATGCTTACTTTAACTTTCCAGCTCTCTCATTCACAATTCCATCTGTTCCTGGCTGCTCCTTCCCCCACACCCACCCTCCCCTCCACCAACTAGACCACATCCCTACTCCCATACCATTCTGCACTCTCGCCCCCATCAGGAGACTGGGATGGTGCCATCCCCCAAAATGCCCTACCTGTCCAGGCGTTATCCACTTGTCAAGATCCCGAATAACCTCTCCCTCTTCCATAGGGCTTCCCAGATCTCCGGTTGTTCATTAGTCTTTTGACCCACTTCTCCACACCCTCTTTCCCACTGCACATTACTTGTACTTATTTCACAGCATGTAATCTTTGAATTGTGGTTACTGATGTGTCAGCCAAACCACTAGATCAGTGGTTCTCAAATCATAGTCCCCAAACCAGCAGCATCAGCATCATCTGGGAACTTGTTAGAAACGCAAATTCTCCGCCCAGGCCTGACCTACTGAATCGGGAAGTCTAGGGTGAGGCCCAGCACTCCGTGTTCCGCTGAGCCCTCCAGGGGAGTCTGATGCTCACTGGAGCGTGAGAACCACTGTACTAGACGGTTAAGGTTAATTCATCTCAGCTTCAGAGGCAGGGCCTGAAACAGAGAAGAGTCCAAGGGGAATTTCCGGAAATAAAGTGCCCAGACTCACAGTGAGTTAATTGCAGAAACAAAACCAAAACTCACATTATCCTGAATATCTGACCAGAGTTCTTTCCAGCACATCCACAGTTTCTAATAGTGAATTTAGACCATTTAAATTCATGCATAAACACCTATGCGGAGTAGAAAATACACTTAAATTACCTACTAATGACAAATTGCACAATTAACAAGTCAGGTCATTTTCCATCTGTGACTTCAAAAAGATAAATTAGTTTAGTACCAAGAAGATTTACTTAGAGATGCCCTTTTTGTATGAAAGGAGAGACTCTACAGAAACTGAAGAATAATCAGCCACTGAATGTGTGTTCTTCAACACAGGATTCACTGTTAAAAAGTAAATTATGCCCACAGGGGCCGGCCCGGTAGCACGGCGGTTAAGTTCACACATTCCACTTCGGTGGCCCAGGGTTTGCCAGTTCGGATCCCGGGTACGGACATGGCACCACTTGTCAAGCCATGCTGTGGCAGGCGTCCCACATATAAAGTAGAGGAAGATGTGAGCTCAGGGCCAGTCTTCCTCAGCAAAATGGGGAGGATTGGTGGCAGATGTTAGCTTAAGGCTAATCTTCCTCAAAAAAAAAAAGGTAAATTATGCTCACAGAACAGGTTTAGAGTCAAACTCAGACAGTTGTATTTTTAAAAACATATTATAAATACACTTAAATATATATATTATACTATGTATAATATATTATATAACATATATTATATTGTGTATAATAATGTAAGTGAGCAAGTGAGGCCATCTTGTTTTGTTAAATGGCCCCAGACCCTCCTCTGTGTGACTACTCACTGCTCTGCACGTAATTTTAAAAAATTCACATGCCCTCCTGATTTATGGCCCCCACTTATGTATGTATTCCACTGTAGCCTGATAAATTAAAACTTTGTTCTATGAGTTTCTAAGAACAGGCTGACCACAGGTGGGAAACACACCTACAAGGTATCTATCACAGCTGACAGAAGAATGGAACAATGTGATGCCTGCAGCCAGTCACACTCAGAGACCAACATCCCCGGACCCAGTCCTCACTCTCATTTGCCCTACATAACTAGCTGCCTCAAGATTCTGAAATCCTTGAACATGAGTTTTGGAGACATTAGTCCCCATCTTCCAATTAACTGGCTAATCGAATTAAACTTCCTTTCTCGATCTCTAACTCATGTTTAATTGGGTCAGATTGAGGTGAGCAGAGTGAGCCCATTGCTTGGTACCGATAACACAAATGTATATATACCCGCACACCCACCCCTAGGAGGGTATTCTAATTATCTGACGTACTGTTAATGGTGTAAAGTATTATACAAACTGTAAAAAAATAAATATCTATATTTACCTAGGAGGATATTTTAATTATCTAACATGGTGTTACTAGTGATTGTTTAAAGCAGGTGAGACTATGGATATTTTACCATTTACTCTTTTTACTTGTCTATATTTTCTAATTTTTCTATAGTGAGCAGTGGTGCTTTTTAAAAAGAAAAAGAAATAAAAGAAATTTCATTTTAATTTTAAAAAACTCATACCATATTGTGTATGTCTTTCTTTTGAATGCATTTTTTTTTAAGTAAGCAGCTTTTGACCAAAAGATATGCAAATATCTTAACAATGTGAAAAAAAAGCTGGCATGTACTGATGTGAATTAGTTTTTAAATTTCTCACTTATTTATTTTGGGCCTCCTATTTAAATTTGACTGAAGGTGGCTAAACTCTTTGAGGGTTTATTCTTTTTCTCTCAATCTTTAGAATCTTTTAGAGGCTTATGACTCTGTAAGCGCCATTCGTCCTTATTAAGTTTCATGATGGCTGTCATATGAGAATAATTTTCAAACTCATTTTCCACTTTTTCATGTCTCATTTGTAAAACCATACATACAATGTAAGCATCACTGATCCTTAAAATGTGAATCCTAAAGAAACTTTAAAGGGAAGGAAAAAGTTCTCAGGCCACCGCATCCAGGTAACACTCGCCCAGACTTCAGTAAGATTGTCCTATTGGATAATCAGCAATGGTAGGAAAGTGTTTTGGACAAGATCAAATTAGACTGATTAAAATGCTGTGGGATGCAACATAGAGCTAAATGGTAAGGGTGTGAATTACGACCACTTAAACATCCTCTACTAACGTAATTCTAAACCCATTTTTGCAGCATTAAGCAATGAATTTACACTTTGAAGAAAACCAAGCCTCTGTTTTGGAAAACAATGTCTCCAGGCCCACCTTCCGAGCAGAAGAGGCTCCACGGTGGCTGCTGATACCAGAGGCTAATTCAGGGACAAAGATCCTCAGCTGAGGGGTCACCATCCTCTGCCCCCGAGCTGTGATACCCCTCTTGATCCACACCAGCTCTGGGGGCTGTGGTGAGCAGGACCCCAAGGCCAAAGAAGCCCAGGCCTTATCTGAAGCAATGCCTCTCCCTCCCTGCCCCAGACCCAGCTTGGTTTGTGCGCCATGACAAAAGAGAAATTCTAGTCATCATTTGTGGTCAGTCCTGCTCACCGAACATAAGCTTATTTTCAATTATGGACAAATTTCACAGCCTCCCTGAGTCGTTGGCCCTAGGAAATCAGAGTGTAGAGAAGCTTTTACTGTATAGAAGTCATCAGATGAAGGACCTATAGCTTAGTGAATAAACAAAGAAATGGAGAAAAAAATCCTGGGTGGAATCAGGAGACCATCAAGGTGGGCATTGGTTTGATGAGAAAGAATGAGTATTGAATGTTTGCTCTGGTTGTGTTAAAATAATTCTAATTCTAGTCAATTAAGTGAAGAGCTTATCCCTCATGCTTAACTTGTGCAATTACCACGAAATACAATAATGACTTCTCAACACGTTCTAATTAACACTGTTACCCTTTATTTAATTGCAACAGTAAACTCTTCAGACCTGTCTAGCCACATCCCAAGTTCCAGCCCTGGGCATATTACCTGATCCTCCTGTGAGCTAACCACAGAGCTCAGTTTACTTGACCACTTAGGAAGTCAGCCATGCTAGGATGGGCCTCGAATTCCTTACAGGAGGACTGAGTCCTTAATGGGGCATCCTATTATTAGGGCTGCGTGAGTAACCCATTGCATACTAAACCACTAACCAACACCTGATTCAGAAGCGTCTTTCCAGCCCAATTAGCCAGGTCATCTGGTCTTCAAGTATAACTGTCTGCCCACAACTTCAATAAAAAAAGAGGGATGTGCCCGCAGCTACAACTAGTCTCTGAAGTACTTGTGTGTGTGTGAACTGGCACAGAAACAAGAACACCTAAGAGCACTAGATTTTAGAACAAAATAACTAACGAAATACAAAAGAAAATCAACAACATTAAGAGAAGTAAAGAAATGAAATATCTTTAGGGTGTTTTCCCTCTATTTTAAGCCAGATTAATAAGTATGTTAGGATCAATTAGATAGTAGACTTTTAGATGTTTTTTTTTTAGAAAGGTGGAATATAAGTTTACATACAGTTTATTTAATTGTATTCTTTTTTCTTTTTTTTTTTTTTTGCTGAGGGAGATTCGCCCTGAGCTAACATCTGCTGCCAATCTTCCTCTATTTTGTGTGTGAGCCACCACCACAGCATGGCCACTGACAGAGGAAGGGTGTAGGTCCACACCCAGGAACCAAACCCAGGCCACTGAAGTGGAGCACACCAAATTTAACCACTGGACCACTGGGGCTGGCCCTAATTATATTCTTTAGTGGAGAAAAAAATTGCACAGAGGAGATTCATTTTAGAAAACAGATAGCATGGACAACTGATGTGAGGGTTCCTGTGACAAGCCTACCTTTCTTCCAGCAATAAGAATAAGAAGAGCACAGTGAGTAGCATTTTCAAAGTTTCTATTGTATTTAAGGAAAATTTGAAGAAAAAAAGAGAAGGCCCAAAATTATTCTTAAACCTTGTATGTTATTACACTTCCTATGGAGCTGTGGGAAGACAGATGACTATGAATCTCTCTACAGGTGAGCTGGGCAATAATTCAAAGTACTGAATGCAAACTCAGGATACAATAGGGAAAAAATGCCTTTTGGTCTCTGCCACTCCAAAAACAATTTAAATGCTTACATTTTAACTTGATTTCTGCAATAAATAAAGAAAAACATAATTAAATACTAACTGGTAATTTGCTTTTAACTGCCCCCACAGAATAATAAATAGGATGTTTAAAGGAAAAAAGAGAAAAAAGGAGGAAAGATTAAAAATATATATGAACAATAGTTTTCTAACACTTTTAAACAACAGAATTTTCTGTTCAAATAAAGTCTTTAAAAAGCCAAATGTAAGTAAATAACATGGTGTTGGATTATAACCCAAAGTATAAGATAAATATCCATGAGGCCACACTGATATAAATAAATAACTGAATAAATAAATAAATGGGGATGAAAAACCAAATCTCCCACGCAGAAGATTTCCAAATAATTTATACAGCTAACATCCTTCTCAGGAGGTAACTCCCCAGTGAGACAGCAGGGGCTGTGGCATGTGACTTCCCGCCAAAGAGTACAGTATTGAGAGGGGGCGAAAGAGTAACTTTACAGTGGAGAAGCGTCACAAACACCACCTCAGCTAGGTGGTCAAAGTCAACATCAACAGTGATAAGCCATGTTGATGGTACATGAGTATCCTTAATATAACGCGATGAGATTCTACTTTATCTCTTTACCTACTTTATCATCATAAAAGTTCTAACTGAGCACCATTCTACGAAATACCCAACCAACACCCCTTTAAACAGTCAAAGTCATCAAAAACTTGGAAAGCCTGAGAAACTATTATAGCAGCTTTTCTGTAAATCTAAAACAAACAGTTTATTTTTAAAAAGGCAAATATACAAAATCATGGCTTTTTAATGAGGTGCTCTTGTTGAAAGTGAAGGTTAGAGAAACTCCAGAACTCTACTCTCTACATCCCTGGCCCCACCCCTGCTCCAATCCTGAAACACAGAGCAGTTTGAAAATCACCATCAAAAGAAACTGGAGCATGTCATCATTACAAAATACCAGCCATTTCAGGCAGCCGGGCGGGACTCGACTGCACAATTCAGTCCTACCTTCAGCCGACTGCGCTAGGCCAGAAGCTCTAAGACGTGGCCAGAACCCCATTGTAGCCTCGATAACACATGCTGAGTGCTCTGTTGGCACCAAAAGACTCTGCCTGATAAATTCTCCAACACCAGCATGAGCAGGGACCGTCGCAGACAGAGGGGGATAGCTTTCACTGCCAAACCTATTGGCCTTTCTGGCAACAGATCTGCAAAAATTACTTCACCATCAGTCAAGGCTATTCTGTGTCCTCCAGTGAGATCACACAGGACGGACAGCTCCCGCATGCCTTTCTGGCCGCCTGGTGCCTTACAGAGTGATGCACACCCCCCAGCCCCCATCACTCCGCCAAAAACCACCCCGAGTACAATTCAAAAGAGAGAAAACAAGAGTTTCCCAAAATCCATTAGGTTTACTTTACATTACTTTCATGTTTAATTGATCCATCCTATCAGAGATTATTCACCCACAGGATGAATAGGGGCAGCTGAATCAACTCCTTATGAGCTCTCTGAAAATGAGAGGTGATATTCACATAGAAAGCTACAGATTTTATTTCCTATGGTCAAGAGCAGCCCTTGTTCCAAATGGCAGTAATATCCCAGCAATGAATCACCGTCATGAACATGGTAATGTGTGTAGGGTCAGGAAAGAATGATTAGGGACAAGATGAGTCACTCGAGAACCCAGGGTTCACAGGAACGTCATAAACTTATAGAGCAATTCAGAGAGGCGTTCACCTAACAAGTAACCAGGGAGCACCTACCACGTGCCAGGCTAGTCCTTGCTCTCAAGGAGCTTACATTCTCATGTAGAAAACTCAGTCTTCAAGAAAACAAGACATGAAGACAGCGATGAGTGCTGGGATGAAAATAACCCACAGTAAAGGCTAGGACGGATGAGACTGTGGGCACAGCAATGCAGACTGAGCTGGGAGGCAGCCTGCTAGTTAGGGAAAGTCTTTCCAGGAAGGTGATATTTGATTGAACTTTGCGTCACTGACCAAAATGTCAAAAAGATGCAAGTCATGCAAAGACTTAGGAGAAGGGTGTTCCAGACAGAGGGAACAATGCAAAGGACCTAAAATGGAACCAAGCTTGGTGTCTTCTAGAAACAGAATCCTCCTGACAATCCCCAGAGATGAGCGACTGTAGTCAGAGGGGTGCAACCTGAGGCTAACGTGGAAATAAACCCAGCACACCTGACTCCCATGTTAGTCTCCAAGCACCACATAGAGCTGTCTCCTTAGGTACGAGTCTAGGTGCCAAGAGAACTGAGCTCGGGAACCAGGCCCCGCTACGAGGAACAGGTTCCTGGGCAAAGAGCCCCACCTCTGAATGCTAAGTTTCACAGGATGAGAATTCGCGGCCAAACATAAAAATCAAGGCTCCATGCAATGTGTCCAGGGCCCAGCAGCCCAACTGACCTGACACTAAACAGGGCACACAAGGCATCAGGGCTGGGCAGCAAGGGGCCAAGGGAGGGACCAGCAGGTGCATGAGACGATCATCAAAATCCCAAGGGAACTTACAAAAAAATACATTTAGTACCCCCTACCCCAAGAATCCCAATTGAGTAGGCATGTGACAGAACCTGGGAATCTGAATTTAAATAAGTTTCAGGTGAGTTTGTTCAGTCAGCCCTCAGAATTACTGTGGTTAGGGGGAGAGGGCAAGCTCTTTGGGGCAGGGGGAGCTAGAGTCAGGAGAATCCTATCTCTATAAAAGAATAGACTCAAGGGTTAAATTGAATGCAGTGGAGATCTAAAATGTTTGGAACCAATCATAACTGCACCAGCTAATAGGAAAAGACAGATAGGGACACTGCAATTGTGTTTCTTTCCCTCCAACCACATCTCCAAATTCAGAACCACTGTGACAGCTGAAAGAAAAGAGCTGGGCAAATCTCGTTGGTGACAGTGAGAAATAAGGAGCAAGTGAAGAAGCTCTGATGTCCCATTGGGGTAAAGGCATTGGTGTGCTGACAAGTGCTTATCAAGCAGCTGGGGGCAGGGGAGAAGCCCTAACTAGAGTGTTTGCCAATTTCCGTGGTGTAAATATCCCCACCATGGCTGATTTCAAACTCCCGGCACGTCACTGAAGATGCAGTTGGACAAAAGATGTGCTGTAGCTATAGCATTTTTTTTTTTAAGATTTTATTTTTTTTTTCCTTTTTCTCCCAAAGCCCCCCAGTATATAGTTGTATATTCTTCGTTGTGGGTCCTTCTGGTTGTGGCATGTGGGATGCTGCCTCAGCGTGGTTTGATGAGCAGTGCCATGTTGGCGCCCAGGATTCGAACCAACGAAACACTGGGCCGCCTGCAGCGGAGCGTGCGAACTTAACCACTCGGCCATGGGGCCAGCCCCGTAGCTATAGTATTTTTATCATACAGAAACAACAGATGTAAATAACTTCAGGAGCACAGATAGCAGTAAATTTAGTAAAATAATTAGCGAGTGATGACTGGTGGTATTTATGACCTTTGTTTTTGACATAATTTGTTTAATGTGAGCTTAAAACCTAAACTTTTAGATAACTTAAGTTTTAATAATGGTGTGTTTAACAATCAGCTCACGAAATTCCTGATCTTTTACAAATCAGCTCACAGTCTGCGTCAGTTCCAGCACCCCGCTGGCAAGAGCTGAACAGTCCACTGGCTCGCCTCGCCTCTCCCCTTTCTACGCCTTAGTCTTCTCTTCCCTACAGTAAGGGTATGGCGATGCCTTCACGTCTGCTCCTAGGAGCCTTAGGGTTCCAGCAGCTGAGGGGCAGCTGGTGCCAGGAGGTGGGCAGAGAGGGGACATGGGATAAAGCAGCTGGCTCACTGTCCCCATCTAGGAATTGTCAAGAAGGATGGCTCTGCTTTGGGGTGGCTTACATACTAGGATTTCACAGAACTCATTCAGAAAAGTGGTTCTCGGGAGTAGGGGTGGGGAACAGTGACCACAGTTTGCTTTTTTCAAGTGTGAAAACTGTTGGTCTAGGTTATTGATGAATAGTCTAGACTTCCACCCACGGTTGGTGTGGACATGCATTATCCACACCCCTACGGAGCTGGTAGCGCCAGTGATGCCTTCCTCCCGTTTAACGTGAAGCTAAAGAATGTGATGGGGGCTGTTTTCCCAGCACAGCATGAGCTAGTTCAGTCTTACCTTGAGAGCACACTCTGTTCTTCTGAATTCTAGATACATTTTTAAAATACACCTCTATACATACCCTCATTGGCAAACAGCAGTGAATCATGCTTCTCCTACAAGTTCCATAGCTCGGGGGTTAGAGCAGTGGTCTTGTAAACGAATCATGCCTCTCCTATAAAATGACATGCTATGCTGGTGAACTAAGAAAAATCAAATTTCCTAGCTAACGTCAAAACACACACCCTAAAAGTGTAATTACCAAAGGCATATAGTTCATTCTCTATGGTTGTAACCAACCTTGTTGCCACAAGTCTTCCCTCTGCTTCCCATCACTGGGGTCTCGTGGAATCCCATTCTCACTCAAGAATTCCTCCCAAGCAAAGTTCATCTCTCTGTCCTCCATACTCCCAAAGGGCCACGTCTCCACGTCTACTCTAGCAGCAGTTCCAGTTTGCTAGGTTATTTACGGGTGTCGCTCCTGCCGGCTTTGGGGTGGAGAGAGGAGGGCAAGGTGTAAAAGAGGGAAGCCTAACATTTATGGCATCATTTTTGTTCCGGGCTCTACGCTAAACACTTTTGCAGCATTGTTTCCCGCAGTCCCGCAACAATTCTGGGAGATAGGCACTATTTTTATCCTCATTTTACAAATGGAAAAACCAAGGCATAGAAGGACTTTTAAGTTACTTGTCTCAGGCCACATGGTGCTAGAGTCCTCAGGATCTGAATCCAAGCTCTCTGGCTCCTAGGCCGAGGCCTGGAGTCATTATTCCCCTCAGTGAGGACCTTGTGGGGCCCAGCTGTGCCCTACAAGCCTCACACATACTGCCCCATCGCCCTGCATTTCCAGCCACGACAGTGGCAGCGTGGGGCTGGGATTCAGGTGAGGTGACGGTTGGGGTCAGTCTTTGCTCCAAATGCCTAGAGCACTGAAATATTCACCATCTATAATATCCCAACGGGTGGGTTTTGCCCTTAGGGTAATGGGATTCTGGCTGGATTTCCCCTCCCCCTTTTTTGCTTTTAAATCTTTTTGACGTCACAATCATGTTAGTACCAAAAATATACTGCATCCTCAAATCCTAGACCCTTACCTTAGCTAATATGTTTTTATTCCAAAGTGGGATAATGGTAAGATGTAAAAAACAATACCTAAAATTCATCTTCTATTTATTTTTTTTTCTACTCTTAGCTCCTTTATTCAAATTTCCCACTTTTGGTTCTGCATAGTCATACCACCACTCCCTCATGCCTCTGGAATTGTTTTCCTGCTCCCAGCCATGGAACCCCCCCCCCCAATCCATTGCTAGCTCCCCAGTCTCCTGATTTCAAAGGACTCCTCCACCAGAACTTGGGTGGCGAATACTGCAGGAAAGGCCATTGAAATGAGTACAGCTGCCAACCGCAATGCCACAGACTGTCCACTCCGCATCCACGAATTTATTTGTAAGAATAGTTAAGCAGCACAGAGGAGCAAATAAATAAGTAAAATATTAACATAAAGCCTTCTTTTCTGCAAATATCTATATATTTTGAATAAAATTAATCACATCATCTTCCTTCATCCATGAAAAGCATCCTTTCATTCAGCTCACACCTATGGTACACTACAATGGACACTGGAGACACGAAAATGACAAAAACACAGTCTGTGACCTCAAGGACCATACCCTCTCGAAGGGAAGACAGATGATAAAATAATTGTAAACCTGGAGATTCTAACATCACGCTATCTATAAAAGCCATCATATGAAGGTGGTATAAATGAAAACAGACTAGGTTGGTATGAAGATCCCAGGCAGGCGCTAAGAGCTCCCTGGTATCTCCTTGTCCCTAAGCTTTGTTGATTAGCAATGGTTTTAAGCAACGCTAAGATCACTTCAAGATAAACCAAAGGAAAGATAATTTTCAACTGCATTTGGCATTTCAAAGGGCAATAAGAGGCAACCCGCTGAAACTCAGCCCTGTATGAAGAACTGACAAAGCTTTTAGCACCCTGTCCTTCTATGGGTCCTCTTCTATTTCCTCCTCTCTCTGCATTTGCTTCTCCCTCCCTTCCCACCGCTGTCCTTTTCCCATGTTTATTCCTTAGTCTCCTTCATCCAAATGTACTGTCTATAAAAGCCCACTTTGAAAACAATCATTCTTGAATACTGAACTTTGATTTCCCTGTTCTTTTTTTTTTTGGTGAGGAAAATTGGCCCTGAGCTAACATCTGTTGCCAATCTTCCTCCTTTTGCTTAAAGAAGATTGTCACTGAGCTAACATCTATGCCAATCTTCCTCTATTTCGTATGTTGGATGCTATCTCAGCATGGCTTGATGAGCAGTGCGTAGGTCCGTGCCCAGGATCCGAACCCATGAACCCTGGGCCGCTGAAGTGGGGTGTGCGAACTTAACCACTACACCACCAGGCCGGCCCCCTGATTTTCCTGTTCTTAATATAAAGTTTGCCAGTTTATGCCCTTAGAAGTTTCTTTCTCTCTCTCAACAAAAGAATCGACTAAATAAAGTTATTTTTATTTCCATGTTGCTCTTGGCTGATTTTCTTTTGTGCGTCAGAAGCTTTCAAAAGGTTCCTAACTCTAGATCCAAAAAGCTCAAAAAATGATTGAGTACAGAATAAAATATTCCCCTCATCCAGAGGGGAGCCCAGGGTCACAGGCAGTACCAGCAACTGGGGACGGAATCTGGGATTCTGGAGCCCTAAGCAGCAAGACCTTCCATGGCCCCACTCAGCCACAAGCTTCTGCTCTGTCCACCTTTGACATAACCCCGGCCTTTACTTAGCAGACTGGCTCCAGGATGGTCATAACGATTATTAAAATAGGGAAGCGTTTCCCCTCCGACTGGCTAATACTGCCCCCGCAAATACACAGCCCAGCCTCCCCAGACCCTCCCAGGGTCCCAAACTCCTCACAATCAAGAGGTACAACTTGGCCCAGGAGATGCTCTCCAGGACCCTGTCCCACGGCTCCCAGCCCGGGACATAACCACACTCCACCTTAATTTCCTCTTCTAAAAATAAGGGAGTTGAACTGACGTCTGAGTTGCACTCTAATTCCAATTACGACAAATCATTTATCCCTAAGGACAAGGACAAGATAAGAGTATAACAACGTGCAAAAAGTTCATGTGTTAGGAGGGTGGAATTTCAGGTTATATTTTTCTGGAGAGTGAGCAATACCAAACCTCTGGGCTCAGGCTGCCTGGGATGGAACCCCAGCTCTGCCACGTGCTAGCTGTATGCTCTTGGCGTGCCTCAAATTCCCGCATCTATAAAATGAGGATGAGACAATTCCCTACTTCACAGGGCCCTTTTGAGGATTAAATAAGTTCATATTTGCAAAATGCTTAGAATAATGCCTGGCGCACAGAAAGCGCCATGTAAGCGTTGATTAAATAAATAAACCATTTTATTCTGTCGCTGTGATGTTTGTTCAATAAGTCCAAAAATTAAGAAAGTTTCACAACAGAAAGAAAAAAAACCTGTGACACTGTGAAACGCTTATATAACATACACTGTTGTTTAATAACCCAGCACAAAAACATCTGGGGTCCAGATTTTACACTGCACTGTGAATTTAGAAAAACTAAGACATTGGAATGCCTTCCCATTGTAGTATAAGACATCATTTGTACAATTCCCTTTTTCTTTTCTTTTCTTTTCTTTCCTTTTTTTTTGCTGAGGAAGATTCACCCTGAGCTAACATCCATTACCAATCTTCCTCTTTTTTCTTTTTCAATGTGGGCTGCTGCCACAGCATGGCTGCTAACAGACAAGTGGTGTAGGTCCATGCCGGGGATCTGAACCTGGGTCACTGAAGCAGAGCCTACCAAACTTAACCACTAGGCCACCAGGCCTGGCCTATGATTCCTTTTCTAATCAGAAAAATCACAGGCTTATGAGAAATTCAGGTTACCAGTTTCTCACTTTAACCCTGTAACAACATTCAACCACACCCTGAAGGAGAATACATTTTATTTTGTGGTGCTAAGACTTCAAAGATTGTAAACATAAAACCAGGCCTTGCACAGCTACCCTTGTCTCACGAACACAGTGACTCATGCTAACTTCGAGTTTAAAGGGCCATATCCTATGTGTTGGCGCCTCCATCATCAATCTTTAGTAAACACCTGGAGTGGAGAGGAAATTGCTACACCCAGCAGCTAGTTGGATCAAAACTGCTCTTAGTTACTAAAAAGCTGTCATAACCTGAGCCCAAGCATAATTTAGATGGGTGCTACCCCTCTGCTAAAGGAGACAGAACTACTGGAATTTTCTGTTAGATATTAAGGAGAGGGAATTATCAACACCTCCCTTATCTGTCTTTCCCTCTTGATACCTAAACCTCACAATGTCTTTATATACAAATGTAAACAGCTCACAAGCTGATCCTCAGATGTTAATGTATTAGACCTTTCCTGATAGAGATCAGATTTACAGCCTGGCTGTGGCTTTTCACCCTTCTTTAAAAGTACACTTCTCTAAAGCTATGAGAAGGAACTCAAACCCTGCTTCGTGAGGAAACTAAAGCCTGCAACATAATCATTATCACTGAAATGTTATTAAAACCCTCTGAGAAAGATGAAAACAGTCTTGAGGAGGAATGGTGGTGATGGAAGCACAACAATGTGAAAGGACTTAATGCCACTGAGCTGTATGCTTAAAAATGGATAAGACGGGAAATTTTGGCTGCATTTTACCACAATAAAGATAAAATAAAGTAACTTTAAAAAACTCTGTAAGAGTTCAAGGTAAATGATTTTTTAACAAATAATTTTTAATTAAGAAACACACACTTTGGAATCAGACGACTTCCAAGAAGCAGGGTCCCCCACCACCTAGTTATAAATAAATCAATAAACCTAAGTGAGCCTTATACAGCACTTATCACCATGGTTCATAAATATTCTGACACCCGGGACATACATGGTAAAGACACATCTTCCTCAAAGCCTTAACTACTCACACTTTTTATACGGATCGTAAGTTACACTGGATCCTGAGAAGACAGACTAGGAACTCATATAATTAGTTAAAAGGTCCCCAAACAACGTTTAAAGGCTGTGTATAAATTCAAGCTAAAAGCTTGTGTACAAATTCACTTGTATGTATGTTACAGAACATTTAATACGGAAAGAGATCCTTACCCAAAGAAACAGTGTGTAAACGTGGTGTCTGTTAACAGTTTAAGCTGTAGATTCTTTTCACCTTTTACACTTTCATTGTACCACCAATAATTAGCCCATTTAACACAACACAGAGGCCTCTGGGTACCTAGTCTCCCAGAGGCCCTCGGAAGGCCCACAAAGGGTCTTCTAAACCGAAATTAGCAGGCCTGGCAGATAAAGTTGACGGGGAAAGACCCAAGGATGGCCAAACGCAGAAGCCCTGTGGACCTTAAGAATCTACTTGCATTTAGTACTTCCCCGAGGAAGTCACGAAGGCAATAACCCGAGACTAGGAGAAGGAGCAAACAGGCGTGGCGTCATTCTGGACTGCGTCCACGGGCTGTTCTGAAGGGCGTCACCAAATCCTACAGAAGGCTTGGAGCACCGCGCTCCTGGATCTGACACCGAGGTCCCAAATATTTTGAGCTGGAGCGAGAAAAACAAGCCCCTTCACACACGCCCCGCTCCTGGCCCCCGTGCCCCTTGCCCCGCCTCGGAGTCATCACCTCGTGGGCGCCACAGCGAGCAGCTGTGTGGCCACACGCCCAGGACGCTGCATCTGGCCAGCTGGGCTCTAAGCCTCGGAACGCAGCACTTCCTGGTTGGTCCGGGATGCTGGTGCCATCGCGCCCGCCATCCCTGTCATCCCACAGCGCCCGCGAACTCCAGGCGCGCGAAATGACCCGGGGGCACCAGACGCGCTACACCGGGGACCTCACGGCGGGGTGGGCGGCTCATCCTGCAGAGGACGCCTCCAACCTCGGCCTGGAGCCGGTGCGGCTCGACGCTCCTGGCAGCCGCTGGCCTGGCAGAAGTGCGCGCCGAAGTTAGCGTGGACTCTGCAGGAATGGGGCCCGAAGGCGCGCACCGGGGACCTCGACTGCCCCAGGGCGCTGGCGCCCACCGCCCACGCTTCTGCCAAAGTTGCGTCCCCGTTGGGCGGGGAGCGGCCAGCTGCCCCGGGTCGGCCGGCGTGGGGAGGACGGAGGCCGAGGGCAGCGGAAACCGGCTCCGGCGGGCGCCTGGGGCGCAGCGCGGCTCCTACCTGTAGGGCGACGGCGGCCGCGGGCACCTGCGCGCTGGCGGCGGCTGCTCGGGCTCGGGCGCAGCTGGCACAGCTGGCGCGGGAGGAGGGGAGGAGGGGAGAAGGGGAGGAGGGAGGGCCGGAGGGGCAGCGCGCCGTGCCGCCGCCCGGAACTCGGCGCCCGGATTCGCCCTGGCGGGGCAGGGGAGGGGCGAGGCGGGGCCAGGGCCGGGGCATCGCGGCGCGGGCAGGCGGCCCCGCGGGACAGCAGGGCTCCGGCGGCCGGGCCTGTCTCCTGGTTCCCGTTTCTTATTGTCCCTTGTCCCAAGTTTCATAACTCAACCGCATCAACCTAGGGAATGTTCCCTAGCACTATTATTATTCCTGTTATCAGGTACTCCTGAGCCGCCAGGTGCCTAGGCACTGTTCCAGGAGCCCTGCCTACATTATCTCATCCTTGTTTATTGCAGCTGCTAACTGCGATTGGCCCATTTTGCAAGTAGGGGAACAGGATCCAAAAAAGTGAAATAACTTGCCTGAGGTGACACAATTAAGAAGTAGGAGCTTTGCTGACGTCATCTATAAGCCTTCTGCCAGCTCCCTGGCGAAGGTGTTATCGCTAATAGGCAAGTAAGGAAACTGAGACTCAGAAAAGCGAAGTAACCAGCCTAAGGTCACCCACCTTACAGCGCAGGAGACTGACTGGGATCTGTGTCTTGATGCCTTTAAAGCTCAAGCTGGGTATAATTCAGAAATCTTAGCATAAAATAATAAATTGGGAGTAAAACATGGAAAATTCCCATTCCACCCAAGGAACTGTCCAAATACAGCAATTTGGATGTTTGTAGTCCACTTAGAATAAAGCCTTAAGAAAAAGAGAACCAGTTGTCATGTGGCTTGACTAGCAGCCCTTTGGGAATATGGCTTTGGCTATAGGCCAGCTCCAGCCTCATTACACAATGCAGCATTCTGCCAAAGCTGAAGACACATGGCCTCTGCATACACCCAACTGTTAATAACAACGGCCACTTTAAAGTGCTTAGTGGATATTGCACAGCCAAGACTGGCCGGCTTACATCACGTCTTCCTGCACGCATGGAACTACATGAAATGGAAACTGTAATATTCCAATCCAAAGTAGGGGAGGAGAGGTGAAATGAGAGTCTGGAACTCTTTTCCTGAATCCTATGGTTGCTCAGCCCTCTGCAGACTGCATTTTTCTGTCTTGAGCACATCTTTTCCTAATGATAGAAGAGTCACACAGCCATCACTCTTTCCTTGTTGACAGAAATGATTGATGTCTTTTGAATCCTATGATACTGACAGCTTTTTACAATTAAACATGTGGCCCTCTGAGCAAACAGTATTGCCTAAGAGGAGTTTGGCAAGTGTAAGACAAGCATGTTACTGAAAGGCGGCGAACCCGTTCCTCCCCTTCTCTCTCAAGTTTTATTAGTCACAGATGATTTGATAAGTATTATACACAGAAGGAACTGCACTCTTCCAAGCTGGTCTTTAGAAATTATAATGCTTTTGATTGAAAAGCAGCAGGCTGTAATTTGCATCCCAAATCCTAAGTAGCATCATTAAAACATTTGGCACTAACCTACAACAATAGGTCTTTCTATTAACTATAATTAGAAATAAAATAATTTAAGTGCCCTCACGATAATTGAATTTCTGCTTTCCTGAGTTAGAGGAACAAAGTAGAAAAAGGCCACATGTTGTTTATAGAGATAACCTTAAGCTGTGGACTGTCAAAGATAAGTGTTAGATATAGTCTGATACTGTATGTAATTATTTCTGTTTTCCTGAGAGATTTTCTGATTGCTGGTTGTTGCGGCTGTTTTACCAAATCTTGCATATCTTCAGAGATGTCAAGAAAAAATGACTATGAAATCTTCTTGTATATCCATCTGGATACACATTTGACATTTTTATCAGATAAGTGGTATTCTAAATCTTCTTTAATTTTTGTCTTTTCTTCTTGATATAAAAGTAACGTGCTCATTTTTATAACTTTTACATTTATATTTTATAAAATATACAATATTTTATATTATACATTATAAAATAAATATAATAATTATATATTATAAAATAAGAATATTTTTGTATTTTATAAAAATACAAAGTTTTGGAGACCACAGAAAACAATTTTTCTTAAATTGAAATCACCTATAATTCCCCCACACACACCCAGTGTTAACGTTTTGCTATATTTTCTTTTTGTTTGTTTTTTACATAAATAAAGGTTTGTTACAAAATTAACACGATTTAGAATCCTGCTTATCTCATGGAATATTTACAAATATCTTATTTATAAATTTTTAAATAGCATTTTTTACTAAATTTTTTAAATATAATTTTTAATGGTTGAAGAATATTCCAATCATTTATTTATCTATGGGTTTTAGGATGTTTCCAGACTGTTTGGCAGTTTATAAATCGTGCTGGAATGAACACTGTGGATAGCAATCTTTGTTGAGATCTCTAAATTCTTAGGACAGAGTTTTAAAAATAGAACTACTGGACCAACATTTATAAACATTTTTGAAGCTCTATGAGATACCGCAAAACTACCTTCCAATATTAAGTACTAACTTGCTTATAATTTGAAAATGTGATGGATTAAAAATCATATCTTGTTTAATCAGCATTTCTTCAATAATCAATAACAAACTACTTTTTCATGTTTATTGATTATTTGTACTATTTACTGAGAAAGATCTATTCATGTCCATTGCCTTTTTTTCTATATATTATTGCTGTTCTTGTTAATTTGCATTAATACTTTTAATAGAAATATATTATTTATATATCATATTTCTAGAATACTGTATAAAATCTAATAAACAATAATATATACATTATTTCTAGACTACTCTATAAAATTTGCATATCAGTGTGGCCCACCAGATTTTCCCTCATGGTGTTTTTTCCGTGTACGCTGCAGTTCAGACCATCTAGGTCATTTTGGGATGCACAGCATCCATCATCTTTTCTGACAGTTTCATTTTCTTATAGAGAATTACCTCTCCCCAAATGTGTATGGTCTTGGTAAGAGGGCAGTTTGGGGCAGCAGTTTCCAAGGCAAAGGGCTGATCCTTCCTCACTGTTCCCACCACCGCGCCTTACCCCAGAGGCCAGGTGCACGGGATCTCAAGGAATCAGGGAGCCGGGAATGTTTGGGGTTGGACTCACCGAGCAGAGGCAGTAGCAGCCCCAGCGGCAGCTTGGCCCTGGCCAGGGTGACCCGGTCAGAGACAATTTCTCACTTCCTGATTTGTTTGTTTAACCTTCTGGCGCTTCCTTGGTATCTGCTGTTCCCGGCCTTGTCTCCCCGCCGTGCCTTGAGTCTGTGAGCCCCTGGTGCCCTTCTTCAGATAGCAAGAGTCTGCGTCTATTGCTTGCCCCTAGTCACCCTCACTGACATGACCTGTGTGACTTGTGTGTCATCCAGTCCACCTCACAGTCCCCTGGTTAGCAAGCATTCACTTCATTCACTCATTCATAAACGTTTAATTATTGATGCTAATTAACTAGCCACAGTGCACACGCTACTCTGGAAACAAGAGTACAGGGCTAGATGTTTTATTCTTGGTCACATAAATCACCTCAGCCATCCTAACAGAGACAGAATGAAAGATGACAACAGTGTGATTCTCAAGGCTTGAAAAAAAATACACGACAGTGGCTAGGACCAAAAATCTCAAGAGAGAATGAGGAACAGAGTGGACATTGCCAAGATGTACAGAAGCACTGTATCTCTATATCTTCTTTTTAGCTTCCTGTGGACCATTCATGTGTTTCCTAATTTTTTCCCACAACGGTCAGCTTGTGGGCTGTCTACCATATGACACTTTAAAAAGGGGCGGTGTTGATGCTTACAACCCCAATGAAACACCAGAGATGAATCTTCTCGGCTACCCTGAGCCAGTCCCTGTGAAGCATTTCCATAGTGAAGAGGCCACAGTGATCCAACACCCCAAGCAGTCATTAAATACATCAAATAACTTATTTAGAATCTCTCTATATTTTCAATGTTTACATACCTTGTAAAATTGTATTCATTTTCATGCATTTGTACGTATATACAAAGTAGCTTGATTATTAAATAAGAAAACATGCAAAAGCATTTAAAAGAGTGAATATTTGTTTAGAAAAAAATTGTGTCAATTGTTTGCTACAATTATATCAAAGTAACTAAAAGTAACTGTTCTCAGTTTCCAAAAAAATCCATAGGTTGCACAGTAGAAAATGATCTCAGGAACCTATAAGAAAGAAAAATGAACATTTTTTTCAAAGCTGAAGTATTTTATCCAGACATATTTATGTATTTTCAACTTTTAGACTTACAATCAAGTTTCAGTGTTCCTTAATTCATACACTGTGAAAGCCACCCACATTACAGGAGCTGGTTTAGCAGCTGAGGACACCGCAAGAACAGAACAGAGGAAGCCTCTGCTTTTCTGTCGGAGAACAGACCTGAACTATGTAGGAGGTGATGGGTATTATGAAGAAATATAAACGAGGGTAAAGGAAAAGACCAGGGCTTCCAGAGCCGGGCTGAGGGAAGTTGGCAGAGAAGACTTCTCTGATAAGGTGACGCTGGAGCAGAAGAAAAGGCACAAGGCTTGTAGAAGTCTAGGGAAGCATCCAGACAGAGGGACTAGGAAGTACGAAGGCCATGAAGTAGAAATGTGTTTGGTGTTTTCAAGGCAGAGTAAGAGGCAAAGACGAATACAGCGGGGAAAGCAAGGTGAAAAGTGCGGAAATGGAGTCCGGGGATGCGGGTGGGGGCGGGGGTGGGGGTGGGGGTGGGGGCGGCGCAGGGAGCAAGTTCGGGAAAGGAAGGAGTTTGAACTTAATGTTAATTGATATGAAAAGCTTTGGGCCAAAGAATGTTGTAATCTGACTTTTGTTTTAGAAGGACCACACGGACTTCTATATGGAGGGTAGATTGCCTGCGAGCGAGGGTAGAAGCGCAAAGACGAAGCAACCCAGCAAGGATGGACTGGAGCGCTAGTCCCGGAGGGGTTGGAAGTGGTCGGATTCTGCATCTTGGTATAGATAGGAAAGAAACCAATATTCAGGAAAACCAACTATTCAGGGTGAGCCTTATTTGGCAGGGGCATTAGTTATTCTCTGCTGATACAGAGTTCGTGGAGAGGTGAATTAGTGAGGGCATCAGTGGGGCCTAATCAGTTGCATTACTGTTGCATTTTTTCTCTTCAGCTAGGCAAATGTTCAATTTGTTTATGAACTGTTAGTTTGAATTGCTGCAATTTTGTGGTGTAGAACTCAGTTCCACCTTCCTTACATCAGTTTCAGCACCATACATATTTCCATTTCAAAAGTAACGATGGGGCAGCCTGGTGGCGAAGTGGTTAAGTTTGTGTGCTCCACTTTGACGACCCGGGGTTGGCAGGCCCGGATCTCCATTGCGGACCTACGCACTGCTTATCAAGCCATGCTGAGGCAGCATCCCACATACAAAATAGAGGAAGAAGAGCACAGATTGGTTAGCTCAGGACCAATCTTCCTCAGCAAAGAGAGGATTGGTGGCAGATGTGAGTTCAGGGCTAATCTTCCTCACCAAAAAAACAAAAAAGCACAAATTTCTTTTCCATCAAGTTTTGACTCAACCTTCATCTAAATAAACATACAACCAATTCACCTTTTCAGATCATAACTTCAGTGCTGGTTGACATCAGATATTACATCTGTCATCTCAAAAGTTTCTAGCTCCAGACTCTATTACGCATTAGCATTCTTTGCGTTTCCAAGTAAAATGTTTCTACAAACATTTGTTTGGTTTTACACTTTCCTCGTTCAGTTTGGATTTAGAAAGTCATGTTTGTTTATACCAGCAAATGTTCTTACTTAGAATAGAAGAAGAGAAATAGAAGGGCCTATTATAAAAGGTTTCTTAATGATAGTAGAACGGCGAAACTCCCCAGGGTGAGAGCCACTTGGAGCCCTGCCCGTGTGCCTTCTAATCTTTTAGAACCTCCAGAGAATTATGGAAGTGTTTTCTTGGCAAACATTTGCTAACAGCTAAGGGGGTTGGAAAACATTTTCATTTCTCTGCATCATTTTTCATTTTGCAGTAGAAAGGTCATCCTGTGGACACTCACACTACATTGCAGCTGGTACAGGTTTTCACACTTGTACAATCTGTCACATTAAAGATGTATTTGCAAACTCATGGCTTAGGCTAGTTTCTAAGACCAGTCAAGCCATCCCTACCTTCCCACCCCAGATATAGCAAAAGCATCCCTCAGGAACCTCTCCGCTTCAGCTGAGCTCAGCGTGTTCCCAGGAGAACTCCCCTCTATGGACAAAGTGGAAAAAAGAAAAAACATGTATGTATATTTATTTATTTCTTTAGTGGTACAATCGATTTGACGTCTATGCTAACTTTGAATTACAGACCCTCTGCCCAAAGATGTAAGTTCACTATCCTTATAACAACAAATATTCAGGGACCAACTTTCAGAATTACAGTTCCTTAACATTAAAATGCAATGAAAAAGACCCTTGTTTATCATCAAGAATACTTTGCAATTCTTTACTCATATCATATTCACTGCTGGGAATCTCCACAGACCCATAAGCTCCCAAATCCTCTGGAGCAGTTGAATTTAGGATATCCAGAATTTTACAGATTTCAGAAAACTCATATAGCATCTATTATGTGACACCCCCAGTGAGGCCTGGGGCAGCACCCCATCATTAAATACCCTTGTACATCTGCAAAAGAGGTGAGAATCGGCACACTGCATGGAAAAATAAAGAATGTAAATAGCCTCAAATCAATTCAGGTCAAGTTTTGCTGCCAAATACATAATGAACAGGACTTTTGGTTTCCAGAGCTTTTTGATTTTACACCTGTGTGTAGGGCATCCTGACCTGAATTAAGACAGAATTGAGTAGATCTTGCCAACAAGGAGAAACACTTTAAAAGCCTTTTCCTACCCCCACCAATTCACTCAATATCTTAGAGAACGATATTTTTTTTACCAAACAATCAGAGGTATTGCATTTTTATATTTTTAACAATTTTATTTAACAAGAAAATTCAAAACTGTTTGAGAGTCATTTTGAGGAAGATCTTTTAAATGAATTAGAAATGTCTATTTCCAGGCTTTTTAAAGTGGGCAGATATGAGCAGTCTTAGAGGTGACACGTGGCTTCTGAAGTCAATCAGTTAAGAAAGAAACACTCTTGGGCCAGCCCCTTTGGCCTAGTGGTTAAGTTTGGCACTCTCCACTTTGGCGGCCTGGTCTTATTCCCCAGTGTGGACCTATACCAGTTGTCTGTCAGTGGCCATGCTGTGGCAGCAACTCACATACAAAAAGAGGAAAATCGGCAGCTGATGTTAACCTAGGGCAAATCTTCCTCAGCAAAAAAAAAAAAAAGAAAGAAAGAAAGAAGCATTTCCAAAGATCTGCTTTCAGAATGCTCTCCCTTTAGCCCAAGTTTCCTTCAAAAGCAGAAACTCTCCTACTTGTTATTAAAGTAATACTTTTATTTTGAAGGGACAGAGTTAATTATTTTAAAATTCTGCTTTACTATCATAGAATTGATAGGCACTTGTTATCACAGAAAAGACAGAATGTGGAACACTAGTGTTTTTAGAAAATAAGAATGTGTGGTTCCTTTAAATTTGATAACTCCAAAACGTAATCAGCCATGATAAAACAGGGGACCATGTCTGTGATACAAAATGTTCTCATCATCTTTATGCAAAAATTCTAAACAAAATTTTGGCAACCAGAATTCAGCAATTCATCAAAAGAATCATACATCAGGATCAGGTGGGATTCATACCGGGGACACAGGGATGGTTCAACATCCACAAATCAATCAACGTGATACACCACATCAACAAACTGAGGAATAAAAACCACATGATCATCTCAATAGATGCAGAGAAGGCATTTGACAAGATCCAACAGCAATTTATCATAAAAACTCTGAACAAAATGGGCACAGAAGGAAACTACCTCGACATAATAAAGGCCATATACGACAAACCCATAGCCAACATCATACTCAATGGGCAAAAACTGAACCCCATCCCCCTGAAAACAGGAATGAGACAAGGATGCCCTCTATCACCACTCTTATTTAACATAGTACTGGAGGTCCTGGCCAGAGCAATCAGGCAAGAAAAAGGAATAAAAGGAATCCAAATAGGGAGGGAAGAAGTGAAACTCTCGCTGTTTGCAGACGACATGATCTTATATATAGAAAACCCCAAAGAATCCATTGGAAAACTGTTAGAAGTAATCAACAACTACAGCAAAGTTGCAGGGTATAAAATAAATTTGCATAAATCAGTAGCATTTCTATACTCCAGTAATGAACCAACAGAAAAAGAACTCAAGAATACAATACCATTCACAATCGCAACACAAAGAATAAAATACCTCGGGGTAAATTTAACTAAGGAAGTGAAGGACCTATATAATGAAAATTACAAGGCCTTTCTGAGAGAATTGGATGACGACATAAGGAGATGGAAAGACATTCCATGCACATGGATTGGAAGAATAAACATAGTTAAAATGTCCATTCTATCTAAAGCAATCTACAGATTCAACGCCATCCCAATCAGAATCCCAATGACATTCTTTACAGAATTAGAACAAAGAATCCTAAAATTCATATGGGGCAACAAAAGACCCCAAATTGCTAAAGCAATCCTGAGAAAAAAGAACAAAACAGGAGGCATCACAATCCCTGACTTCAAAACATACTACAAAGCTACAGTAATCAAAACAGCATGCTACTGGTACAAAAACAGGTGGACAGATCAATGGAACAGAATTGAAAGCCCAGAAATAAAACCACACATCTATGGACAGCTTATCTTTGACAAAGGAGCTGAGGGCATACAATGGAGAAAAGAAAGTCTTTTCAACAAATGGTGCTGGGAAAACTGGAAAGCCACATGTAAAAGAATGAAAATTGACCATTCTTTTTCACCATTCACCAAAATAAACTCAAAATGGATCAAAGATCTAAAGGTGAGACCTGAAACCATAAGGCTTCTGGAAGAAAACGTAGGCAGTACACTCTTTGACATCAGTATTAAAAGGATCTTTTCGGACACCATGCCTTCTCAGAGAAGGGAAACAATAGAAAGAATAAACAAATGGGACCTCATCAGATTAAAGAGCTTCTTCAAGGCAAATGAAAACAGGATTGAAACAAAAAAACAACCCACTAACTGGGAAAAAATATTTGCAAGTCATATATCTGACAAAGGCTTAATATCCTTAATATATAAAGAACTCTCGCAACTCAATCACAAAACATCAAACAACCCAATCAAAAAATGGGCTGGAGACATGAACAGACATTTCTCCAAAGAAGATATACTGATGGCCAATAGGCACGTGAAAAGATGCTCATCATCGCTGATCATCAGGGAAATGCAAATCAAAACTACACTAAGATATCACCTTACACCCGTTAGAATGACAAAAATATCTAAAACTAATAGCAACAAATGTTGGAGAGGTTGCGGAGAAAAAGGAACCCTCATACACTGCTGGTGGGAATGCAAACTGGTGCAGCCACTATGGAAAACAGTATGGAGATTCCTCAAAAAACTAAAAATAGAACTACCATACGATCCAGCCATCCCACTACTGGGTATTTATCCAAAGAGCCTGAAGTCAGCAATCCCAAAAGTCCTGTGCACCCCAATGTTTATTGCAGCGCTGTTTACAATAGCCAAGACGTGGAAGCAACCTAAGTGCCCATCAACAGACGAATGGATAAAGAAGATGTGGTACATATATACAATGGAATACTACTCAGCTGCAAAACAGAACAAAATCATTCCATTTTCAATAACATGGATGGACCTTGAGAGAATTATGTTAAGTGAAATAAGCCAGCGAGAGGAAGATAATCTGTGTATGACTCCACTCATATGAGTAATTTAAAACTATGGACCAAGAACAGTTTAGTGGATACCAGGGGAAAGGTGGGGTGGGGGGTGGGCACAAAGGGTGAAGTGGTGCACCTACAACATGACTGACAAACATTAATGAACAATTGAAATTTCACAAGATTGTAACCTATCAATAACTCAATTAAAAAAATGTTATCATCATCTCTAACAAGAACAGTGAATAATTTACTAGAGTTTAAAGTTCTGACTTTTACACTTTTATCTCTATCAATGACATCTTGTAGCAATTCGTACACTTTTGGCTTCACCTTCTTTGCTACGAGAGCTTCTTGCCTCTGAATAATGCAGTGAACGCATTTATTTTTGAAGCTGTCTCTGTATCTTTAGCTCAGAATCCAAATTTTATTCCAGTCAAACCAGCTTTTCCACCAGTGGTTTCATGGACACAATTTTTCCATAAAACATTGTTTTTGTTGTGGAATTCGTATACACTGGGAATATATTTTTCTCCTTTAGTACATCTTTCCTTTATTCAGTAACTCTCAACCCTATCAAAACAACACATCCTTTTTGTTATAACATGTCTTTCATTATCTTGAAATGGGATTAAGTCATAATTTCAAAAAAGTACATATAATGTATTGACAGTAAAGGAAAAATAAAAGAAAGTAAATTATGATGAAATAGAATCTCTCTCAATATGCAAAATTCTCACTAATCACACCAGAAGACATCATGCAGGGGTCAGTTGTTCGTACTACCTATAATGATTTTTTTTAAGGCGAATTTTCATCTACTTGTTGTCTATACCATTGCTTCTCAAATTTCAAATCAAATATAAGTCACCTGTGGCTGTTCTTAAAATGTGGATTCTGGGGCCGGCCTGGTGGCGCAGCGGTTAAGTTCACACGTTCTGCTTCCTGGTGGCCCGGGGTTCACTGGTTCAGATCCCGGGTGCAGACATGGCACCACTTGGCAAAAGCCACGCTGCGGTAGGCGTCCCACATAGAAAGTAGAGGAAGATGGGCATGGATCTTAGCTCAGGGCCAGTCTTCCTCAGCAAAAAGAGGATGATTGGCAGCAGTTAGCTCAAGGCTAATCTTCTTCTTCTTCAAAAAAAAGTGGATTCTGATTTCACAGGTCTGGGGTTGGCATTTCCAGCAAGCTCAGAAGTGATTCCCATGCTTCTGGTCTGCTCAAAGCTGGGCGCTGAGTAGTGAGGAATCGACACCATTTCTTTATATGGACACTGGAACATGACAGTTCCAACTGTCGGCTCTTGAAGATGTTGCCATCCGCGACATCATTTTCCAAATAGCCGCAAATCAATTTAGTCACATTTTGCTGCCAAGTGAGTTATGAACAATCAGTTCATGATTGTTGAATGAATAAGAGTTGGTGAACAACTCTTAGCAAAATTCCAAATAAATAAAGTACAATTTTCCCTCAATTTGTACACTGGTGACATTCTCCAAAAATGCAGTGTATATGAAAAGGATGCAAACAATATTTTGAATTTATATGTAAATCAGAATTACATTCCAGGCTCAGATAATTAGCACGTTTTTCACTTACATGAGTGTCCAGTAAGACTTTTGGCAGTTGTGTGGGACAAGGGACAATTCTTCAATGTGCAAGATCATTACACACATATCGGACTCCCAGCATCCCGGCCTCCACTCACTAAATGCCAGTATGTGCCCCCAATCTCTGTGTTGATCAAAACTACACCCCCCCATTTCCAAAATGTGCCATTTGGCCGGCTCGACCTCTGCTAGTTGCCACTGCTTAAATGAAATGCAAAAACTACTTCTAGTATTTAATTAAAGCAGAATCCAGCACAAGCCCAGACAGATTAGAAGCTTCCGTTCTTTCCTCCAACTGTATAGCAAGCTTCCCACGCTGTGTAATTTGTTTTAACATTCGTTTCTTAAATTCTTCCTCGACGCGTCTTATGTATCTTCCAGAATTATTTCCTGATGTTTGGTTGCCATATTGTTTTCCTCACATTGTTTTAATTACTTTTCCTTCAAGAAAAATTTGACGGGGGTTACCCACATCTACCAAAATATTTTATTAAAACAATTTCTTTCTTATTTTTAAAAGTAAAAGTAAATTAAAATTTGATATTTTCTCCCTACTCTGCAGGGAATCGTAAAATCAGTTATTTCCTTTGAGCTGTACAGTGTAATATTTGCTCTTAGCAATTCTGATTTATAGGTAATAAACAGAAATAAATTCTAATCAGAGCGTATCTTACATTAATTATATTCTTTTGGTAAGCCACTATAAAACAGTTTCTATAGTCTTGAACCCTATGCAAATAGATTGATTAATACATAATATATAAAATCAAGGAATCTTTTCTCATAACTTTGTTTACAATAGAGAACTTACAAAAATCTGTTAGGCTAGAACTTAAGAGAAATTGACTTTTGTAGTGAATGTTGAAATGCAATTTAGGTTCAATATTTGTGAATGAAGAATATACTAATTTATTTGCTTTTATTATTTTTTCCTTTGGGTTTTGTTTTCGTTCAATTCAGCTAGCTGTACACCAATTACAGCATATACATAGTAAGCAATGCAAATTTGCAGTTTTATGCAAATTACATATGTATCACCCAATTTTGCATAGAAATATTGAAGACAACAAGGAATAAGTTAAAATCTGTTCAAAGAAGTAAAGAGAATAGAAAGACTGAATCTTGAACTCTGTAAATTAAGAAACCATACACTTGTATGGGCTACAGGTGCCAAAGGGTGGGGATAAAGGTAAAAAGAGAGAAAGATAAAGAAGTGACAGTTGTTTGGGGAGTAAATTGTAAATTACCTGGCTAGCTAGAGACTCTGGATAATGTTCTCCTGTCACAGATGACCAGACTGCGGCCCACAAGCGAGACAAAATGGCAACATCCCCAGCAATTCTCATTCTGGTAAAAAGATGTCACCATTCTGTCTTGCTTGTGGACCACAGTTTGGTCGTCTGTGACAGGAAAACAAGTTACTGATATGTCTTTCTCACAATTTCTTTGCAATGAAAAGATCTGCTGTTCAGGATTGAATTCTGACCCATGAGAAGAACTGGTTGGTAAAATAAGAATGAGGAAAATCTTGCAGAAAGTGTCTATTTTTTTTCCTTTTTTTTATCGTGGTGAAATATGCATAACATAAAAATTACTATCTTACCTATTTTTTTTTAAAGATTGGCACCTAAGCTAACAACTATTGCCAATCTTTTTTTTTCTTTTTCTCCCCAAATCCCCCCCGTACATAGTTGTATGTTTTAGTCGCAAGTCCTTCTAGTTGTGGCATGTGGGACGCCGCCTCAGTGTGGCCTGACAAGTGGTGCCATGTCTGCGCCCAGGATCCGAACCAGTGAAACCCTGGGCCACCCAAGTGGAGAGCGCGAACTTAACCACTCGGCCACGGGGCCAGCCCCTATCTTAACTATTTTTATGTGCGTAGTTCAGTGGTATTAAATACATTCACACTGTTGTACACCCACCACTACCATCGATCCCCGGAACTCTTTTCATCTTGTGAAACTGAAACTCTATACATGTTAAACAATACCGCACCTTTCTCTCCTACCCCCATCTGCTGGCTACCACCATTAAACTTTTTGACTATATGATTTTGACTACACTAAGCACCTCATATAAGTGGAATCATAGAGTATTTGTCGCTTTGTGTCTGGCCTATTTCACTTAGCATAATGTCCTAAATGTTCATCCATATTGTAGCATGTTGCAGAATTTCCTTCCTTTTTAAGATTTAATAATAGTCCATTGTGTATATTTACCACATTTTGCTTATCTATTCATCACTTAACGGCCACTTGAATTGCTTCCATGTTTTAGCTATTGTGAATAATGCTGCTATGAACATGAGTGTACAAATATCTCTTTGAGACCTTGCTTTCAATTCTTCCAGGTATATACTTAGAGGTGGGATTGCCGGATCATATGGTAATTTGACTTAATTTTTTGAAGAATCACCATACTGTTTTCCACAGCAGTTGTATTATTTCATATTTCTACCAACAGTGCACAAGGGTTCTAGTTTCTCCACATCTTTGCCAACACTTGTTATTTTCTGTTTTTTTGATAGTAGCTATCCTAATGAGTGTGAGGTGGTATCTCATTGAAGTTTTGATTTTCATTTCCCTAATGATTAGTGATGTTGGGCATCTTTTTATGTGCTTATTGGCCACTTATATATCTTTGTCCTGCTTGGGACCCCTCTTAGTCATAATCCTTTTAGTTTGCTGCTGAATTCTGTTTGCTAGTACTTTGTTGAGGATTTTTTGTATCAACGTTCATAAGACATATTGGTCTGTAGTTTTCTCTTGTTGTGTCTTTGGCTTTGGTATCAGAGTAATGCTAGCCTCACAAAATGAGTTAGGAAGGGTTCCCTCCTCTTTCTTTTTTGGAAAAGTTTGAGAAGGGTTGTCATTAGTTCTTCTTTAAATGTTTGGTAGAATTCACCAGTAAAACCATCGGGTCCCAGGACTTTTCTTTGCGGGAGATTTTTGATTACTGATTCAATCTCCTTATTAGTTATAGGTCTGTTCATTTTTTCCATTTCTTTGTGATTTAGTCTTGGTAGGTTTTGTGTTTCTAGGAATTTGTCCATTTCATCGAGGTTATCCAATTTTCTGGCATACAATTTTTTGTAATACTCTCATTTTTTTTCATTTCTGTACACTGATGTAATGGCCCCACTTTCATCTCTGATTTTAGTAAATTGAGTCTTCTCTCCTTTTTTTCTTAGTCCATGTAGCTAAAAGTTTCGTCAATTTTGTTGATCTTTTCGAAGAGCCAACTTCTCATTTAGTTGATTTGCTCTATTGTGTTTCTATTTTCTGTTTCACTTACCTCTGCTCTAATCTTTATTATTTCCTCCCTTCTGCTAGCTTTGGGTTTAGTTTGTTCTTCTTTTCCTAGTTCCTTAAGTTGTAAAGTTAGGTTGTTGATTTGAGTTCAGAAAGTGTCTGGTTTTTTTCTTAGCATTTGCAACAGCTAAAATGAGAACCCTGAGCCTGCTCACAGACAAACTCTAAACATTAGAAAAGCAGGATTCAAGAAACATTTAGAGAACCTTTGACATGATTACACAGCAAGACACTCTTCAAGGAATGTTCTTGGAGTTTCTTGCCCTCTGAAGTCCAGATAGAAAAGATGGAAAGAGGGAACTGGACTGGCCGAGGGGTTGGGTGGGACTGTTGCAAGTGCTGCAGAGCTGGGAAGCCCTGTTTGAGCTTGGAGGTTGCATTGGAGAAGAAGCAAAAGCACAAGACTGACAGATAAGCAAACCCAGTTAAAGGGGCTTAGGGGAGGGCCAGAACTCCAGTATTGGTATAGCAAGGGGTGTCAAGTTTGAAACAAGGAATAGCAGACTACAACAGACAGATGGTGGGGAATGGGAGATTGGGTGGCTGTGTCAGGGCTAAATTTTAAAACCCTATTGAAGTTTATTTATTGCTTTCTCTTTCACAGCCAGTTTCTCCCCAAAGCTTTTTTAAGAACTAAAAGCAGAGCCATAAGCTCCTCCCCATCTCCATGTACCCTCAGAACAGAAAGAAGGAGGTAGGGAGTGACAAGTAGCTCACTTTGTGTGGTGGGTGTTAAGGGACTCTCGGGATGAAAGAACAACTGGGACAGCTTTTCTGGGCTCACCAACAGATGAGCAGACAGTAGGGAAACTCTTCCTGGTGTCCCAAGGTGGAAGCTTGGGGTACTTGAGGGGGCTTGCTCAAGGTTTTAATCTCTCTGTTGGGTGTGGTCTGACATGTGAAGCCACACGCTGCCTGTTGTCAGAGCCTCCCCATTCTGGAGGTTGAGGCTCTCCACTCTTCATTCATCAGAACCTCCCATCCCACCTTCTGCATGCTCTGGGTCCTGGCTTGGCAAACAGATTGTACTTGGTGTTATAGATCTGGGTCCCATCTAAGCCCATAACTTATTCTTAACATTCTTAGAATATCTGCAACTGCCCCATACAAATAATATTTCCATTAATTAAACAAATGTTTATTAAATGCTGCCTTTTTTTTTACCTTGTTAATTTTGCATGTAATCCATACTCATAAACAGGAGGGCCACAAACATTTCTAAACTGAAGATGCAACCATTTCAAAGAGTTATTGGAAAAAAAAGGGGTAAGCTTGAATGATCTGAAGATTGTTCCCCAAATCCCAGAGTGGCCTCCTTCCAGCAGGCTGCACTGGATGGAGCTGCATTACAGGACTGCAAGACACGTGTTATTGTTCTGTGAGTGTTTCAGGATGTTTGTTCAGGGGGCAACAAACACATAAGAAAGCTCCAGAGGCAGCTTAGTATTGGAAGCTGATGAGGCAAAGGGGACAAAACACAGCACATGAGAGGAGGAATGACTGGTGCATTTGCACTTGGGGAGCTGGCCAAGAATAACAGGGACGAGAGGCGAGGTTGGAGTCAACTGGCTTGAAGTGTTAAGAGTTTTCTGGTGTGGAGTTATTTTCATCCAGGTGCAAACTGTAGTTCCTGATGGTATCAGAGGCCTCTGTGTGTTAGAAGGCTGTAGTGGGTTTTGTCAAATGTTATGAGAACAAAATAGATCAAGGTGTGACTTGTGCCTAGTCAACTTCCTTACCCTTGTTTTTTTGTGATCTGTAGGGAGAATGGATAGGAAGGAACTGGGCCGGAGAGGTAAATATAAAAGAGGAGAGGACCCAGGCAGAGAGGCTAATCTGATCCACATAATAAAGACCTAAGAGAGAGGGGGGAAGACAGAGGAAGAAAATATGAGTGGGGAATGTGGTAGAGGGAAAGCATTAGAGAGTATGGCCAAGAGGATCCGATGTGGCTGCACAGAGGGTCTTGAGCTGTGTGTTGCTGGAGGTATGAACTAGATCCCCTTTTTTGGTCTTTGTGATATATATAAATATCAGAAATCTTCTAAATTACTATTTGTTGTTATTGCACTATGATTCTTTGACCATGACTTGTGAACTGAGCCACATAGAGCCCCAGCATTTATTAGGGTTTCATAATTTCGGTGAAAAAGTTACTATAGTGGGAATTCCATAGAGAGGCAAGAGGAAGACATCAGTTAGACCTATATATCTTTTATTCCATGCAGAAATTAGTAAGATTCTTCAGTGACTTCAGGGTATTTGACCTCTAAGGATATTATTTTCAAACTAGTTGAGAAAAGGGTTTGCTTGTAATTTGGGGGCACATAAAAGAAAACAAACAGAAAAATGAGCTACACAGTCAGTATGCAAAAGAAAACTTAAAATGGCAAATAAATGAAACAGTACTTAATAAGCTCACTGGGAGCATAAAAATATAAAAAATAAAGCACAATAAGTAATTGAAACTTGTGTGCTCCTGAGGAGGAAAAGATGTACAGAACCAAAAGAGCACTCTAACAACGTGGTTTGAGCAGATGTTGAGCCGCCAGGCACCAAGAGGAGTGAAGGCATAGGGATTCAGAGCAGTGGGAGAGGAGGAGCTTCAAGGGTGGAGCCTTGGCAGGGTGGACGGGAAGTAGATTTCCAGCTGTGGGGAGGGTGGCAGCTTCTTACTTTGGCAGAGACCAAGCAGCTGCATTGGCAAAGCCTTGAGTTTACAAAGACACAGAGACTCTCCAATATATATATATGTTGGAGAGGGTATGTTGGGGGGCAAATCGTGATGCTTTTACTTGGGCCTCAAATTCATTCCGTGTGTGTAGAGTTTTGAGCTAATGAAAGTGGAGCTATCTGCTCCTCTGATACTACTTGGGGCCATTGAAGAGAGGGCTGTGTCAAGTGGGACAAAGCCTTGGCCACAGAAGGCCATAACTCACAAGACAATTGTCCTTTGGATTCCACTGGATATCAACAGGGACACCAGGGCAATGACTTGGCGCCCAAGTGGCCGCCTGGTGCAGATGGCTGGCTGAGGCTGTATTCCTTGATCTTGGGCTGCTCCTGGTTGTGATAACGCCAAGTCTATACCTCAGCCTTCCTTGACTTCCTCTGGCCTGTTTCAAGAAGACTCACTCTACAGGTACACATGCAGACATTTCTACTCTACAGTTAGTCTTGAGCTTTTGACCTTAAAGGTCAAAATTCTCTCCCCTCTTTTTTTTTCTGGTTTTGTTGTACCCATATCCCCTCAAAATGCAAGGTGACTCCTGCCCAACTGTTTGAGCTGTAGAAGAGAAGAGAGTAACAGTGGAGGGGATTAAGTAAGGTGCATGTATGGAGAGGAGAGAGTGTCAGGGAGATAGGGAAGAAGCAAGCTGAGAGGAAACTAACCGCTGTTCACAGTGGTCAGTGGTGAGATTTTATGTGACTTCTGTTTTCTTCTTTATTCATTTATTTTAAAAACCTGTTTACAAAGAGGCACTTATAACTTTTTTTATTTTGGTGAGGAAGATTGTCGCTGACCTAACATCTGTGCCGATCTTTCTCCATTTTATATGTGGGACACCACCACAGCATGGCTTGATGAGTGCCACATAGGTCCGCGCCCGGGATCCAAACCTGCAAACCCCAGACTGCCAAAGCAGGGCACAAACTTAACCACTACGCCCCAGGGCCAGCCCCCACTTAGGACTTTTATAAACAGAGAACTACTTGTGAATGTGATTATTTTTCACATGATGATGAGGAAGAATCACAACGAGCAGGCAGGAGTTTCCTAGTCATTAGTTATCATAATCAAGCGTGATGTACTATTTGGACAGAACTACTGGGCTGGTAAATCAGGAGAATACGTACGTATACGAGGTATTTCTGATTATTTGACTGTGTGGAACCAAAATTGATTGAGTAATCATATTCCAAAAGTGTTTATTATAATGTGTGATTATCAACCTGGAGCAATGCCTTCCGCGGACTGCCACAGGGTTCCATGTAGCTTCATCTGATAACTTAGATGGAAATAATGAATTTGTGTTTATTAAGTTTGCAGGTAGAAACTGACGGAAAATATTCAAAGCAAGGTTCACAATGATTTCAGTAGAACAGGGGAGAGGGTTAAAGTTACCAAGAAGTTAAACAGCGAAGTGTGTATAGTTTGACAAATCAACTCCACATCTATGGATGCGAGATAAGCCGGCGTGGGTTTAACAAGAGCTGATGCAATGGAAGACCCGAGAACTTTAGTTGACTGCAAGCTCCGTGAGATCTAAGAGCATGGCCCCCCTGGCCCAGCTAAAGCTACTGTGATGTTAGGCAGTGACATAAAAATGTCACACCTGGAACAAGGAAGGGAATATTTCCCCATTCTCTGATTAGATTAGAACCTTTATTACTGGTATATTTGTGCTTTATGGGCCCTCTTGCATTGAATGCAGGGGGGATCAGGTGGGGGGTGGAGTATGCCTCAAACCAGAGAATTTTGGAGACATTCCGCAGCACCACTGGTGTAATACTGTAGCCGCCCGTGTCCTTGAAGGTCACACTCTTCTCTGGACCCGATACTTAGATCAGCTAAAGAGCAGATACGTTATGCAATTTCCCTAACTTGTAACTTCCTCCCCCATGAAAGTATTTGAGAAAAAATGTTGCATAAGGACTTTCAAAAATTGTTAGAGCTAAGCTTGTTTCTGAAGTCCAGGCCACGGCTGAATTTGAGATTGATTGACAGAAGAAGTTTTCTACTTTCATTTGCTAAAGCCATTAACTGGGATTTGATCCTCAGCAAAGGAGGTGTTTTTTGCAATATTTCCTGGGAAAGGAGCTTGCTGGCTGGCTTGATTGACATTGTTTGACTGTTTGCCCAAAAGTCTTATGTTGGCGTCTAGAGATGCTCTCCAATTTAGTCATCTCATTATGAAATTGGCCTTGTATTTAGCTACGAATAATTATAACCAAGTAGATAAAAACTTCTTACAGGCAGGAAACATGTGTCTTTTAGGATTTTCATTTCCAGACCTTTTCTTTAATCCTTTTAAAATTTCTTTCTTTCTTCTCTTTATTTATTTATTTATATTTTTTTAGGAAGATCAGCCCTGAGCTAATATCTGCTGCCCATCCTCCTCTTTTTACTGAGGAAGACTGGCCCTGAGCTAACATCTGCTGCCCATCCTCCTCTTTTTGCTGAGGAAGACTGGCCCTGAGCTAACATCTGTGCCCATCTTCCTCTGCTTTCTATGTGGGATGCCTACCACAGCATGGCTTGCCAAGCAGCGCCATGTCCACATCCGGGATTCTAACTGGTGAACCCGGGGGCCAACAAAGTGGAACCTGCAAACTTAACCGCTGTGCCACCAGGCCAGCCCCCTCTTTCTTTCTTTCTTTCTTTTTCTCTCTTTCTTTCCCTCCCTCTTCTCTCTCTCTCTTGCTTTCTTTCTTCTTTCCCTTCCTTCCTTCCTTCCTTTACTCCTTCCGCCTCCCTCCCTCCCTCTTTTTCCCTGTCTCATTCCTCCCTTTCCTCCTATCTTCTATAGAGTCAAATAGTACTAAGCACAAAATAGTTGATGACTGATAGCAATGGCCCCAATCTTTACATAACTGAGAGGCCCCAGGTCAGCCCAAACTGTTGCGAATTCAGACAAGATTAGGGAGGTTCCAGGGCCAGCTGTATTTGTTTGAGGCTGAGGAGTCCCCTGGGGAAGAAACGTCCTGCCAAGGAGGGAAAATCAAGGTTGTGGCCTGGTCCAAAGATACCGGGCCAGACTATACGGCGACCATCTGCCAAGGACACAGCAGCAGGCATCCCCGCGGCAGCTGGATGGAGGTGCAGGGCTCAGGGCCACCTAGAGGCAGCTGGAGGAAATGAGCGTGGGAGCCCGCGGTGCGGGAAGAGCAGACTCCCAGAGGGAGACGGGAGACATCTCCTGTAGCATTGTCGGACGCTGTCCCAATGCTGCAGCAGAGGGAAAGACAGGGAAAATGGTGTGGCTTAGGGAATCAGAGCTCTTGTGTGTTTTGAAACATTTTGAGGAAAATCTGAAGAGAAAACTGAGGTGTTTCAAAGAGCATATCCCCTTATCATTTATCATGAGGAAATGCTGATAAAAGGAATCACCTCATTTGTGCTATAGGAGTGTCCTCTGTCCACCAACATCACATTTAGGTCAGAGAGGACCCTCTGATCTCTCATTTCAAAGTTACTCTAATGTGGTTGTTCAAAAGGAAGGCTTTGCTCACTAAAAATGCACCCCTAAAAACGTTGAAAATCTCTCCTCTAAGGAAATAGAGCACAAGGTTTGCTCAACAGAAATAATTACATTTTTAAAAACATAATTCAATCTATGTTGTAAATACTTCTTGCATTTGACCAAAGTGTATGTGCTCTTCAAAAATGTCTTCCTCATAATTGCTGCTCTTTAACTCAGAATTAACAAGAAAAAGGTACGCAGATTTGGGGGAAATTTTTTTTTTTTTTTGAGGAAGATTAGCCCTGAGCTAACTACTGCCAATCCTTCCCTTTTTGCTGAGGAAGACTGGCCCTGAGCTAACATCCATGCCCATCTTCCTCTACTTTCTATGTGGGACGCCTACCACAGCATGGCGTTTGCCAAGTGGTGCCATGTCCACACCCAGGATCCTAAGCGGCAAACCCTGGGCCGCTGAGAAGCGGAATGTGCGAACTTAACTGCTGCGCCACTGGGCTGGCCCCAGATTTGGGGGAAATTTTTATTGCTATTGTTATTATTATAAACCCTTAAAATGAATTCATCCCAGTGTGTGTGGCAGTAGCTGGTTATAAGCAAACACTTCTTATTTCTAACTTTAATAATGCTGGATTTTAATAAGCTTTTTAGTAGCAGCTTTAATAACATGGCCTGCCCTCACCACTAAATTTTCTGATTTGTGGATATTAGATCTGTCCATCAGCAAGCACACGCCCAGGCTTCAGCTTGGGCCAGCTCTGACTCTGCTGTGGCCATTAAAAGCCTGTGGTTTATCGTTGGTCCAGAAATACGTATTGTTGGATTCTATGATGTTTTCTAGTTTTTTTTTTTTATTTCCCTATATTAAGAAAGGAGAAAAAACATAAATCGCATGTGGCCTGAAATGAACATCTTCTGGTGATGGTGACTTGTGTTAACTGTGCCTAGCTTTGCTTCTGGTACACAGAACATGTGCCCATTTCAATATTTACAAAATGTATTATTAGGAAATGTAGAATAATAAAACATGAAATGAGGCAAAAGGGTAGGAATTTGGCTTTTATTTTGCTTTTGCTAGAGAGATTTTGTCTCAATCTTGGGACAAACTTGAAAAATAGAGGTTGTTAAGCTAGACTGGAAACAATTCTTAAGCATGAGCAGGACCCATATTGACCTCTTTGGAATTATGCAAATGAAACCTGCTTGGAGGATAGAAAGGGATGGAAGAGATTAGCAGATGACTTTAGAAGAACCCATACAGTAGTATATTTTTTAAAAAACTGATCAATTTAGCAGTAGGAAAAATGATTTGTGATTTGTGTTTGCATGTCTGTGTGCACATAAATGATAAGTGTATTTTCATAGGTCTTACTGTTTCTTACCCCCTAGACGTACGCCTGTAGACTCACATATAAATGGTCTGTAGAGAAAGGAGTCTGACTAAATACGGCAGAAACTTCCTCAGTGCCTACCACTTTGTGCTTCTCCTTCCTGCCATTCACTAACATTGATTTCCAGCGGGCCGGCCCAGTGGCGCAGTGGTTAAGTGCACACGTTCTGCTTCGGCAGCCCAGGGTCCGCTGGTTTGTATCCCGGGTGCGGACATGGCACTGCTTGGCACGCCATGCTGTGGCAGGCATCCCACATGTAAAGTGGAGGAAGATGGGCATGGATGTTAGCTCAGGGCCAGTCTTCCTCAGCAAAAAGAGGAAGATTGGCAGTGGAGGTTAGCTCAGGGCTAACCTTCCTCAAAAAAACAAAACAAAACATTGATTTCCAAAATGTATTCTTTGAAAAATTCTTCTCCCACTCCCCTTTATAGGAAACAGACAATTCTCTTGACATATAAACACGTCTTACCCCAAGTTTACAAGAACATGGATCAGCAGTTTGACCTATCACTTTTGAAAAGCTGTCCATCTTTAACATGAAGGATAACAAAGGAAGTGCAAACATAATAGTGGGTAACGTCTTTACATTATCATTGAGGCTGTAAGCGGAAGGGAAAGGAGAATCTCTGTGAAGAGAAAACTGGGAGAAAAAGTAGAGTTCGCTCTGTTATTAAATATCCTAAGATACGGCATAAAAACCACATAGCATGGTTTTATCCTCAAAGGATGTGAAGGAAATAAAATCTTCAGAAACAGAGGGCTGTGTTTGTGCCGGGGACAGAGCTGAAAAGGACATTTTGTAAGAAAGTCAAACTTCAGCCAACTATTACTTAGTTTTTTCAGCCCAAGGCCAAAACTCTAAAAATTATGAGAAACTCCTCTTTAAGACTAGATCAAAGGGTTTGGATTATGGCTCCTAGCAGCTAACTCTGCAGAACTATTTCTCCGTACTCACCTCCCTGATGTGATTGCAATGCTTCCTCCCTCGGCTTCAGTCTTCCACTTTCCTTTCTGCGAAAAACCGAGGACCGTTATTAGCATCGTTACCTGATTATTGGTATTACAAATAGCTATTAGCAAATAACCAAAACCGAAAACAATCACATGTTTAGCAACAATCATTTTGTTACACATATCCGGAAGATTTTAAACTCAGCAGTAGGTGATTATGACATATGTGACATGTAGAACTTGAACTTTTATGCTGAGCTTATACCAAATGTGTCCAAGTTGAAAGAACTGAGGAATGATGTTGAAGATTCGCACTTAATAGCTGAATTTTATACCCTTTAAAACTTAAAGGTGAACTGAAAATTTGCCCTCTTCCTACACTGTAAACTTCTTGAAGCATGACCCTTTTCTCCCTATGGTATTATCACTCCAACTTTGAACAACTGCACTGAGTAATGACTCGTCTGTCACTAGAGGGGGTTAAAGCATTTCCGTCCTCTCTTGCCGTGGGCAAGGAAAGGTTCTAGAAAGTTGTCCTTTCTCCCACTTGGAATGTGTGGGAGTCTGAAACCCCAAATAGAACAGTGCTACACTATTTTTTTCTTATTTTGTTTTTCTATAAACAAACTTTATCTGTGGCCTTGTAGCAGACAGTCAGTTCCAGGAAACACACAACTAACAATGTCATTCCCCTTGTATTGCACATAATATAAAAACAGAGTTTAAGTAAATATTTGAATTAGGACAATTTGAAAAATTTAACTTTGGAGTAGCCTTTCCCTGGTATGTATTGATCTCTTCTTTCCAGAGTGGCTGTTGCTTTGGATTCAGTATGCCATGCCTGCACCATTTAAATGAAGCTAGTTCAATGTAATGTAATATACTAGCAGAGCATCATCTTAAAAACTCAGCATTTGCAGATTGGAACTCAAATGAGGAGGGTCTGCTCCTGTTGCATATCAAAGAAAAGCTGGTCTATAGATAGCAGTAGAGCAACCCCTAGTGCTAAATGCAGATATAGCAGAAGATCATCAGTCGCAACCGGCTTATTACATTTCAGGTTAATGTTGCAATTGGATGGTTCTTTTTCTTGGTATTTTAACCGTGGAATTATTCTGTGAAATGACAAGCATGGACTGGCCAATCTCTAAGGTCGTTTTCAACTTTGTCTGTGATCCTCAAGTTGGGTTATGACTGCGTACCTTTTGTTCTCATTGCCCCACATTCTTTTTAGGGAGCTTGTCTGTTAGATAAAGGAGGCTTGCTTAGGCCGGCTTTTATCTTTTATGTCAATTAGTTTTGTGTGGATTGTGAGGAAGAAGTAGAAAGGCTTATGTACGGGACAATGTGCTGGGGAAGTCCCAAGAAACGCCCTTTTCTCCTCTTAAAAAAAAAAGAAGAAAAGAAAAACCAGAACAGGATATCTGCATTGGTGAAAAGGGAAAGGAAAGTATGGGCCTTTGTATACAAAAATGATATCAACATCTGCTAATAGTAGGTGATGTTTATGCTCTGCCACCCAACTCTTTATGTCATAAGGACACACTTAGTTTATATCAATTCTCCTGTCTCAGAAAAGATCACAGATCATCTGTATGGAAATACAATAGGAGCGTAAGTTTGCATAGCCAAATTCTCTCATGTAAAACTTTTAACATCTTTATTCCATGTTTCTACAGATTAGGGGGAAATACTTATTATCTATGGAAAGTGCTTAGATAAAGAAGTAGATAAAACTTTGAATATGCAGAGATACATAAAAACCATTAAATCAAGTAGATCACCATGAACACAAACTGCTTTAAAAGTTGGCATCACCAGCGGATTAAAAAGGAGCACATCAGAGCTTTCTCCCAGCGGCGGAAGTTCTTGCTGGACTCTCACGAGGTCAGTCTGTGACCTTGTGTCTTCCTCAGTTTGACACAGAGTCATGTGGCAACAGGTCACGTGCTAGGATAGCAAGGCCAAAACAATCCCAGGATGGGTGACTTCGGGGCCCCTCTCCCATGTATCTAGATGTGAATATACATCTACATATATGTGTAAGTGAACACGTATTTACGGTGCAGTCTCACAGCTGGTGAGCTAACCTGGAAGACCTTCCCTGTGTTTCTGTGTGGATTTTCACTGGGAAGGGATGGAGCGATTTAAGGTAACAAGACATTAAATGTTTCTAAGCGAAGGCCTGAAGAGCGGGCTTTCATAGCAAAATGGTCTAGATAAACTAGCAATTGTGCTAAGCAGTGACCTCATGAATTCATTCACTTACTCATTCATCAATACTTCCTAAGCATCTGCTACAGGCCAGGCATTGTTCTTGGCTCTGGGATATAGCAAAGAATGAAACACAGTCCTTGCCTTCACAGAACTTTCATTCTAGTTGGGAAGACACATAGTAAACAAATGAGCCAAGAGCTACGAAAAATAAAGCCAGGTAGTAATAAGTAAGCTCAGAAAAGGAATGAAGGGAGAGACTGATGAGGGAAGGTCTGTGATGAGAGGCCCTTCGAGCAGAGCCCTGGATGAGGGGAGAGAGGGAACCAAATTGTTTGCAGCACCCTTAGTTCACCTTGCTTTCCTATGCGTGTTACAATGTAGGGAAAATGGAGACTCCTCATATTTTAACCACTGCTTAGAAAACACAAGAGTAAGGACTCTGTTTCCTGATCAATCAGAAATGGGTTTAGAAAGGTTCATGCTCCCTGGTCCGTCTTGTCCAGGGGACAGGCATTGGCCTTGGAGTTCTCTGCCACGTCCAGACCCGCACTGAGTTTCCCGCTCTCCATTCATCCACACCAGGAACGCCATGCCTACAAACGTGACCAGCTCCCTCCCAGCTTTTCATCCCTTTTCAAGAAGCTGGGAGAGAAGAGTCATTCAGTCTTACGTTCCTTCGATCCTTGCTCTTCTCGGCCTTGGCTGTGTTTATTGACAAGTTTCAGTTATTTTATGACGCAGTTACCAGAGCTGGGCTCAGATCACCAATTTGTTACGCAGGCTCTGTTCATCATCCAGCTGGTGGTTGCTGGCTCGTGGTTGCTGCCTATTTGTGTGCCATGAGGGACAAAGAGAGGCCTCCTCAGAGGAGCTCCAGATGAAACCTCTCCAGCAAGGATCCAACTGGCCGACACACAGTGTGCAGAGCTTGTTACGTGCCCATTGCTTTCACCAGATACAGGGGGATCCAGCTGGCGGTTGAGCCCTCAAGGAGATAACATTCTTACTGATAAAGGCTTCTTAGGGCCAGGCCACGCAGGCACATTTGCTCCTTTGGGATTTGTTTTAAGTCATGCAATCCTAGATATGGAAGGAGTCTTAGGAATTATCTAGTCTAACCTCCACATGTTGCTGAGAAGAACACCAAGATTATGAGAGGTTTTCCTTTACTCAAGGTCTCTTTCTACTGCCCCAGGCTGCTCCTCATCTTTTTCTTTAGTTTTAGCCCACACCCCCTCCAGGAGCCATTCAGGAACATTCTCCCAGTCCACCTCCCCACTGAGGGCAAGAGCCCACACATGAAGCCCTGAAAAATGGAAAATTAGCCCCAGCATTCCTATCCTCTAGACAGGGATGGTGAGATTTTTACACCAATACACAGAACTGCAACTTTGGTTTTAGTTCTCCCTTTTGTCGTAAGTTTTAAAAAAGAAATAGCAAGAAATCTCTTTGTTCAGTTCTCTTTTTTTGTTGTTTTGTAACTGGGAGTAGAATGAGCAGTTTGTAGAGAAAAACAAAAATTAGAAACTTCAAAGTCAGGCATTCCTAGCTTCAAAACCAGGATTTGACACGAATTAGTTATGTCACCTTCCTTATTTAACGTCTGGGGACCTCAGTTTTGTCATCTGTAGAGTGGAAATAATAATGACAACTGTAGAGGACCTGAGTGAACACACCCTCACCGTTCCTCCCTCCCTTTTGACTTTTACGTGGGTATAACTGGATCAAAAAGTGTGTTTACTTTCTCACTGAACAATTTGACTCTTTCCTTTTTCAAAAGTGCCAAGAGAAGGAACTAAATGAGTGTACATTTCCTGTTTAAGAGGACTTAGAGGTTTGTCCCTAAAAGCAACTTTAAAAACAAGCCTAATCTGAGAACATTTCAGGATACTTAACTTCTTCTTTCTCATTCTGCTCTTTTACCCTCTCTCTTTATTTCCCTTTTGTCTTCCCTACAAACATCTTTTGTAAAATGTACGTGAATGGCTCACGCTTCCGTCGCTCCTCTGTCCTGGAATCAACTCTGTGCAACCAAGGCTTTGGATCTGTGAGTGACGCAAGAAGCTGCTTTTGGCTTCAGGAATGTTTTCCTCTATGTTCTGACTCCTCTCTTGTTGTCCTTCTTTCCTCTCCATCTCTTCTCCACCTCTCTTCCCCAGACACCCCCACTGTTCCTCTTTTCCTGTTTTCTTAGGTTCTTCCCCTCTCCTTCGTGGCCAAATCGCCAATCAGTCAGGGTCACCGTCACAATCATGGTTCTATCTATGGCTGCTCTATCTCCGTGATAAAACAAGATAGGAGCAGCCTTTCCAAAAGACAGCCCATCTCCACAGTAGCCTGTGGGAGGCTGCCTGGCATGGTCAAGTCTGCCAATAAGAGCATTTCCTTACAGCTGCAAGGCTTGGGGGAGCCAACCAACAGCTAGCTGCGCAAGTTTGCCGGTGACACATTGAAGTTGTTTTGCTTTGCAAAAACATGGGAAAATTCTGATAGATTCCACATGATTTCAAAACACATTTCAGGGTCAGATATACAAAGGGCAGATAAAATCTGAATTAGGTAAATGCAAGTTGATGCACGAATCTCTATTTAGGTCCAAACATCCTGCAGATTGGAATGCTTTATATTTGACAGTTCCCAGTTGGGGATGGGAAAAATTGAACTTTGCTCTCCTTATACCTTGGGGTATAAGGTATACCATTCTGAGAAGACAGGGTTCACACGAAGTTAAAGTCGAACGGCTAGTAAAAAGGGAAATGTGCATTATGAATGAGCATTGGAAAGAGTTTTAAACCAGTTAAGAAACCGGAAAATTTGGAAAGACAAAAAAGCGTATAGAAGATATCCATCCTTGTGGGGGCCGCCCCGTGATTAAGTTCGTGTGTCCTGCTTCGGGGGCCCAGGGTTCAGATCCTGGGCGTGGACATGGCACCGCTCATTAGGCCATGTTGAGGTGGCGTCCTTCATGCCACAACTAGAAGGATCCACAACTGAAATATACAACTATGTACTGAGGGGATTTGGGTAGAAAAAAAAATAGCAGGGAAAAAAAAAGAAGATTGGCAACAGTTGTTAGCTCAGGTGCCAATCTTTAAAAAAAAAAAAGAAGGGGCCAGCCCAGTGGCCAAGTGGTTAAGTTCGTGCGCTCCGCTGCATGCGGCCCAGTGTTTCGTTGGTTGGAATCCTGGGCGCGGACATGGCACTGCTCGTCAAGCCACGCTGAGGCGGCGTCCCACATGCCACAACTGGAAGGACCCACAACGAAGAATATACAACTATGTACCGGGGGGCTTTGGGGAGACAAAGGAAAAAATAAAATCTTTAAAAAAAAAAGAAGATATCCATCCTTGTGATACCTGAGAGGTAAATCTTCAGAGTATAGCCTAACACGCCTGTTCCATTGCTCCCACTCTAGGAAGACAGGTTCTGGCTCGGGGCTGACGGGGCACAGAGCATTCTTTCCACTATGACCTACATTCGTGAATGTTCTCAAGGATTATTGAGCCAGCATGGCTGTATATCTGCGTAAAAGTTAGGCCTTTCATTTTATGCAGTTAATAAAGCTAAATCTTTTTATTCCTTTTGTTCTCCCACTTTTTAATTTGAAATTTTCAAACCTACAGAAAAGCTGGAAGAAAGCATAAAGAACACTAACTTACCTAGTTTCACAGGAGGACATTCGCTCATCCGACTCTAACGCCATTCATACTCCCATGACACTTAACATCAATAGACTAGGATGACCTAACATAAACTCCATGTTCAAATTCCACCCCCAATTGTCCCAGTAACCTTTTTATTATCTTTCATGACGTAAATAATTTTGAAGCATCCAGGCTAGTGCTTTGTAAGATGTTCCTGTAATCTGAGTTTGTCTGGTTGTTTCTTTGCCGTTAAATTCACATGACATAGGGGATGGTGTGTGCTTCCATTGCACCACAGCAGGAGGCTGTGATGTCAGTCTGTCCCGATAATGGCAATACAGTTTGGCCACTTGGTTAAGAAGGGGACTGTCATATTTTCCAGCATAAAGGTGTCCTTTTCCCTTGTGCTTGAATCAGTTACTGGGGCAGCAGAGCATTGATTTTCCAATTTTCTCATTCTTTTTGTCTAAGTCAGATGAAACCCTCTGTCTCAAACCCAGGTCTTTCTGATCCCAAAGCTCGTGCTCTTTCTGCTACCAGAGCCACCTCTTTGTGTGTAAGCAAATGAAGCTAGTCATTTGTTGGGAAAATACAGAATTTTAATTTCATCTCTTGTTTATGGCTCTGTTTTCTTTTATCTTGCAAAAATGGACCACTTCTGTAGCTTTGAAAACTACTTTTAAAAAACCCCAAGATTGGGGCCGGCCTGGTGGCCGAGTGGTTGGATTCACGCGCTCCACTTCGGCGGCCCAGGGTTTTGCCGGTTCGATTCCTGGACATGGACTTGGCACCACTCATCAGGCCATGCTGAGGCGCATCCCACATAGCACAACCAGAGGCACTCACAACTAGAATATACAACTATATACTGGGGGGCTTTGGGGAGAAGAAGAAGAAGAAAAACAAAGAGAAGATTGACAACAGATGTTAACTCAGGGCCAATCGTTAAAAAACCCCCAAGATTATAGCACACACAGAGGTATCATTTCTAGGGCTCACATGTATCTACAGAGGGAGAGAATGTCCAAATCAGCTCCTTGCCCTCAGCATCACTGACATGAGTCCACCTCTTTGGGGGTCCAGAGTACTTTTTTTTTCTTTCCTTTTGTTTTCCAGGGGGTGGGTGGGCGAGTATTAGAATCAAAACATCAATTTGTTTGGGTGTTTTTTTTTAATATAGTGGCAAAACTGGATTGAAGAGTTTAGTGGAACGTCTCCATTCTTCCCTGAGCCAAGATGGTGGGATCCTCCCGGGTGAGGGGGAAGGCAGAGTCTGCAAAGATCTTGACTCCACCACCTCCCCTGGGGATTATATACCCGCCTTCCGGTAACTTTGTGCCAAATGGGAGGAGGGGCCCTGGAGGGCGCAGGCGCCCTGGGAGCCTGGCTGGCTGCTGAGCATCAGGAACACAGAGACTTGTTGCATCCGAGAGGAAGCCCAGGCCAGGAGCAGAACAACATTTTCTCTTTTCTCCCAGTAGCTGCCCTCCCCGAAATGCTCCTGGCTGTAAGGAAATGAGTGTGGAAAGTGCAACCAGGAAAGCCCACAGACAGAACTCTCTAGCTCTATCTCTGTCCCTTCTCTTTGTTTTATTAAGTGACAACAACAGTTCTTCTAATCACTAAGAAATTCATGTTTGCAAGTCACACTGGCAGTGTCAGGGTTAGCGAGTCAGGGTTACAAAGACTGAGAGAGCCCCTCAAATTAAAACAAAAAATATTCTCTTTCTTTGCCCTCTTTGTACTGTTTAACGTGACTATTTCAACAGCCTTTATTTTCCAAACATGCAAACAGGAGAGAGTGATCTGACCCACAGTGTATTGACATACCATGTACCTATAACCTTGAGATAAAAAGTAAAGGAAAAGTCAAAACAGCTCAAACCAAAAGCTAACACAAACGAGTCTTTCTCCAGGCCAGACCCCTGCCCTCTGTGAGAGGGAACACACTGGTGTTGATAGACACACGTAGGTCTACCCGAGGGCAGACCCACGGAGCCCCAAGTCCATAGCTGGAAAGTCTGATCTATTAATTAATTAATTCGACAAACGTGTATTAAGTATCCACTCTGGGCCAGACACGATTCTAGGTGTTGGGAATGGCTTATGCATCTCAGGACTGTCTAAGACTTGCAAGACCTCTGCCCTCATGGAACGTAGCTCGTGGCATTAGAAGAAAACAGTCAGAGAATATACCCCCACAGTGTCGAGGGGAGACGGGAAATAAGCGCTCTAGCAGAAAGCCTGAGCTGGTTTCCTGGATTCTGTATATCCAGGAACGCAACTGCTTCAAAATCTGGGTCACACTGTGGAATGGCTATTAAAGACGGAAAGACGGAAAAAAGCAGAGAATCAGACAGGAGCTTCTCTCCTCACCGTACATGGGAAGGTCGTTTGGGAGCTATTACCAAATTGATCAGGAAGAGTCAAACCTAGTGTTTTATAAGATCATGGATAAAAGCAACAGTAATGACTGTGCCTCCATCCTATGCTGAAAGAAACCCAAAGATGGGACATCCCAGCGTAATAACAGGTAACTAACCAAGCATCTTTGCTGTGCAGACCTCAGTGCTGAGCACTGACATATATTGACTCATTTATCTCACCATCTGGTGAGATAAACACTAATTTTACTCCCATTTCTCATATGAAGAAACAGACCTAGAAAGTTAAATAACTTGCCTTTGCCCAAGGACACAGACTTGGTAGACAGCGGAACTAGAACAGGATTCTAGCTCAGTCTGACACCAAAATCCATTTTCTAAACCACCGCATTTCTATCCATAAGATTACTTTTCATCATTTTATTTCAGGAAAAAGGAGTTAATATTGAACAGGAAAATTATTCGGATGGCTTCAGAAAACGCTTGTATTTTCAAGGTATTATCTTGGAAGACACTGCCACACATCCTAGCAGTCAAAAGCAAATACCACCGCTTTCTCAAATTCATGAGAGATTAAGAGATGAAGTTTTGCAATCGTTTCATGTACATAAATTTGACCTCTAAAATTTGAATTACAATTCAAGAGTTATTAGAGATCAGTATTTTATTCAACCAATACATTACTCTTCAAAGTTTATTTTACAAGTGCATACATTTCCATCTTTGCACTTTACTTGATAATTGAATTATGTAATAAGAAGATAATTAGGATGAAGCCAGTTCCGTGAAGACAATGCAGAACTCCACAAAGCAGCTTATGCCTATTTGGGGTTGAATCCATATCAAAAGTTCAAAAATAGTTGTAGTAGAATTGAACTTTGAACCAGGGGGAGAGGTCTTGTTTTTGCTTTAAATCATATAAGTGAAATGTAATGAAAAGTGATCAGAGTGCTTATTTTTACTTTGTTTTGTGGGAAATTGTGCTGGGAATGTGGATCTATTGTGCACAAAGGATGTTGGCTTTATGCTGGAACCACCAGGCAGGTTGAGTTGAGAAACAATTAGCTCAGTCAGCAAGCCTTTGAATCTGATTAAGCCAGGAAGTGGTCACTCCCCACGACGGGGCAGAATGAAGGGAATGGAGGCGGTAACCCAAAAAGAGGAATGATTTCTTCCTGGCTCTCTCTCTCTGAAGTAAACTAGTATTAGAATTTATTGTATCAAATTTATATCAAGGATTATTTTGTAACATTTTATTATCCTTGGTGAAACAAATAGAAGCTTGTTTCCAAGTAGATCAAACAGTCCCCGTGTGTCATGGCTACTGTCTCTAAGAAACTTCTGTTTATGAAGGCCTGACATGCCCTCGTGTTTTGGTAACAAAACATCTTTGAGATCGAGGATTCAAGTCACAGAGGAAAATTCCGGAGCCTATACCCAGCTGCTGGCTGGATTCTCGTTCCCCTGGGAGCTCTCAGTGTATTCTCTGGAGTGATCGCTTTCTTCCCAGTCTTTTCTTACAAGCTTTGGTTCACGGGATGGAGTGTCTGGATTGCCTATCTCATCTGGAATGGAGCTTTGGTAGGAAAATACTTTATTCTATGTGCTGAGAGTAAAGGAAGGAGGGAGGGAAAAAGGAAACAGAATAACATGTCCTTTTTAAGTTTCCAACGTGAAGAAGTCAAAATTCTACAGAAAATCAGAATTTACCTTAGAACATTGATTTCTATGAGTTGCCTCTTAAATATAGGATTTTTCTTAATATTATTTTATATCTACTGAATTTATTGTATACTATAATGAAATGTTCAAGAAATTCTTAAAAAGCTATTTTATTTTAGTCTTCTCACCTTGATATTCTGAAAAATTGGAATTTATCTTTTAAAATTTGAATTTGGAAAAAATACATAAACCATGAAAAATAGTTTAAAAATGGAGAACAAAGTAAAATAAGTTTCAGACTAACCCTTTCATTAGAAACATCAAGGTGTGTCTATGTCCCCTGAAGATTTGCAAGCCCAAATTATAAGTCCTCCCACCTTTTTCTTTGCACGCAACTCTTTGAACTGAAACTAATTCAAGAGGTTGGGTGATGGACTTCACTAACTTCACAGCTCACCAGGCAAGCGTGCGTGTGCCAAGGACAAGATGGCATCAAGTAGGTGTTCCATGTCTACTGGTTCACAGATGAAGGATTGACTGGCACCGCAGCTCCCTGGGTCAGCTCTCCTGGGTCTAGCCTTGTGAGTAGGTGTCTTCCGTGATGGTACGATTTATGATTTAAGGTGATATGATTTGTAGACGCCCGCTGGCACAACAATTCCTTCTCTCACTGTTTCCCATGATGCCTGACATTCACACTGGAGAGTAGACAACTTGATTTTAAAGTCTTTTGATCTTAAGAAATTTTCTATTAAAATGTAACCACTCTTGGGAGAGGCAACATTTTAAGTCTTTGGAAAACCCAAAATTTAACTTGGATATTACCTAAAAGTGAAACCCTAGGAAATATAATTTTAATCTGTTTATTAGATAGATATGTGCTGATAACCTACTACATACTTGAGTTAAAATGGAGAATAAAACAAGTTCTTGATTTTGAAGGAACTCATTCTAGTGGGGTTTAATGACGTGTGTAGATGGGGGAAAGTAAGATGGTGGGGATGTGGAACTGAACAAGGAGACCATTTGATTTTGTTTTTCTTTTTTTATTCTTTTTTAATACATTCTTTTACATGTACCAACACAGTCTTGACCTGCTTTTTTCCTCTTCTCCTGCCTGAAACCATACGTTCATTCACAGAAATATTTATTAAACATCTACTAGAATGCAGAGATGGCAGTGACATTTACTCCAGTGGCTTCCAAACTTTTTGTTGATGACTCAGAGTAAGAAAAACATTTTACATCAGGACCTGGAGTGTACATAAACTCATCTATATATTTCTCTCTAGGTAAATGGATACCCATTGATATAGCATATAACTAGATCTATATTACAAAAGCTTCACAAAACAATATTTAACCTTCAGTGTGAAATGAATTCTATTTTCTATCCTAATTAATATTTTTAAAAAATCTGACTTTGCAACTGACCCAAAGTTTAACAAAACTGTAAGTATAGCCCTATCTTGCATCCCTTCCTTATAACTCTTTGCCTATCCCTGCGGAGTCTATCATAATACATTCAACAGATATTGGTGATTTGATTAGGATTACAAATTATTGAATATAGGCTCGTTCAACATCAAATATCTGTTTTATCAATGAGGCCCAGAGAAATGATATGATGTGTCTCCAGCATGTAGCTAGCTGGTGGCTATTTGATTTTTGTTGTTGCTGTTGTTGAGAAAGATTGGCCCTGAGCTAACACCTGTGCCCATCTTCCTCTATTTTATATGTGGGACGCCTGCCACAGCATGGCTTGATAAGCAGCGGGTAGGTCCATGCCTGGGACTCGAACAAGCGGACCCCAGGCCGCCAAAGCAGAGTGTGCCAACTTAACTGCTACGCCACAGGGCTGGCCCCTGGTGGATATTTGATTTGGAGAGTGACCGCATGAGGAAGTGAAGTCAGAGAGGTAGAACCTGGAGAGGTGGGGACCCGTGTTCAAGTCTCGACTTTGACGTTCTTGGTATGTGGTCAAGAGCAGGACCCTCACTCAGCCAGTTCTTCATTGCCTTTTCCTGGAAAATGGGGCATTTTACAGGTAAAGAACGCCCCTGTGAAACCGTCTAACCCTAAATTGCTCAGTGAGAATGAACACAATTTGAACAAAGATTGTATAGTAAAGAGCTCTGACAATTTAAAATTTAAGCCCTGCACAAGTGCTAGTTAATTCCATGCCTTTCAGTTGTGCCCTACTCTCTGTCCAAGCCCTTTGTTCTTAATCCCTTGCCGTCTGCTCACTCTCCTGTCCCATTCCCTGATGACCTGCTGAGTTCTCCATCCTGTTATGTCCTGGACCTCATCTCCTACCACTCTTCCCTTAGCTCATTTCTTTCTCATCACACCGGCTCCCTGTTATTTTCAAAAATGCCAAGGTGTGTTTCTGCCTCAGGGCCTTTGCACTGCTTGTTCTCTGCCTGAAGCCTCTTCCCATACATGGCTTGTTCCCTAAGTTCCTTCAATTCTATGAACAAATGTCACTTTCTCAGTGACACTTTCCCTCATTACCCTTATCACACTATTTAAAATTGCAAATCTCTCCCAGACTGGCATTCCCAATCTCTCACGTGTGGCTCTATGTTTTCCCCCATAGCCCTTATCACCATCCAACATACTAAATAATTTACTTATTTATTGTTTGTTTGTCCCCTTCCCCCAAAATGAATATCATACCAGGGTAGGGATTTTTTTTCTGTTTTGCTTTCTGCTGCATCTCCAGCACGTGGAACAGAGAGAGTCAATAAATATTGTTGAATAAGAGAAGGAGTCCCATGACCTCCATTCTGGTGGTACAGAATTCCCTGCAAAGTTGAACTCTGATTAGGTTGCAAGGATTAAAGGTCAAGCTGGTATTTGTACTAAAACAGGAAAAAATCCTCCTGAGAAGGAAAGCAATAAGAATGCTCACTCTTTCAATAATGTGTAAATTTGGAACAACGTGATTTTTTTCCTAGCGAGTTTCCTAGCGAACCACAGCTCTGTTTGATCAGGGTCAACTTCAAAAGGTCTCTGACTCACTCCACAACCTTCCTTGCCAGTCACTTCTCAACTTGCCTGCAAATTGTATCTCCCTCTGATGGAAAGATAATTTGTACTTTTCAATCAGATTGACATTTCCTTTTGCAAATGACTCCTTATCTCCTTTGAGACTTGTAAGAGACAGATTTTTACAAGCGATACAGTACTTTGTATTCGTTCTGTGCCTTTCATTCAAGGCTTTCTAAATTCTTCACAATTATTGGTCCTCAGACTCTCCTAGCTCTATTCTGACAGCCGCACGATAAGCAGTTTTCCTAGAATTTCTGAACCAGGTTATTTAAAGGCATCAGCTGCTAGAAAGTATGCAGCAAGGAGATCATAGTGCCCTAAGGATTGAGCTCTACTTTAATCCTGGAAAGCCTGGCTTGTAGATCAAGCTCTGATGACGAGACTCAAGCACAGTGAGTTTAGGGACCTGGAGCCGGGAGGGTCAGTGACTGGGCCAGCGGTGGCAGCTGTGCTGCATCCAGAGCCCGGCTTGGAGACAGGAAGTTGGGAGAAAGGCAGGACCAGGCTTATCCATGCGAGTCTCAGTTTCCTCTTCTGTTAGAGAAGGGACTTCATCGCACCATCGCTCAGGTCTCTTAGAGCTTCAACAGTCCTGGGGTTTGCAACCACCTGATGGTGAATTTTCCACTTAGATATCCTGAGATTCTTTAAGCTTAGCTTGTCCAAAAAAATTAATCAGTTGACCACCAAAAGCAATTATTTCTTTGCCTGACTTGCCTGTCTTTGAACCCAATTTCAAAGCCTGGAGTGACTTTTCACCCAGTCGTTTCCTCTAAACTAGTGTTTCTCAAGTTGTAACGTGCGTACAAATAACCCGGGGTTGGTGTTAAAATGCAGACTGGATGGGTAAGTCTGGAGCGAGGCTGAGATGCTGCAGGTCTGACACTTCCCAAGAGATGCTGATGCTGCTGGGCCTTAGGACTGTGCTTCGGGCAGCCATGCCCTCAGCCAGCCACCCCACCACACCTAGTCAGTTGCCAAGGAGCTTTGATTTTCTCTAAGAGGCACATCCCTACACATTCCTTCCTTTTCTCTCTGTAAACCCCATCACCACCCTTAGCACTTCCCACCCCCACCCAACTTTTATGCCTAGATAAGTTTGATAGCCAAACGGCGAGAATCTATCCATCAGGGGCTTATAAAAATCAATCTACTGCACTTAGAAAACATGAGCAGAATAGAATAGAGAATATTAGAATGTATCACACATAATAAGGGTAATATTATTTTGGTTATATATAAAGATACTTATAACTTGGCCATGATGTAAAATATATTTCTTACTGTGGGTAGATGTTAAAAAAAAAAAAATGTTTGGAGACTTTATTGCCCAAAGTCCAGATGTGTTAGTTTGAATTTTGAGGCCCTCCTCAACCTGGCTTCACATGGCTTTCAAGCCTGATTTTATGCTCTTCTCAGTCAAGAACCTACCCTCCCACTGGTCTGGGTTCCTCATTCACTGGTCCCGAAGAGTGACTGCCATTCCTCTCTGCCATCTCCCATTGAAATCACCTCCATCCTTCAAACTCTTTTTAGATCCTATTTCCCCCATGGTGCCTCCATCAATTATTATTTCTCCCAGAAGTGGTATCTGGTCACTGAGCTCTGCTCACATAAAAAGCACTCACTCTTTCTTCTTCTTCTTCTTTTTGGTGAGGAAGATGGGCCCTGAGCTAACATCTGTGCCCATCTTCCTCTATTTTATATGTAGGACACCTGCCACATTGTGGCTTGATAAATGGTACATAGGTCCGTGCCCAGGATCCAAACCCACGAACACCAGGCCACCAAAGCGGAGTGTGCAAAGTTAACCACTACACCATCCAACACTCACTCTTCTTGCCTAAGTTTTTAGACATTCTTATAAGTGCACTTTCACATCTGGAGTGTCAGTTCCATGGAGAGTTGGAACCACTCTTTATAGAATTATTACTTGGTGAGCTTACCCATCTCATTTAGCCTCTCTGGTCTCATTTAAAAAGTAGGAGAAGCTCTACATAATGGGGTCATTTATTATGAGGAGTAAATGAGTTAACACGGGTAGGGTTTACTATGGTGCCTGGCACAGAGTAAGCGCTCAACAAGTTAACTGTTATTATCATTAGTGTGTCTGCGCACTGCCTGTCACATCCCTTGTTCCTAGTGGACCCACAATAGATGTTTGTAAGTGAATAAATCAGCCCGTATTTAAATGATTCCTCTGAAAGTTTCTATTTCTGCTGTGACTGCTCCCGCTTCCTTCAATTCATCTCCTTCTGGGAACCGCATCCTTTACTTGGGCAATTTAAAGATTTAATGGGAATGCTCACAATGATCACGTAAGCAGATGCGAGCAGCAACTGTTGCAAAACCCAGGTAAGGTCCCTGGAGCTGCCCAGAGAGCAAGTCAATGGGCTGTCAAGAAGAGCTGAGGGAGCAGAGTGCAGGATGGGCCGCTCTGTCTGGCCTCACAAGCTGGCTGCCCTGCTCTGCCCAGCTCTCCATCTCTCAGACGCTCCCTCTGTCCCACTTCCTTTTCCCGCTTGAATTCCTCAGATCTCTTCCTTTTTTATTCTTTCGCCCTTCCCTATCTAAAAACAAAATTTAAAAGAGGCAGGCTGTGACTATTGGTGTGGAAGAAGGCCCCCCGTAAAGACGGGTGTGCTCGGCCCCCCGGGCCACCGTCCCCAGGGTGGATTTAACAAGTCACTGAATGGCATTCGTACACCAGCCTACTCCATGAACCATCTTTTTCAAAGTTTTGTGTAAACAAAGCAAAATTCAAGCTGGCAGCTACAACAGAAATAACAGGCCACTGCAATTCGGCAGCATTTTTTAACTTTTGAAAGGAAAGGAGCGGTTCATGCCAAAGCAGTTACAGCAACCTGGAATCTAAGCATCTGATAATGTCAGCTATCTACTTGAAGTCAAACCGGCAGAGCGGCAGCTCCATGGCCTTTTATCTCTTCGCTTAGCTGTTTCTCTCTCACAGAAGAGTGACGTGTCCAGTGAGCGTTTTGCCTCTGAAGGCGTACACTGGCCCCAGGCTTAGCATCAGTCTTGATAATTCTCCTGTTTTGTTGCACTATTTGTGCTGGCTCAACCTCCATAGGGTCCCTTGGAAGCTTTGCTCTTGCAGAATCAAGCCAACCTCTTTGACTACAGATGGTTCTGTTTTTATCCATGGGAGTTTTACGGTATGGCGATGCCAAGTCTGGAATTTCAGGCTTAGCTACATGAGAAGCTTTGTGTGAGTGTACGTGTGTGTGCTTTTTTCCCTCTCTCTCAAATTCTCTAAATCCAACATTCAAAATAAAATATGCCAGGAAAATGAAAAGCTAGGTCTCAAAACAATAAATATGCCAGACCCGGAGCTACAAAAGCAGCATACCACAAAACCATATTGGTAAAAGCTCTGATTTTTTTCTCCCCTTAAATTTGTTGATACTATACGTGCAGTCATGTTTATTTCTCTGTCGAAAACCTAAATTATAACTATTTTTAGTTCTGTCCTCATTCTATATCTTATTTCAGGCACCTCTCTTCCTGGGTTTCTCTCTCAACCTCAAAACATTCCTTGACTAGGAACAAATGATTTATGGGTTGGGAATAAACGATTTTCAGGCTCAATGACCACAAAGGTCTCATTCATCAGACCCAGTGCCGAATCAAAGATGAGCCCAGAATTTTTTTTTTCCGTTATCTATTGCTCAATTCTGGTGACACCATTCCCTCCTTTGTTTAGCTATTTGGGGCCTTTTTCCTTCAATGGAGACTATAAAGAACTCTCTTTTGAAAAGCTGGACACCACTGCACCCAGAACAATAAATGCCTCATCATGCATTCATTCTAATGATAATCTTCGTTACTTGAGAAACCAGGATCACGTATTTGTGTCCCACCAGCAGGCTGGCTGCAGGAGCTCAAAAGAAAGCAAGTAGTAAAAGATAATGCTGCCGCTTGGAGTGTTTCCAGGGTTCTGTGACACATTTCCATTCTGGTCCCTCCCATTTGAAATTTTAGCAATTTGTGAGAAAGATGCACAATAGACAATTAATCAAAATAAAACATATGGCAAGGGTTATAAAGCCAAGCTTTTATTGCAGTGACACCTTACAGTAGTGAAGGTTATAATTGTGATGGCAAAGGCAACACAGAAAATCAAAAAACATGCTTGTCTCAAGCATGTCTTTATGACACTGATGGCTTGTTTTCCTCATTGTCATCACCGGTGAGCAGGAGATCAGCGCCATAAATCCATTTAGCCATTTGCTGTTTCTTCTAGTTCCCGATAAAGTTGTCAAACTGTAAGACAGATTGAACTCTTCCCTGAGGTACATTTTATCATGGTTGTTATTTTTCCATCTTCCTTTTGTAGGCTGTCACTACCGGTAAACTCCTACTGTTGGCTCACAAACAGCGGACCCAGAGATACCTGGTAAATGGACAGACATCGAGTAGGATGGTAGAATGGGTCTGAAGGTCAAATCTCTACTGTGTCAGGATGGAACACAGAGAATGCCACTTTCAATTATAATTGAATTCTGTCTGATCACTGCCTTCCTGTGATGGATTTCAGTAATAAACTAGGTTTTAGATGAACATTTGTTATCTGATTCCTGCTCCAAACATTTTCTGCCTGTTCCTGTGATGATCGTATTTGAGTATTGTAATTTGGGGAGGACAGAACCAGTGTTACTGCTGCTGAATTTCATTTTGAAAAAATGGATCTGTAGGCTCCTCTGTTTTTAATAATGCATTTTCAAGTCTCAGCTCCTCAATTTGGGATCTCCTTCCGAGCTCTCTGTTACCTCTCCCCCTGAAAAAGAATGAAAAGTCTATGATGTCTTGCATTTCAACAGTATAGAGCCAAGGAATCCTGTGATACAGACAGTCTACCTTGATCTGATTATGGATCTTGTTCCCATGGCTACAGCACTGCTCCTCAAACTCTAACATATGTGTGAATCACTGGGGATCTGGTTAAAATGCAGATTCTAGTTCAGAAGATCTGGGTGAGGTCTGAGATTGTACATATATATTTTTTGTTTTTATTATTATTATTATTTTATTGTGGTAACAGTGGTTTATAGCATTAAATAAGTTTCAGGTATACATCATTATATTTCTATTTCTATGTAGATTACATCATGTTCTCCTCTCAAAGAGTAATTACAATCCATCACCACACAGGCGTGCCTAATCACCCCTTTTGCCCTCCTCCCTTCTCTCTTCCCCTCTGGTAACCACCAATCCAATCTCTGTCTCTGCTTGTTTGTTGTTGTTTTTATATTCTATTTACGAGTAAGAGTATACAGTATTTCACTTTCTCCCTCTGACTTATTTCACTTAGCGTAATACCCTCAAGGTCCATCCATGTTGTCACCAATGGCAAGATTTCATCTTTTTTATGGCTGAGTAGTATTCCATTGTGTATATATACCACATCTTCTTTATCCATTCGTCCCTTGATGGACACCTAGGTTGCTTCCAAGTCTTAGCTATTGTGAATAATGCTACGATGAACATAGGGGTGCATGTATCTTTACACATTCGTGTTTTGAAGTTCTTTGGATAAATACCCAGCAGTGGAATAGCTGGATCATATGGTAGGTCTAGACTTAATTTTCTGAGGAAACTCCATACTGTTTTCCATAGCAGCTGCACCAGTTTGCATTCCCACCAGCAGTATATGACTGTTCCCTTCTCTCCACCTCCTCTCCAACACTTATTGTTTCCTGTCTTGTTAATTATAGCCATTCTGACTGGAGTGAGATGATATCTCATTGTAGATTTGATTTGCATTTCTCTCATAGTTAATGATGTTGAACATCTTTTCATGTGCCTGTTGGCCATCTGTGTATTTTCTTTGGAGAAATCTCTGTTCAGATCTTTTGCTCATTTTTTAATTGGGTTGTTGGTTTTTTTGCTGGTGAGATGTATCAGTTCTTTGTATATTTTGGATATCAACCCCTTATCTGATATATGGTTTGCAAATATCTTCTCCCAATTGTTAGGTTGTCTTTTCATTCTGTTGATGGTTTCCTTTGCTGTGCAGAAGCTTTTTAGTTTGATGTAGTCCCATTTGTTTATTTTTTCTATTGTTTCCCTTGCCCGGTCAGACACTGCATTTGAAAAAACGTTGCTAAAATCAATGTCAGAGAGCATACTGCCTATGTTTTCTTCTAGGAGTTTCATGGTTTCAGGTCTTACATTCAGGTCTTTAATCCATTTTGAGTTGATTTTTGTGCATGGTGTAAGATAATGGTCTACTTTCATTCTTTTGCTTGTCTTCAATTTCTTTCAACAATGTTTTATAGGTTTCAGTGTTCACCTCTTTGGTTAAGTATATTCCTAGGTATTTTATTCTTTTTGCCGCAATTGTAAATGGGATTGTGTTTTTAATTTCTCTTTCTGCTACTTCATTGTCAGTGTATAGAAATGCAACTGAATTTTGTATGTTGATTTTGTATCCTTCAAGTTTACCATATTCATTTATTATTTCTAAAAGCTTTTTGATGGATTGTTTAGGATTTTCTATATATAAAACCATGTCATCTGCAAATAGTGACAGTTTCACTCCTTCCTTTCCAATTTGGATCCCTTTTATTTCTTTTTCTTGCCTGATTGCTCTGGCTAGGACTTCCAATACTATGTTAAATAAGAGTAGGGAAAGTGGACATCCTTGTCTGGTTCCTGTTCTTAGAGGGATAGCTTTCAGTTTTTCTTCATTGAGAATGATATTAGCTGTGGGTTTGTCATATATGGCCTTTATTATGTTGAGGTACTTTCCTTCTATACCCACTTTATTCAGAGTTTTTATCATAAGTGGATGCTGGATCTTGCCAAATGCTTTCTCTGCATCTATTGAGATGATCATGTGACTTTTATTATTTATTTTGTTAATGTGGTGTCTCACGTTGATAGATTTGCAGATGTTGAACCATCCCTGCATCCCTGGAATGAAACCCGCTTGATCATGATGTATGATCTTTTTAATGTATTGTTGTATTCGATTTGCTGGTATTTTGTTGAGGATCTTTGCAACGATGTTCATCAGTGATATTTGCCTGTAATTTTCTTTTTTTGTGTTGTCCTTGTCTGGTTTTGGTATCAGGATAATGTTGGCTTCATAGAATGAGTTAGGAAGCTTCCCCTCCTCTTCAATTTTTTGGAAGAGTTTGAGAAGGATAGGCATTAAATCTTCTTTGAATGTTTGGCAGAATTCACCAGGGAAGCCATCTGGTCCTGGACTTTTATTTTTTGGGAGGTTTTTGATTACTGTTTTAATCTCCTTACTGGTGAGTGGTCTATTCAAATTCTCTATTTCTTCTTGATTCGGTTTTGGAAGGTTGTATGATTCTAAGAATTTATACATTCCTTCTAGATTATCCAGTTTATTGGCATATAGCTTTTTGTAGTATTCGCTTATAATCTTTTGTATTTCTGAGGTGTCCATTGTAATTTCTCCTCTTTCATTCCTGATTTTATTTATTTGAGACTTCTCTCCTTTTTTCTTGGTGAGTCTAGGTAAAAGTTTGTCAATTTGTTTATCTCTTCAAAGAACCAACTCTCAGTTTCATTGAATTTTTTTTGTTTACTTTTTTTTTTTTTTTGGTGAGGAAGATTGGCCCTGAGCTAACATCCAAGCCAATCTTCCTCTATTTTGTATGTAGGACACTGCCACAGCATGGCTTGATGAATGGTGTGCAGGTCCGTGCCCAGGATCCAAACCTGTGAACCCCAGGCCACTGAAGCAGAGCATGCAAACTTAACCAGGCCAGCCCCTTTCTCTTATTTTTTAGTCTCTATTTCATTTATTTCTGATATGATTTTTATTATTTCCTTCCTTCTACTGACTTTGGGCTTTGTTCTTATTTTTCCAGTTCCTTTAGGTGCATTGTTAGATTGTTTATGTGAGATTTTCTTGTTTGTTGAGGTAGGCTTGTATTGCTATAAAGTGCCCTCTTAGAACCGCTTTTGCTGTATCTCGTATATTTTGGCATGTCGTATTTTCATTTTCATTTGTCTTCAGGTATTTTTTTATTTCTCCTTTGATTTCTTCATTGACCCAATCATTGTTCAGTAGCATTTTGTTTAATCTCCCCATATTTGTGGCTTTTCTGATTTTCTTGCTGTAGTTGATTCCTAGTTTCATACTGCTGTGGTCAGAAAAGATGTGTGGTATTATTTCAGTCCTCTTAAAATTATTGAGACTTGTTTTATGTCCTAATAGGTGATCAATCTTGGGTAATGTTCCATGTGCATTTGAAAAGAATGTGTACCCTGCAGTTTTTGGATGGAATGTCCTATATATATCTACTAAATCCATCTGGTTCAATGTGTCATTTAAGGCCAATGTTTCCTTATTGATCTTCTGTTTGGATGATCTAGCCATTGGTGTAAGTGGAGTGTTAAAGTCCCCTACTATTATTGTGTTGCTCTCTATTTCTCTTTTTATGCCTATTAATATTTGCTTTATATATTTAGGTGCTCCTATGTTGAGTGCATAGATATTTACAAGTGCTATATCCTCTTGTTGGATTGTTCCCTTTATCACTATGTAGTGCCCTTCTTTGTCTCTTGTTACAGTTTTTGTTTTAAAGTCTATTTTGTCTCATATAAGTATTGCTACCCCCACTTTCTTTTCATTGCCATTTGCATGGAGTGTCTTTTTCCATCCTTTAACTTTCAGTGTGTGAGTGTCTTTAGGTCTAGAGTGTCTCTCTTGTGTGCAGCATTTACACGGGTCTTGTTTTTTCACCCAGTCGGCCACCCTATGCCTTTTTATTGGAGAATTTAGTCCATTGACATTTAAGGTAGCTATAGATAAGAATGTACTTATTGCCGCTTTTTTTTCTTTTTTTCTGGGTGTTCTAGTAGTTCTTCTCTATTCCTTTCTTCTTCTCTTGCTCTCTTCCCTTGTGGTTTGATGGCTTTCTTTAGTATTATGTTTGAGTTCCTTTCTCTTAATTTCTTGTGTGTTTATTATAGGTTTCTTATTTATGATTACCATGAGATTCGTCTATAATAACCCACATACATAGCAATCTTTATAAAGTTGATGGTCTCTTTAGTTTAATCTCTTGCTATAAGCTCTACTCTTTCACTCCCCTCCTCCCACATTTTATGTTTTTGATATCATATCTAACCTCTTTTTTTGTGCACGGTGTATCCACCACCGGCTTATCATGGAAATAGATAATTTAGTACTTTGTCTTTTGACCTTCTTATTAGCTTCATACATGATTCTTCTCCTACCTTCACTGTGTGTTTGCCTTACCAGTGATTTTATTTTATTTTTTGGATAATTTTCTTATTCTTATTTGTGGTCTTCTCTTTTCCACTTAAATAAGTCCCTTTAGCATTTCTTGTAAGGCTGGTTTTTTGGTGATAAACTCCTTCAGTTTTTGCTTGTCTGGGGAACTCTTTATCGCTCCTTCCATTCTGAATCATAAACTTGCCAGAAAGAGTATTCTTGGCTGTTGGTTTTTTCTTTTCAGCACTTCAAATATATCACGCCACTCCCTTCTAGCTTGTAGGGTTTCTGCTGAGAAGTCAGCTTTATGGGGTTTCCTTTGTATGTAACTTGTTCCATTTTTCTTGCAGCTTTTAGGATTCTCTCTTTATCTTTAATTCTTGACATTTTAATTATAATGTGTCTTGGTGTGGATCTTTTTGGGTTTATCTTGTTTGGTGCTCTCTGTGCTTCCTGCACCCGGATGTCTGTTTCCTTCCTTAGGTTAGGAAAGTTTTCAGCTATTATTTCTTAAAATAGATTCTCTGCTCCTTTGTCTTTCTCTTCTCTGTCTGGGATACCTATAGTATTGATGTTAATGTGCATGATATTGTCCCGGAAGTCCCTTAGACTGTTCTCATTCTTTTTTTTTTTTTTTTTTTGAGGAAGATTAGCCCTGAGCTAACATCTCTGCCAATCCTCTTCTTTTTGCTGAGGAGGATTGGCCCTGAGCTAACATCTGTGCCCATCTTCCTCTGTTTTATATGTGGGACGCCTGCCATAGCATGACTTGACAAGTGGTGCACAAGTCCACACCCAGGATCCAAACTGGTGAACCCCGGGCTGCTGAAGTGGAACATGAGAACTTAACTGCTATGCCACCAGGCCAGCCCCTTGTCCTCATTCTTTATAATTTTTTTTTCTTTTATCTGTTAAGCTGGGGTGGTTTCCTATAGTCTCTCATCCAGCTCACTGATATTCATTCTTCTGTATCACCTACTCTGCTGTTGAGTCCTCTGGTGACTTTTTCATTTCCAGTATTATATTCTTCATTTCTGATTGGTTCTTTTTTATATTTTCCAATTCTTTGTTGAAGTTCTCACTAAGCTCATCCATTCTTCTCCCAAGATCAGTGAGCATCTTTATGAATATTAGTTTGTACTCTTTGTCAGGTAGATCATTAATCTCTGTTTTGTTTAGTTCTTTTTCTGGGGTTTTCTCCTGTTTCCTTATTTGGAATGTATTCCTTTGTCTCCTCATTTTGCCTCTTTCTCTGTGCGCATATCTACATATTAGGTAGGTCAACTATGTCTCCTGATCTTGGAGAAGTGGTGTAATGAGGCCCAGGAGTGTGCTTCCCTCTTGGCACCAGTTCCAAATATTCCAGGAGTGTCCCCTCTGTGGGCTACATGTGTCCTTCTGTTTTGACAGGGTTGCTCTTACTGCAGGTCTTGGGGAGGCTAAGCTGTCCCCCTGGCCAGTTGGTTGTAATGCTTAGTTGCATGTAGCTGCTCTGGTCCCTTCAGTTGCTTTATCAGGCATGGGAGTCCCAGCACAGTTGGCTGCAAGATCTAATAGCACATTCTTGTTGCAGTTTTTCTGTTAAGTGAGTAGGCCCCCAGCATGGCTGGTTGGTAGGCTCAGGGCTTACAATTGCTGTAGACCTCTGGCCCGCAAGGCTCTTGTCAGCTTTCTCAGGATTGCAGGTGAGTGGATCTGGCCCCAAACATGGAGTACATAACTGTTTCAGACTTTGGAAGGTGGGGCCAATCCGCTATGTGGCTGTTTGAGAAGCACAAGTCTTCTGAAGCTAACAAGCCCCCTGCCCTCAGGGCCACATACTCCATCAACACAATCCTGTCAACACAGTCTTGCTCCAGGCATACACCCTAACTCACTGAAGGGAACCCAGTTGCCCCACTGCAGAGGCCTCACACACTCCACCAATGCAGACCCACCCATCATGCATGGCCTTCACCACAGAGGTGGATCCACTCACCTGGCTGCAGAGGTTCCAGGTACCCTGCCTATGAGGGCCCACAGGTTTCCCAAGGGCTTGCTGTTGGATGGGGCCAGTCCCTAAGGAGTACTGCGTGCCCTGGCTGAGCTGGATTAAATCAGTGCTCTAGTAGGTGGAGAAGACCCCTGGGCTAACAGGCCAGGGAAAGAACTCCACTGACATCTGCCAGTGTCTGTGTCAGCACACCTGCACTAGGTCACAATAATGGCTGCTGCCAGTGTCTCAGCATCTGGGGAGGTGGTCTCAGTCTGAGTCTCACCTTTCATCAAGATGTGCCCAGAGCCTATCAGGTGGGTCTCTTTTCACCAAAGAATGGTGCATCTTTCTTTCTGGTGATTTTAGGTTGCTTTTGAAAACAGGTGAATTTGTGTGTGGGCCCTTTAAAGGCAGAGTTTTCTTTCCCTTATGTCTGATATCTTCTCTGGGGTTATTCCCTATTGTAGTTAATAGCCAGCAAGCCAGGTATTATGACTCCTGTCTTGGTTGCTGAGTTCAAGACCTGCATATTGTGGTAATGCTCCCTGCTCAGGTCCCCACTCCTCCAGGGAAGGCTGCATATCTTGAGATTGCTCCCCACTGGCAGTGAAGCACTGAGGCTAGAAGGTGGCATTTTTCTCTCCAAAAAGGAATTTTTGCCTCTTCCACCTCAGTCAGCACTGTCCCATGTTGTGGAGGTTCTTTGTATCTGGTTTTCAGTTCTCTCTCAGGGGTGATTGTTCCAAGAGTAGCTGTAAATTTGTTGTGTCCATGGGAAGAGGTGAGTTCCCAGTCCACCTACACCACCATCCTGACACCATCCCTCTGAGATTCTACATGTCTAACAACTCCCAGGGGATGTTAGTGCTCCTGAACCATGGATCACACTCCGATTAGCAAGGTCCTAGGATAAGGCAGGGGTTCTGTCTATTCCTCTTTGTTTTTCCCACTCCAGACATGTTCTAATACATGACAGGAGATAAAAATAAATGTTTGTGGAATGAATTGATTTTGTTTTGGCCCCAGTTGGCTGATATATTATTCTCCCATAGTGAAGATTCAAGAGGAGAACACAAGAACCTAAAGAGAAGGTTGTCATCCACTTTTTCATTTCCCAGTCAGAGGGAATAATACCCAGTTTCTCTTTCTTTCTTCACATTGCTGAGAAGCTTTTGAAAAATCTGGTACCCAAAGTAACAATTTGTTTCTGCTTTATTTTCAGTGGGAGGCTAGTTTCACCTTTGTGATTCTGAGCATTATGGGATGTCCACTTCATTTTGCAGTAGCCTTGGAATCTGCTCTCCTTGGTCCCTATTGCTTCTACTCATTTTCAGGGATTGCAGGGACCAATTACCTTGGCTATGCAGTTGCCTTTCCTTTTCTGTATGCAAAATTCCCATCAGTTTTTGTGGACCCACCACACTATGAAGACTACCACCTGATGCTCCAAGCTTTCAACCTGTGCCTGAGCTTTGTCATGCTCTGTGTGTCCCTGACAGCACTCGTCAACCTTTCTGCAAGACTTATCAAGAATGGACACATAAATGTAAGCTTCCAGAAAGGAGGAGTCAGTTCTTGTTCTATCCTGAATGCTAAAAGTCTGGTGTATTAGTATTTCATCTATCTCTCTTATTTACCACTTATGTACCCTGTATAACCATGCTAGCCAGTGTCTGGCACGTCATAGATGCTAGTTAGTGTCTGGCACATCATAGGTGCTCAATAATTGTTTTTGAATGAATAGATGAATGGAAATATGTTGATGTGATAACTGAAGGTATAACTGTAGGTAGCAGCAGCCAATTTTTATCTCAACCCACAATTTAAAAAACTACTAATAGAGACAAATGCTATGAGCTCTTTGTGGAAACTGAAAGCAGCATCTTTAATTTTTTTGTATGTGTGTGAGGAAGATTGGCCCTGAGCTAACATCAGTTGCCAATCTTTCTCTTTTTTTTTCCTCCCCAAAGCCATAGTGTATAGTTGTATATCCTAGTTGTAAGTCCTTCTATTTCTTCTATGTCAGACTCCACCACAGCATGGCTTGATGAGTGGTGTGTAGGTCTTCGCCCAGGATCCAAACCAGTGAACCCTGCGCCACCAAAACAGAACGCATGAGCTTAACCACTATGCCACCAGCCAGCCCCATTAATATTTTTAATATTAGTCAAATATGGATACCTTAATTTAGCTTCTATCCCATGAACTCAGAAAGATACACATGCTCTTTGGCTAGAAAAGACATAGAAGAAATTCGCCCACTCTTTCTACTCCTATCCCAGCAGAGAAGCTGTTGTAGGCCAACATCAAATTTAACTTTCTAATATTTTCCAGGATGACCAGTAATATTAATGATATGATAATAATAGAAATAGGAACTGAAAGTTTACTATGTGTCAGTGTATTTTCCCATTTTACAGATAGTAAACTGAGGCTAAAGAGTTTATGTAACTTGCCCAAGATCGCACAGCTAGTGAGTAGTAGGGCCAGATTCAGAAGCCACATTCTCTTAATCAGGCCCGATTTATCCCAGACCTCCTCTTCCTCCACCTTGCAGCCTCTCTTCCTCTGCTGACCATTAAGATGTATGGCTCCTGCCTCTAGGAGGATTATAACAGGGTCACTGGGGGAAGAACACAAGTGATTTCTGATTCCGAATTCCTATGGCTGACATTGGGTCACTCCTTTGTGGGTTGAAGAGCCTCCCTCTGGAAAGAGATATTTCCCCCTGCAAACTCTTATACAGGCTTTATGATTCAAATCAGTATTATTTTAGGGTCAAGTGAATTTGTGTAATGCTAGCCAATTTTTTTTTCCAGTTTGATCCTATCAACACCAGCCAGTAAAGCCGGAAGACAAGAATTTGGCATTCTCAATGCCTTTTGTGGTCAATCTTGTCCTCTTCAACTTCTACATAAGTCTGCAAAGGAAATCCTGTACATTCATTCTTAGAAACAGAGTTGATTTTACAAGGAGGCTCGCCGAGAGTTGAGACAGGCAGATGAAAATTACCTCCCCCACTATATTGCCAGGGCATCTAGAAGTTTAATATTTGAGATTTTGCTCTTGTGGTGAGCATCCCAACTTCCTAGAGCTCTTTGTTAAAAGGATCACATGCCTAGGAGAAGCAGACATTGAAATGTTGGGAGCCATAACCCTTTAGCACGGATGGTTAATCAGTTGCCTGCTGTCATCTTAGGTATCACACCCATCAAATCTGGGCTTAGAGTAGGATAGGGGCGGGAAGAAGAAAATGAAAAAATACATGCAGAACTTGGTAAGCCAGCCCCATGAAGACCCAACAGTGAGGCCACCTAAAATGCCTGGGGAGAGAGAAATTTAACTGAAAACATAGCAAAGTTCTCCAACTTCAAAACTGCCTTTGCTCACCTTGCTCAGAATCAGTGTCTTGGTATGCAATTTCAAAGCCAAGTACAGGACCCAACACAACTACAGCATATCTCTCAAAGTAGACCAATGATATCAGAATCACCCAGGATTCTTGTTAAACCAGACTTCTGGATCCAATTTAAGACCATTCCTGCTATGTCAGAAACTCTGGGGTGGGAGGCAAGGAATGTGCATTTTTAACACATGGACTCAAGAGATGCTGCTGAAAATTCTCTTCCTAGCACAAGATTTTCTTAGTGTCCCTTCTAGACAGAATCTCAGTTTTCCCATCTGCATAAAATACAGCACTGGCTTGGGCGAGTGTTCTAGACAAATTTAATAAGCAGGATGGCTTTAGTGAGCGTTTTTGGATGACTTGACACCACTTAATGGTGACTAAGGATGAGTGGCTGACATAATGGGATATGATGTTTTGCCTTTATAAAACACCACTGCCCCCAGCCCACGAGGAATACATGAGGCCTGAGTAAACCACTGTTACCGTGTAGAAAATCTCCGCTATATTAGAGACAATCTCCAGCAGTGAGATAAATGTATTATTTATCAAAATTCTAGAAAACACACAACTTTCTTAGAAGGAAAGTTGGATCATTTGTTGGGATACAGAATTCTACACAGTGATTCTCCATTTGATGAACTTCCACATGGTTATGTTGTTAGATTCCCTATGTGCTGAAGGAGATGAGGAATATTTTAAGAATTTTATTTAAAACTATAGTAAATATTGTAAAATATGCTGCTGATTCACACTTCTTTCACATATAAACAAAACACCAAAAATGCTTTTAAAAGCTTCACTTTTAAGTGTCTGCCTAAAAATTAAAATTCTCTTAGGTAAATATAGTACATAGCAGGAAACTCAAGAACTATGAAAATTTGTAAAAAGAAAAAAGTGACAGTTTGAAGAAAGATCCTACAGAAATTGTAGTTGTATAAGAAAATCGATTTTTTCAGATTCATATGTAACAGTCAACATTTTGATGGAAAATACTCACTTTTAAGAGTTTTCTCTGTAAGCTCAAAAATGTGTTTTCAGAAACGAATCAAGCATTCCCTTGGGAATCACCACATTCGTTATTTCTTTCCTCCCTGTGCCTTTTCGTCTTAGTAGAGTTAAAAGCATTTTGTGTCCCAGTCAGCTTGAGCCACTAGAACAAGATACCATAGACTGGATGGCTTAACCACCACACAGTTCTCTCTCCCGGTTCTGGAGGCTGGACGTCCGACATCAAGGTGCCAGCATGGTTGATTTTTGGTGAGGCCTTCTTTCCTGGCTGTGCATGGCCTTTCCTTTCTCACTATGTACTCAAACACCTGCTCCCAGAGAGAGGGGGATCTCTCTCTCCTCTTCTCATAAGGGCACTAATCCCATCATGGGGGCCCTACCCTCACGACCTCATGTAAACTTAAACTCCCAAATGATTCACCTCCAAATACCATCACAGTGGGATTAGGGCTTCAATATATGGATTTGGGGCGGGGCGGGGGGTACACAAACACTTGATAACATCTTGTCTAAGGTCACACAGTGATGCTGTATGAGCCTGCAGTCAATTGTACCCAACCAAAACCACAGCGAGAAATGTTTGAAAAAGGCACAAAATGTTCAATGATTTTGATAAACACTCACAAATGCATCATATATGAGTGCTACCGATTGAATGTTTGTGTCCCCTCAAATTCGTGTTGAAGACCTTAGCCCCCACTGTGATAGTATTAAGAAGTGGGGCCTCTGGGAGGTAATCAGGTTTAGATGTGGTCAGAAAGGTAGAGCCCCCAGGATGAGATTAGTGCCCTTATAAGAAGATGAAGAGACTGGAGCTCTCTCTTTCTCCACCATGTGAGGATATAGCAAGAAGGTGGCCATCTACAAGCTAGGAAGAGAGCTCGCGCCAGACACTGAATCTGCCAGCACCTTGATCTTGGACTCCCAGCCTCCAGAACTATGAGAAATAAATACTTGTTGTTTAAGCCATCCTGTCTAGGGTAGTCTGTTATAGCAGCCCAAGCTGACTAAGGTAGTGAGCCCTTCCAAATTTCAAGGGCCTCATGGGAAGGGGTGGAACTAAGAAAGGAATAAGCCCCTTGCTCGTGTGGCTCCATGCAACTCACTGAAGTGACCTTGTCAGCTTAGGACTCAGTGCAGGGGGCAAACGAGCGCAACACAGAATTAAGTCGAGAAACTAAAATGCAAAACAACCATAGCTGGAATTGTCTACATTCTTGGTCCAGTAAGTAATAAAGTGATGGGAAAGGAAAGAATTGGGACGCCAGACGTGCTGCAGCTGTCCCCTGCAGCTACTCTGCTCCTCCTCCATAGAATGGAATGGCTCCATTTGTTTTCCTTTCATTATTCATTGTTATGTTTGGGGTTTTTTTTAATGAAAGGGGGAAAGAAAATATTTTCCCCCTTTTCATGTGATACAGTGGTTTTGTTTTTTTTTCAGTGAATCGAGAACTATTTGCTTCCCATAAAAGATGCAGGTGAACCTTTCAAATGAAGTTCAAAAACACATGGGGACAGAATATTCATCAGTGGGGGACCCTCTTCCTCCAAATGGAGGACAAATTGGCAGCAACATAAAGGCTGCAAATGTTCCCCACTGCCTCATTAGCAATATAAGTGTGGTCTCCCCCCACTTTTTTTTTTTTGCTTGAGGAAGATTCGCCCTGAGCTAATATTTGTGCCAATCTGCCTCAATTTTGTATGGGGGTTGCCAACACAGTATGGCTGAGGATTGGCATAGGTCCATGCCCAGGATTTGAACCCAGGCTGCCAAAGCGGAGTGCGCAGAACTTAACCACAACACTATGGCGCTGGTCTTAATATAAGTGTGTTTTGAAACAAATTTATCTGTGACTCTCATCCTAAAGGTTTGAGGCCTCACGTTAGGCTATAGTAAGATTTTTCTGGTACTTTGGGGAGCTAAATCCCCTTGGGCTGAACTCAGTTAGAACTCAAGCAGAACCACGCAACTGTAAGAATCCACAGTATTTCTTCCTCACAGATTTCATTATGTGGTCTCCTCAAATTGATCAGTGAAAAATCAGAATCTAGAAACATAATCACAATTCAGGGCATTACATGCCTGTTATCTCATTATTTTTCTGGAAAAATACTATCAGTCCATTAAGCTGGATAATAGAAGAATTATTGTGGGTGCTATTTATTGGGCAGCTCCTATTGGTCAGGAGCTTTTCCCTCCTTATTCCTCACGACGCTTCGAAGCTCGTTATTTCCATTTCATAGATAAGGAAGTTGGGATGGCCACGTGGAATCAGGATCCACTCCCAGGTCTCCCGGGATTTGGCACCCAGGCACCTTGCCACCGGGCCACACCTCCTTGAGGGTGTATGTCCAGTCCTACGTCCTCCCAGCGACCTTGCATAGTCATGCTTTTCGTGCACAATCTTTCTTATGTTTCTCACAGACAAAAAGTAACTCATATGTTAGAAATGGAAGATATTTTTTCCGGGATATTTCCATTTCATTTAATCAATGAGACCACGCCAAAGGTGATGAGCAACTTCCTAAAAGAAGAGGTGGGACTTAAGTGTCTATTGCAATGTATTAAAATCAACTTGATATTTTGTCAGAGAGGGGGCAATAGGTGGGGAGGGGTTAGTTACTTGAGAACTGCTTTTTATCAACTTTTGCTTTGTAAATTATTGTCAACATATTTTCCTTTTGACATGCAGTCAATTTAGTCTTTTAATATGAAAAATCCTAGTAAATTTTTTTCTTTGCTCCTTCCTCTTTTTTCTTTTTTCTTTTTTTTTAAGATTGACACCTGAACTAACATCTGTTGCCAATCTTTTCTTCTTCCTCCCCCTCCCCCTCCTCCTCCTCCTCCTTTTTCTTCTTCTTCTCCCCAAAGCCCCCCGGTGCGTAGCTGTACATTCTAGTTGTGAGTGCCTCTGGTTGTGCTATGTGGGACGCCACCTCAGCATGGCCTGATGAGTGGTGCCATGTCCACACCCAGGATCTGAACTGGCAAAACCCTGGGCCGCCGAAGTGGAGCACACGAACTGAACCACTTGGCCACGGGGCCAGCCCCCCGCTCCTTCCTCCTAATCCAAAATGTTACTATTATAAATATATTTTAAAACAAATTTTAAACATTATATTTAAAACAAAGACATTTTTGTTTTATAAAAGGGCAGAAATTTGAATAGAAATCAGAAGACTCCATTCTCTATAATCACATAAGTTCAGTTTTCTTTGTTGAAAATGACTATTTCAGAATGATTATAATGGTGTTAATATGTGAGTACAAAACCTCTTAGGAAAGTAACGATGTTGGTTGTTTACTTTAAATTTTATTAATGTAAGAAGAGAATACTTGATGGCTATTATTGGATGCCTGAGTTCACTTCCCTTAGGAAAGAAGGGAGAGAAACAGAGGATGTAATTAGGGTGGAACACAATGAGGGTTGGAGAGGGTGGAAGGACACAATGACACTTCCCTCCCAGGCCAGCCCTAAGAGCCAGCAGGGACTGTGGACAAGGCAGCAGTTCAACCCTGCACACATCAGTAGTTGTGCACTTGAGTTTCCTCATCTCTAAGACCACAGGGCTTGGCCAGCCGGCCTCCAAAGACCTTTCCAGAGCTTTGTCAGTCTGTGATTTTGAAACAGAACTTGATTCCATTTGAGAAGATTAACAATCAGAAACGAGGAATGTCAGCAGCAATGGCTGGCTCTTTACCTGTCCTACACCACACAGATGTGTTGCTGGGGTACACCACACAGCCTTACCACTCTAACTCAAGAAATAACATATGCCAGCAATAGTACTCACACGTGACAGTAGGAAAGTTATCACAGATTCACAAATTATTTTAACCACTTTAGAAAAACACCTATCTTTGTTCAATATTCAATCTGTCATATCAAACCCACCAGAATTATCTTGCTGGCTGTCTTAAAAAACTTACCATTATATTATTGAATAAATAAAGAACTTATAACTAGTTTAATTGCAAAAAGATTATTTTAAAATGTTTTTCTTCTCTTACATCATATAATTAACCTAGTGTCATGGATGAAAAGGAATGCTGCTAGTTAAGGCAATAGAATTACGAGGTGCTGAATGGTAAGTAGTACCTATTTGATAAGAGGAGTATCTTCTGTTCACTCCCATATGGCTTTTCTCTTGTCACGTGTCAAGGAGTAGGAACCAAAGCCCTAAGTACAATAGTCGTTATTTATACTTGCTCCTCAACATTCACTGAGTGTACATTATGTGCCAGCTTCATGCTAAAGGCTAAAGGGTAGAGACAGAATGATGAGCAAGACACATTCTGGTCCTCTGTTGACTTATAGGGACTGAGGGGAAATGAGACTGGCACCAGGAGGACGAAGAGCCCAGGGGAGGAAAACAAGATCTGAATTAGGGTGATAGTGAGCAGGGAGAAGAGGTGAAACATTTGAAAGATATTTAGGAGGTAGAATCAACAGGACTTTAGTAACAGTTAGTATGTGGAACAAGAGAGGAGCCTGGAAGATGCAAAGGGATTTCTTGACCATGAGAAACAAGACACAGTGACTGGATTTAATGTGTGAGTCCAGTTCTTGTCACTTAGGGAAATATTCAGTTTCAAATCTCATCGTTAATAAAAAGCCATTGTAAGAACATAATAGAAGAAATCAGATGACTTCTGCCTGAGATTCTGACCAATGGGGTACTGAAACTTGCCACTGGACACTCCATGGCTTAAGCTGGTCATTTATTAAATATAAATGATGTCTTCTTTTGAGCTCATAATAAACTCAAGTGCTGAAGGCCATGGGCTATAAAACAGTTTTAATCTAGGCTGTGTTTATTTAACAACTTATCTCTTCTTTTCTTCTACTGAATCTCCCATGGCACAGATTGCCCATGAAGGACCTGTAAATAGCCAAGCCAAATGGATTGTTTTCAATCCACATCTTCCTTGACCTCTCTACAGCCTTTGAAACTTTTGACCACTTTCTCCATGAAATCCTCTCCCCTCTGACTTCCATGCACCAGTCACTTTGGTTCTCTTCCTTTCCATGGCTTCTCCCCCTCAGTCTCCTCTGAAGGCTCCTTTGCTCTGCTCAACCCTTAAAGACTGGTGACCTCAGTTACCACTTTGGGGCTGATGCCTCTCACCTCCATATCTGTAGCCCAGTCCCCTCTCCTTCCCTAATGAGCTCTACATCTATTCTTCTGGATGTCCCTCAGACACATCAAACTCAAGATGTTCATCATGGAGCTGGTCATCTCCTTGTCCTCAACACCTGCTCTTCTTCCTGTATCTTCAGCTCATTTGCCAGCACTCATGACACTCAGGACAAACTTGAGACTTGGAGTCATCCTTGACTCCTTACACCTGAGTTGATCACTATATCCTGACAATGCTACCTCTTAAATATTTCTCCACTGTGTCCGCTTTCTCTGTGCCAACTGTGATGATCCTGGTTCAGCCCCTCCATTTTCTCTTACTCAGACTCCTTTGCTCCCAGCCTTGTCTTTCTTAAGAAATGTCCTCCAAGCAAGCTCTAGAATGAGCTCTTTAATATTCAAATCTGCTCTTATTTCTCTCCTGCTTTAAATTCTTCTGCGGCTCCCCTTCACACTAAGGGTACAGCCAAGCTCCTCTGCATGGCACCCATGTGTATTCAGCTCCTCCCCAAGAATGTGTGAGTTCCTCGAGAACAGGGACTATCTGAGGTGAGCAGGAGAGGTGGGACTGGGAGTTTTGGAGTTAGAAGAGTAGCAGAGTAGCTGCTGAGGATGTTATTTTTAGTCTTCCTAGCCATAGCTAAAATCTTACCTAAACCCTACAGCAGGAGTATTTCAAGTTTAAAAACAATTTACATGTTGTAGGGGAATTTACTATGGTCATGGAATCCAAGAAGAATCTCCAGGAAGGAATACAGAGAGAAAGTAAATTTGAATTTTCATACCAACGAGCAGTGGTTTATTGAAGAAGAATTGTTTTCAGCATTATTTTTGACACATGGAGAACCAGATGTGCCCAGGTACTTTTGAAGTGAGACAGTTTGAGGTGTAATTGTTTCCTTTATCACCTACCATTTGAGCAGCCTTGAGTAAATCAATATTGAGCCTCTCTGAGCCCAAGGTTCCTCCTTTACAAAATGGAGATAACGCCTACCTCACATGTTGCAAAATGAAGTGACATAATTACTACTAAGAGCCTTCAACTGGGCACGGCCCTTGACAGGTGCTCAAGAAAAGTTGCTACTTTCCCCTCACTTCTAATCGAATTTAAATTCTTGACTCTTCGTCAAAGATTCCAGAAAGTGCCCTTTAACTTTCTGTTAATTTTTGAAAAGCCCCCAGCCAATCAAAACCAGACAAAACAAACAGCAAACGACCAAAAGAAAGATTCAACAGAGAGATTTCCCGCTTCCTTAGCCAGCCCCTGCCCACAAAAGTAATGGTTCTTCCTGACTGTTTTATGCTTATTCCAGATATTTTATTATACATATATTTCTTTTTTATATCTCTCTGCCATCCCCCTCCACCAGTATCACCAATTTTGTTCTTTCTGGTGATTCCTCTTAAATCCTGAAGTGGGAGCATGATTCTGCTACTTGAGTCATCCTTCACTGGGTTCCTGGGACATAAAAAAGGCGAAATTAAATGTCAGAAGTGACACTCTATTTTCTTTGATAAATTGTAGAAATAAACACTACTTTATTTTTTTTTTCTTCCTAGGGTCAAAAGAATGGACAATAAGTTTGAAGCAATGTTCCTCTTAAATTGTTTATATTTGTGGCCATTATTTTGAAACATTTGCAAAAAAATTTTGATCTTTAAACTTTTTCCCTTGGTGTTCTTATAAAATAAAAATTGAAACGATCATACATTTTGGCCTGTTTTGATTGTTAACTTTGTGTTTTCTGATTTATATGTTATGATGTAAAAACTGGAAGTATGTCACTGTAGTTATAGAATTTTAAAATCTGAAATATAAATTGGCAGTGAGTGACTGTTTTGTTTAAATTCCTCTTGTTCCCTGTGCAGTGTTTCATTAAGCTCTAATTTCATATTACCCCAATTAAGGACATGTTTTCTCAGCCTTTCTTCATTGCCATTACCAAAGTGACTCAGTCTTCAAGGCACAATTAAAACGTTGAATTCTGACCACAGTGAGAAGGGTCTCCTGCAGGGAGAGTGTGGCCCACCCTCCTGGCCTCTCTGAAGCTTGCCTTTGGCACTCATGACAAACAGTTGAATAGTTAGAAAGACTTTAGGCTAACTTTTCATCAAGTGTCCCAAGATCTATATGCCCCTGACAGCTCAACGATTCCCAGACCCTCTAAGAGAATTCAATGATAGTAGACATGTAAAGCTCATAGCAGAAAGTCTAACATACCTTGAGCACTCAAAAAGAATGTCTCGTGTTATTGATTCATTCAACACGTTTATTAGACGCTTTTGACTATAAGTCTACATAAAGTCCGTCCTTTTGAGAAAGGAGAAGTACAGAATAAAAATTTTGGACATACCACTTTAGACGTAGCAGTGTTAAATACCTTAATTTTACAAAAATATGATATTCAGAGAGGCTAAATGACATGTTCAAGGACACACAGCACAATGGTTGGTGTCTGGAAGTCCTGTAGGTGCCTCTCAATCCTCAGCTCCTCAATCAACACATGTTTATGTGTCACTTAATGCAGCAATAAGATGTCTATTCCTGGACCTGGTGATTACATGAGCAGGGACTTTAAATTTATCAGTATACTGTCTGAATTAATTTTAATATTATTTGAGCATGCCCATCCAGGATTAGGCACTCTGGCCATTTATTTACTTACTTACATTTGCTTTCTTCCTTATATCCCACTCTGTTCTGAAAGGATTTAAGGTGGCTGTTGGGCATTCTTTCAAGAGTTGAGTTCCGGTCGCTGGGGCACCAGATGCAGGACCAGTGAGGTCCAGCACAGTGTTGCTCCCCGGAACTTAAGCAAGAGGCTCTCGGCAAAACATGCACAATTCTGAGGATCCCAAACGAATGTGTTACATGAAAAGTCCAATGCCAAGTGCTTCAGGTTAACTGGAATCCCACGTATAATGCATTAAAAAGTATGCTTAGATAGCAAGAAACATGTGGGTTATTTCTTGCCCTCGCGCTCACAAAGAAACGAGCAGACATTTTGCTATGCCCTTGCCTGGGAGGACTAAATGGTTAAGGTTCTCCATCATGAGTCAAAAAATTCTGCTTTACAGACCGGAAGGAATAAGCCACCTTTGCTTTAAACAGGCGGTTTCCAGTTTTGTGTGGCTGCTGATATTACTGGACTAGTGACAGAGGCCAAGGCAGGAAAATAGGCTGCGTTACTAATAACTCTTTGAATGTGGACACATCAGCTTGTGGGAAGGAAACTATTTAAAATGGGGCTTAGGGAAAGGGAAAAAAAATCCCCTTTCCCCATATGAGATTCTTCCACGGTGCTGTCATGCAATCTTGAAAACCTCCATAGAACAGTAGATCACTCTCATTGGATATATGCAAATTATCTGAGACTCAGTGGTTTCCTGCCAGGGAAAAACTTATAATAACAGAGCAAGAATGCAATCCGAGCCGTTGCTCTCTGAAACCCCTGAAAGAACAGAGTCGTTCTTGACAGGGCAATTTCAGCCCTTGACATTCCAGGAAATAGCTTAATAATGTCATTTAGGCTGGGGTTGTAACCAATCCTGAGACACGGAGACACAGATGCAGTATGTAAGTCTTAAAATATCAGTTCAGGGGCCATTCTTCATTTTCACACAGAGTTTAACAACAAAAACCACCAGCACAACAAAAACCAAGCAAGGCATCCTAATTAAATTTAACATTATCCCCACTAATTAAACCCAATAGAGGAAAAGGAAGGGCTGTGCCAAGAAATTACAGACGTATCCTGAAGACCATTTCCTTCCCCTTTAGTTTCCTTGGTACTGGGTCCATGCCACATCCAGGATGTGACACCCACACAAAACTGTGTTTTGATCATTAATATACATGCAGCAGTTAACCCCATCCCCGAGCCTCAAAGGCCTTTGTGTGACACACTGGCCTTTACATTTCAATGTGTTTCATTTTCTCTGGGTGCAGTACAGCTGAAAAAGGTTATAGGACTCAGGTTAAAAGTCAGGAAATGGATCAGAGCCCCACACTATGACATCATTTTCTTGCAATGCAATGAAGCAATGACATTTCCTGCAGGAAAAATGATTAGAGCTGACAGGCAGCCCCAGTCAGCTGCAGTGTTTGCAGTGGAAGGTGTCAGGCCTGCCGCCCTCCGTCTCCTGCCTCCCTCCCTTCTCTTCCTTGGCTGGGGATTCTCAGAGGTCAGAGAGAGAGAGAGAGAGGTCACTTCCATCTTGTGACAGTCCTAACATCTTTAAAATGAAGGTGTGCTAGAACTTAGTGGAATGTTTTTAATTGGTAAAGCAGTTAACACTTTAAGACCAGAAAATGTAATTTTGCATTTACAAATAGTTTGCAGATTTATTTTTAAAGTGACATGTAGGCAGAGCCACCAGGGATGATTATGCAGGTTGGCCAAAGAGAAGAGCAGGGATTAAAATGTGGCTCACCCTCTGACTGCCAATCCATGCTTGCTGACACAGGGCTGTACCTGCCTTATTTGGATTTACACAGAAGTCTTACGACCAGTGATGGGTGCTCTTGTAATGGGACGTAGGTTTAAGTTGAATGATGAACCAGTCTTCTGCTTTCAATCCTGGGTGTCCCTGTAACTGTGTAGCCTGTTTTGGGGGTACCTCCAAAAGCGTAAATTTGAAGACCTGCCTGATTGTGAGTTTGGGGCCAAATGAGGCTCCTGGCATGGTCACCCCAGGACATAGGGAGCCTGTTTAGGATTTACAAAGAGGTGCTGCCAATGAGCCAACACAGGCTGTGTGAGGCTTGTGGCTTGGTGAGTAGGAGCTCTGGGCTAAGGTTCAGCCTGCCCAGGTGCTTTGGGATGCAAATTATTTAACTATAGTGGCAGTATTAGCCCCTCATATGGTGAATCCTGATCTGGACGCCGCTGCAGGCGGACCTGGCTCAGCCCTTAAGACCAATTTAGAGACCTGAATCAAGGCAAGATGAGTTTAAGGGCTCAGGCCAAAACACTGGGACTCCACATCAAACCACCCTTGCTTCTCCATCTGTGGCTTTGTGACTGGGTTCTTGCCTCATACCTGGGTACTGGTGGCTAGGTGCCTGGTGACGGCTGCCTGGGACTAAGTGTCTGTTCCCTTGAGTTACCATTACCATGCCCCATCTGGAGACCTCAGGTCTGCCCCATAAACCACAGAGTGAGGAGTCCAGGGTTAGAACTTTCCATCATTTTTCTTCTACTTGTCTTCCTGCTTTGATCCTCCTAGGAGTGAGCAGAATCCACAGTCTGGAATCTGCAATGACTGCAGATATGACGGAAGAAAGCGGCTTCCTGATGCTTCTTTTGTCCATTTCAAAACAAAATTCATACTAGGTCACTTTTCCATCAGTGGAGGAGAGTGAGCAGGAGTGAGATGTTTCTACTACAAAATAGTCAAACCATTATGACTTCAGATATGTGAAATCCTAGTGTCCATGATGGATTTATACACAGAAGCAATGTTTCTAGATAGTGTGCTCGGTTCGCTAGACAGACTTAAGCTTTCTACGGCAGTTGAGTGGATAGGTGTGGCGGAAGCTCCCGGGGACAGTTTAGCCAGCATTCACAAATCAGGAGCGCTCCTGTCAATCATGGCACAGTAGCTGGATGGGCCTTGCGGTGACAAATACGCTATCCCTGGAAAAATTAGCAAATATCTGAAGGGCTTTATCCATTTCTCCAGGATGAGTCAAAACACAAGCAGAGTTGTCACACCTCTCCTTCATGGTCCTGCGGGTGGGTGTTGTCTCAAATGTGTGGGTCTTCATGAGTGAGTCACTGTTTCCCAGGTCTGTCAAAAGTTTCAGTGGTTACAGGTCTAGGAAGCATAACAAGCCCAGAAAGAAGTATAGAACTTTAAATTATGGGCAAGAATGTTAAATGTCTGAAATTTTATTTCGGGGTTTCATTACTCTGCCAATTTTGCATTCTTATACTATCTAATCACTCCCTTTTAAGGACTGAAAAGGAATTTATTTTACATTTGGTATATTTGTATAGTCACAAGTTCCGGAGCCTGTATTTTTCACCATTTGAGTAAACTTTCCTCTTGCCCATACATGTTGAAAGTGTCATTTCACTTAAATACACAGATCAGACTTGTTTAAGACTCTACCCTTTCACCTTGCTCTAGGCGAGGAGAAAGATCAAAGCTGCCTGTATTTTTAGGGATGACCCCTTCTTTGTTCCAAACACTTCTCACATCTCCTGTTTGTAGAAGCTTCTGCAAAGACTGAATTGTTTTTCTATTCTGTAAATCTACTTCTCATAAACAAGGCCCTCATGGCCCATTTGGCTGGGAAGAGGGAGTTTACCCATGTGGATAGATTCTTTACTTTATGATGCTTTTTTAAAATCATGGTATTAAAACATATTTTTAGTAGAAAGAATTGTCAGAATTAGATTTTTTAAAACGACGTTTGTAATTATATGATATAAGACTGATATGGAACAACTAAAAAACTCATCAGTTACCAATTCTGCCATGAAATAACCAAATGACTGAAAGTTTTTATGTATTTTCTTTTTACTTTAAAGTGACCCTAATTCATTTATTAACTCATTAATTCTTTTTGGATGAAGTAGAATATAAAATAAATGATGATATTATTTCACTTAATTTATTTATTATTGATTAAGAATATGCAGAGTGCCCACCAGGGGACAAGATGCAATGAACTGGGAAATGAAATCTCCTATCCACAAAACAGAGATGACACAGAAATAAACACCACGAGGAAGTCTGAACGGGTTCAATACCTACCAGCCTGAGGACTGAAAAGCAAGTCATTTCACCTTTTTGGGTGTTAATTTTCTCATCTATAAAATGAAGGAGGCAAAATGAGTTGTAAGGTCCATTTAGCTCTAAAATTCTGGGACTAAAAGAAATACGTGCCAGCGTTAAAAGCAAATGTAAAGTACACAAACCCTCACATGCTTTGTTTGGTAAATATCCCGAGGAAAATAAGCTCAAATTTGAATTATGACCACAGATAGGGAGATGGCCACTATTACAGATACAGCAAACAACAGGAGGAAAAATATGGAGTTTGGCCGTAAATTGGAGAAAATATCTAAGTGGAATGGACAGACTTGGCGGGAGGGAGTCAGAGCAGAGAGCTGTAAAGCAGGATTGGGCTGAGTGCACTGCAAGGCTCAGATCAATCAATCAACATGGATTTTATTCTACTCAGGTTACTTTAAGGATTCTTAAAGGGACGCCTGAGATAACACGGCCAAGGATTATAAGCCATGCTAAGTATAGTAGACTGCAAAAATATCCTAGCATCCAGCTCTATAAGACTCGTGGAGGAAGGGCGTCTGTAAGCAGAGAGGGCTTAGAAAATATTTTAAGAATGCTCTGAGGTTCAGCTTCAAACAGTGGGTCCTGGCTGAGGATTGTGAAGAAACAGCAGCTATAGACAGCCAGAGGATGATAACCCAAATAGAGTTATTCTCTTTAAGCAGAGAATTGGACAACGACCACTTGGGAGGGGTGGTTACCAAACTGTTGCAAAGAATCACTTGGGCTGTAAACCAAGAAAGAATCTTCACGTGTCCTCAAGACACAAATGACATTTTGGTGTAGTAGAAAGATTTCCCACGCGACTTCTTTCTCAGAGACAGAAAAGTACGTGAGACCCTGGAAGGCTATGTTTTCTTCCACAACAAGAACTGGGTGAAGCCCACGCATTGCCCTTTTTGCCTTGCTTGCAAGGAAGCTGAAAATAGAATTTAGATTCAATTTCAGGACTTACATTTAAATATCTAACCCTCTTTTTTTAAATGTTTAACTTCTCACTTGATCTTTTGCTCTTCATAATTTTGCTGTATTACTATCCTTCATTCATTCATTCGTTTCACATATTCTTTATTAAGCATTTACTATGTGCCAGGCAGGCCCATCCAGTCTTTTGGAGGGCAGGTAGAATGTGGCTCTGGCCTGGCAGGCGCGAGACTCTGTCTCTGGCTTTGCTGTGTTTAGGTCTAAGGCTTGATGTTTATATTTGGGATACAGTTCAAGCATTTTCCAGATGAACAAGGGTTCTGGGGCATATAGCTGGTTTTCCTAATAACTCATCGCAACCTCATCTCGTTTAAGAGTGGATTATTCCCCTGGGGGTCTTTGATCCTACAGCTGCAGACATTCTGGCACCAGGGAGACTTAGAAGTCAAGGCTCCAGGACGCACAGAGGTCAGTGAAATCAGGGGACATCTCAGCAACTGCCGAGAACCCATGGGGGTGAGCACTATGGCTTCCAGGATGGATGGATGATGTCACTTGTGGTATAAATAAGTGTGTGCTTGCTAAGCTCTGACTGGGATCCAACAGGTGTGTTTCAGAACGGTGCCGTTTGGAAGAGACTCTCTGAGGAAAGACAGTCAATAAGCTTTGTGCTTCCTTTAATTGGTGAAGCCTCCTTTTTTATGTCGGGCTCTCAAAAACTGAGCATCGTGGGGTGCGAAGGCAAGAGTATAAACTTGAACCTCAGTTCCCTCATCTACAGAATAAATGAACTGGACTCACTAGTCTTCTAGCCCCTTCTAGCTCTAATCATCTGTCATTTTATGACTATCAATTCTGCTCCCAGCCTTTTGGCTCCACCTCTCCGCACAGATTGTCATCATTAGCATCCTCTGCAAAAATATCAAAAAACAACATGCAAATAGGTACATTGGGAACCCCTGAATAATGGCAACACTGAAGGACAAGAGTGAGACGTACTTAAGGATTGCTGAGTTGTAGCAAAGACTTGCTAAATGTGGTTACTTTTCAGGATAGATCATTGTCTTCATGATATATCTAAATCCATGGCAAACTGTATTCACACAGAGTTTTAATATGTATGTATATATATGCACCCATATTCACATATTGCTTAGCACAGTGATGTGTATATAATAAATGTGAAAACAATCTGGACAATTTTTGAACTTAGAAAGTAGTTTATAAGAATTTTTACTTCATATCAGTTATTTATATATAAAGCAAATATCTGAGAGTATAAAAGACAAATACAGGAAAGACACAATTCCTGCCCCAAAGAATTATAATTTAGTGAAAGTGCTTCAAAATGTAACCAGGGGTTGGCCCCGTGACCAAGTGGTTAAGTTTGCGTGCTCCACTTGGCGGCCCAGGGTTTCACCGGTTTGAATCCTAGGCATGGACATGGCACCACTGATCGGGCCATGCTGTGGCGGCATCCCACATGCCACAACAAGAAGGACCCACAACTAAAACACACAACTATGTACCAGGGGGCTTTGGGGAGAAATAAAGAAAAATGAAATCTTTAAACTGAAAAAAAAAATACATAACCAGCATTGTGTGCAAAACATTTTTATAGGTTCAGTGATGTTTAAAATACGTGCATAGGAAAGCTACAAGGTTATTTACAGTGAAATATCAGTATTGGGTACTACCCACTGTGCTAAATGCTGAGTGTACGGAAAAGGTAGCAAAGGTCCCTGCACTTTATAGCCCTATATTCTGATCCAAATGATACATATTCATTCATTCATTCATTCATTCTGCAAACAACTATTGAATGCTTACTATGGGAAAGCACTGTCTGTGCTAGGCACTCCTGGCAGCAGAAGCATGATTTCTTAATGGTCCTGTCTTCAAGGATCTTAAAATTTAGTGGGAGTGAGGAAACAGCTAACAAAGCAGAATGGAGAAGAAGTATTAGTAAACTGCCCCAGAGAGCACTGCAAGGCAAGAGTAATTATGCCCAGGGATTGCGAAAGGCTTCATCATAGAAGTGGCCCCTCAGCAAGTCTTGGGAAGATGAAAAGATTTTAATGGTGGAAACCAAGAGGAAAGTCATCACAGAAAGAGAGGTCAGTGAGAACAGCAGCACAGAGGCATGCCTGCTCTCGGAATAGCAAGTAGACTGGTGTGGCTGGAGCATGGAATCCAAAAGGGGTAGGGGGCAATGAAGCCAGGAAGTTAGCGTGGAGCCAGCACATGGAGGGCCTCCAATGCTGTATTAAACCTACTTACTCTATTCAGCGAGCAGTAGAGAGCGAGTAGAAGTTGTAAGGACAAGAACAAATAGGAGGCTGGGTACGTATTCAATATCGAACATGTAACTTCTCAAATGAATGACTGTTAAGGAGCAATCAAGTAGAGTAGAAAGAGAGTCTTCTAAATTAGGAGACTTAGGAGCGACAGGGCAACAAGAGAAAGTCTTGTGTGGGATGTATTGCCACCCTTCACCCAGCCGACTCTAACACATTCTTTAGATCTCAAAGTGAACATTCCTTCCTCACGGGAGCCTCTCTGCACCTTGACTGAATGAGGTCTCTTTGCTGCGGAACTGAGGAGATCCTTGTCCCTTTCTTCAAAGCACTGAGCGGAGTTTGTAATTATCTACCTACCTGCATTTGATCACTGTGTGTGTCCTTCATTGGACTCTAAGCGCCACACGGCCAGGGATCATGTTCCTGTTTTGCCCTTCAGTTTTACTATAGGCTACCCAATATGCCTGACCCAGAGTAGGGACTAAAATACTTGATGAAAGAAAGGAAAAAAGACGGAAGGACAGAAGGCAGGAAAGAAAGAAAGAAAGAGAGAAAGAGAGAGAGAGAGAGGAAGGGAGGAAGGGAGGAATGGACGAAGGGAGAAAGGAAGAAAGGAAAGGAGGGAGGGAGGAAGGAAGGAAGAAAGGAGAGAAGGAAGAAAGGAAGGGAGGAAGGAAGAAAGAAAGGAAGGAAGGAGGAAAGAAAGGAAGAAAAGAAGAGAGAAGGGAAGATAGGAAGAGAGAAAGAAAGAGAGATGGAAATGGACACACAGGTGGAGAAAAATAATGAGAAATAATCTTTGGGACCTTATAAGTAGGTGTGGTGGTTTAAAAACGCGTCTACAAAATTCTTTGACATTGCTCTCATCAAAAGGTGGGATCTATATCATTTCCCTTGAATCTGGGCAGCCTTGTGATGAACAGCACCCAGCGAAGATGATGGTGTGTAACTTCCAAGGCTAGGTTGGAACCACTTCGTTTTCCTGGTACGCTGGCTCTGGGAGCAGCCATCTCTCAGGCAAGAAGTTTGACCACCTTGAGACCACCATGCTGGAGAAGCCACCATCCTGGACAAGTCAGGTGCATGTGTCCCAGACAATAGACTGACCTCATCTCTTGCCAAGAAATGTGAGTGAAGTTGTCTTGAACCCTCCAGACCATCTCATCCACCAGCTGAGCACCTTTGCGAGACCTTAGTAATTACCCCAAGAAACAAAAGAATTGTCCAGCTGAGCCCTGCCCAAATATCTAACCCACAGAATCCATTTACACAATAAAATGGTGGTCGTTTTATCCTGGTAAATTTGGGATAATTTGTTACATAGCAATAGTAACTGGGACATCAACCAAAGTCTCAATAGAATCCAGCCCAATAACCCCCATAAAGGCTGAGGAAGCTGAGATCCAGAGAGATCAGCTACTTTAGCCATGGTTATAAATTGGTAGCAGTAAAGCAAGGCCCAGGAAGCAGTCTTCTGACACCCAGGCCATTGCCTTTTTCTTTCTAACATATGATAATGCATTAAGAACATTTCTGTATAATTATATGCAGGGTCCAAAGAACAACTCTTTGACATGCCACGATTTTATCCCCATTGATGCTTTATTCCCAGTGATAATTAAATGGATTAGTCAAACTCCTTGACACATAAACAAAAAGTGAACTGTGGCCTTACATGTGTGGAGCTTACAAATGCTGTAGATAATTTGGACATTTGAATGAACTACCTCCCAATTAGAGGAAGAAGCATGCTCAAGTGTACAAAACACAATAACATTTCTCCTTAAGTTTGTGGCTTTCAAATTCTTAGCTGACTAGGTTTGCAAGGCTGTCAGTTCCAAATTCGCTGAAAGATCTTTTCTGCTGAAAGAAAAATGCGGCCTCTATTAATATCAACCTATTCCTCCTCGGAACACTTGCTCACTGGTGATTTATTATGGACAAGCTGCTTCCTGCTTCTTTTGAAAGTTAGATTTTTTTTTAAATTCTGCAAATGGAGGAGGAATGCCTCATCTCTTGTCCCCAGGGCAATTTAATTAAGGCTAATCTTCAGGAGAGAGTTTGGGTATTTACAACTCACCAATTGATGCTGCCCAATACCACACAAAAGAGAGAAGGGTCTTGCTGCTGTGTCTGATGTCAGTTGGGAAATAATCCAAAAACAAATAAGGAAGAGCAGCTGAGGCAGCAAGTGGGGCAAAAGATTCCTTTAGATTTTGGAACTTTGCAATTATATCATACAGAGGGAAAATTTTTCCCTTAAAAAGATCAAAGATATTAATTATCCTTTTGTTAGTGGCAATGTCATTATTTTTTTAAAAGACTCCATCTGAGGAAAACAGCAACTAAACAATCTGATGCATGTGCTCTCCATAACTCTATCGCAAAGAAAATTATGTACACTGATGACTCAAAAGTTAATGTTTATCTTATTACATTTTTTCTGTTCCTACAGTGAAACCCAACAAAAATCTAAGGAAAGACAAAAGTTGCAAGCAATTCCTTTCAGAATTTCTCATTATCACAGCTTCACAGATTTTTGCAAATATAAATTTCATGAGAACCCCACTCCTGATGTAGAAGGCACCTGTGGAGAGTGTCTGTAGGTGACGTTATATATTAGGACTCTCTCAGTTTCAAATGGCAGAACACCCAAGTCAAACCAGTTTTAACAAAAAGTAGGATTGATTGGCTTACAGAATAGGAAAGTACAGACTTAGAACTTGCTGCAGTCACTGCTAGAAGAGGTGGCACTTTGGGGCTGGGCTTCTCCCTCCAGACTGTCTCTCTGTCTCTTCGCTCTGTTTGCCTCGGGGTTGGCACATTTCTCAGGCAGCCTAAACCCACGTAACGGAAAAGATGGCCACTGGCAGCTCTCAGCTTACGTTGGGCCAGCTTCCAAGCCCAGCAGAAGAATTCTGGATGGCTCCCGACACAGTCCTGGGGCTGATTCTGTCTAGTCCCTCTGAAGTCACATGCCTACCCCTGTGGAATTCGCCTTGGTCACATCTATAAGGTACTGAGAAAGTATTCTAGAAATTACTGAGAGTTGTAGTTATATTTTAACATGATTTATTTTTAACTAAAACCTTTGCCCTAAAGAAAGTGTATAATGTGGCATGCCAAATTATACAGCTAAGCTTTCCAGAAACTCTGCCTTTCTCTTAAGCTATTTTCCCATACATACCTCACCTTCTTTTCAATCCCAAACTTCCCAAAAGCATAATCTACATTTGCTTATTTCCTTTTCTTTCCAGAATCCTGCAGTCTAATCCCACTTCTTTACTGAAGTGGCTTTCCCAAACATCTCTCATCACCTCTCAACAGCCAAATCCAGTGGTGTCAGGGGTTTTTTTGTTTTTTGTTTCTGCTGAGGAAGATTAGCCCAAAGCTAACATCTGTGCCCATCTTCCTCCACTTTATGTGTGGGTTGCTGCCACATGGCTGACAAGTGGTGTAGGTTGGCACCTGGGATCCCAACCCACAAACCCTGAAGCAGAGGGCATCCAATGGCATCTTTTTGAGCTTCCTCCTACTTGTCCTCCTGGCAGCATTGGACACTCTGAGCTGTTCTCCTTTTTCTGAGATTTCTCTATTCCTGCAGCTTGTGTTCCTTCTTTGTCTCTGATAGATTTTTCTTGGTTTCTTTACTGACTTCTGTTGTGTTCATCATGCTCTCTAAATGCAGATGCCCTCCAAACTTTAGTCTTCAGTCTTCTTTTCTTCTAACTTTGTAGTCTTTCATCAGGAAACCTTATCCAGTTCCATGGCCTTAACTGTCTCATCTGATGTTGACTTTAGGATCTATGTCTAGTACTCTCTCTGTTCTTAGGTGCTAGACAATAATTTTTGAGTATTCCTCTACACTTGGATGTCTGTCTTAGTCCATGTGGGCCACCATAATAGAATACCATACATTTGGTGGCTTACAGACAACAGTTCTGGAGGCTGAGATGTCCAAGATCAAGGCACCAGCAGATTCGGTGTCTAGTGAAGACCTGCTTCCTGATTCATAGACAGCTGTCTTCTCACTGTGTCCACACATGGCAGAAAGCATGAAGGAGCTCTCTGGGGTCTCTTTTATAAAGGCACTAATCCCATTCAGGAGGGCTCCAGTATCATGACCTAATTACCTCCCAAAGGCCCCACCTCCTAATCCCATCACTTTGGGCATTAGAATTTCAACATATGAATTTGGGGGAGGACACAAACATTCAGTCTATAGCAATGTTCTTTTATCATCTTAAATTCGGCATTTTCAGAAAAAAATTTATTAATTTGCCCCACGTTGTCCTCTGTGCCCTATGAAATAGCACCACATTCTTCCAGTCATTCCAAGAAAGTGGGATAATTTCCGCCATTCACTCTCACTTCATATCCAATTGGACCTCCAAAGACGTCAGTCTCCACTTTTCTATCCCCACTGCCACTGTCTAGCACAGACTTTCATCCGCTCTTCCCTGACTATGACAATAACTTTTCGACTTCTTATTTATTTTATCTAAACCATTTTACTGAAAATACATGTTCAATACTTTCAAAATTGTTTATTCTATCCCAAGCTGTAAGTCCAAAATACTTAATTTTCAAGGCTTTCTTTTACTAAACTCAATCCTTCTTGTTAACCTCATTTCCCACATGTTCATTTTAGACATTCTCCGGTTGAGCTCACCCACCCTTCCACATCTCTGCTCATGTTCCTTCAGTCTCAACAGTGTTCTTTCTTCACCTATGGAGATGCTACTCATCCTTTAAGATCCGCCTGTGGTAGACAACAGCATGTTCATCAAATATTTCTAGTTCTCCTCCTGCTAAACACATGGTGGATTGCACTCTTCCCACCCCTTTGCATCTAGCAGAGTCACGTGGCTTGCTTCGGCCAATGAAATAAGTGGCATATGTCACTTCTGGGCAGAAGCTTTACAGCTATTGGCTGTTTTTCTTCTCTTCTCTTTTCTTTTTGTCCACTAAAGTGATTAGCAGTGTTCCGGATAGTGGTTACTCTGACAGTCTAGAGTAAACATGTCAGAGACGAGAGCCCCAACTCAAGCAACGATGGACAAGTAGCATGAGCAAGAAATAAACCTAGGTTGTCTTCATGTAATAAAAGGTCTGACTCCATTTTTTGAGGTTGGACTGCTAACATCTTGAAGGCCTCAACTTCCCTCTTCCCTTACATCCCACATATGCACAGGCTGATAAAAACCTTGGGTGCTCCTTTCTTTGATGCTGGTGGGAGGTTCAAACCATGCAAACCCCTTCTCTCATGAAGGAACATACTCTGGCTCACTCTCTACCTGCCATAAAATTCTCAGGCTAGTCTCTCTTCTTGCTCTCTCAAGCCGAGTTTAGATCAGCTTGGAAGGCCGTGCGGACTCTCCCCAGAAAGCTTCACTATGTAATGAACCTTCTCATATCACCTTGGGATTTGGGTGACATTGTTAGTCTTAACACCTGAACCAAATTGGGGGTGAGGGGGTCCATTCTACTTCTGAGAAATGGCCATAATAGTTTGTGATTTGGGGGTTTGGTTACCTTTGGAGAGATAATAAGTGGGGTGCTAAAAAAGTGCTATGTCTCTATCTGGGTGTTCATTACATGGGGTTTTCACTTTGCAAAAATGAATTGATCTCTACACTTATGATTTATACACTTTTTTACATGTATGTTATGCTTCAGTAAAAAGAGTATTGTTAAAAATTTATTGGGCGTATCCTTAAATAATCCCAACCTTCTCTTCTTTATCACCATCTGAGTATATTTATTGAAACAAGGTAGCATGCAAGAATGCATGTTGATGACGAGATGGGATTTAGTGATAAAAGAAGAAAACAGACATTTAAAAGAAAGCTAATTATTAAGCAAGACAAAATGATATAAATTCTAAATAGAAACAAGCAATATTCCCTTATAACTGTAGAGGAGAATATCAGGCAAAGCTTCAGAAAGAAAGTGGCATTTTTAGAAGTCAGGGTAGGTGAGGTTATGCTGCATAACCACTATCTCGATTCATGTTACCATTAGCATCAGTAAGTCTTGCCTGTCTTTGAATTTCATATAAATAAAATCTTATGGTATGTATTCTTTTGTGTCTAGCTTCTCTCACTCAGCATTTATGAGATTCTCCAACTTACATTTACGAGATTCATCCATTTTGCTGCACACGTTGGTAATACATTCCTTTTTATTGCTCAAGAGTATGCCAGAATGGATATACCCACAGTTCATTTCTCCATTTTCCTGTTGATGGTCAATGGGTTATTCTTAGTTTTTGTTTATTATAAATAATGCTGCTATGAACATGTCTTTTGTAAACATATGAATGCATTTCTACTATGTATATACTTAGGAGTGAAATCATTTGGCATAGGATGCCAAACTGTTGTCTGGAGTGACTGTACCAACTTACATTTATACCAGCAGTGTGTTACTCTACATCTTTGTCAGCTTGTGGTATTGTCAGAACTCTTCATTTTAGCCATTCTAGTAAGGGTGTAGTGGAATCACTATTTCCCTGGTGGCCAGTAATATTTATTGGCCATTTGAGTAACTTCCTTGTGACATCTCTGCTCTAGCCTTTTGCACATTTTTCTGCTGGATTGTCTCATTTCTATTGATTTATAGAAGTTCTTTAAATATTCTGGCTATGAGTCATTTCTGAGTTCTATGCATTGCAAATATGTTCTTCTATTTTGTGACTTGCCTTTTTTTTTTATCTTAATGGTGCCTTTTGATGACAGAGCTCTTAATTTTACTAAAGTCTAATATGCCAATCTTTTCCTTTATTGTTAGTATTTTTTGAGCCCTGTTTAAGAAATAGTTTTCTACTCCAAAGTCACAGATATATTTTCTTGTGCTATTTTCTAGAAGCATTATTGTTTTTCCTTTCACATTTAGTATTATAATCCATCTGGTATTGAGTTTTTAGTAGAGCGTGAGGTAGGGGAGATTCATTTTTCACACATATATATCCGTATATGTATGTACATTGAGTGCCAGTGTAATTTGATCCATTAAGTACACTAATTTCACAAATCTCAACTTCCAATAACCCATAACTTGGTTATTGTTTTATTCTTGAGGTTCCTAAACCACTGATTGTGAGGTGGCAGCCTCTGTTGAAAACTTCTCATGGTTTCCTGAAATCATTTTATTGGTGGGGGGTGAGGAGAGCCCATTATCCCTCCTATCACTAGTCCTAGAGATTGGCAGGCTGGCACTTCCTCCCTAACCAGCAATTTCCAGGCTTTGAGGAAATAACAATAATTTCTGTCCACCAAAATAAAGAATCTCTGTCCTCTCTTGATCCTTTCAGCCCACCAGCATACGTATATTCTTTACCATAAATTAAGTTTATTCTTAATTACCCAAATTAAGTTTCATTTTCTTCCACAGTATTTTGTGGATATATTCTCTTTTCTTGAGTTTATGAGTTCCAGGACTCTGCACAGAGTGAGTGCTCAGGAGCTAGTGGGCCACAGCCTATCAGAAAGAGCAGCTGGATGCAGCTCGTGGAAAGGCCAAGGACCTACCTCTGGATAAAACTGTGCAGGCTCTGGTTCCAGTTCTATTTCCCATGAGTGGTGTGACCACACACAATCCCCTTCACTGTCCTAAGCTCAGTCTCATTCATCTGTCAGGATGACAATACCCTAGTATTACCATGGGCTTTGTATTAGTATTATCATAGGGTTGTTATGTAGAGTATTACATGCAAAGTGGTTGTCTCATTGCCTCTCATATAAACCACATCTCATAAATGTCACCTGTTATTATCTTCTGCTATTAACGCAGAAGCCCCACTGACTAATCCTTATCCTAGAGGCCTTCCATAAAAGAAAGTTGAAACTGATACAAGGAGGTGAAAATGCTGGTTTTTGTTAGTGTTCACATAGTCAAATGCCACACCATAAGTCCTCAGGCTTCTTCCTCACAGTCCAAAGACATGCTTTGAAAAAAGGAGAAACATCTCCTATGTCAACCTTTTTCCAGAGACAGGCAGAGTGAGATAAATAGGTCATAAACATGCCAGCTGTGAAATGAAGAAGAAATGTGTTCTATAGTTACATTCTCCTTGTATTATCATAGTGACATTGCTTTGGGGTGTCACTTCCAAAATGACTTTTTCCTCTGACTCTAAACCTCCTGGGGCACTAAAGTCCTCTCTAATTGAATAGCCCTCTCTAATTGAATGTAGGGGAAACAAGGAATAATTATAGGCATAAAAAATAAGTCAATATTGAGATTGTAAAGTCTGTCAGACTTTGATGTAGTAACAGGGTTTGGAGGCCGTATTTCTAAAGACTTGGTTTTGTGCAGACATAAGGTGAATGCAGCTATCAGAGGGCTAAAGACAACTGCTTTTACTTTTTTTTTCCACATAAATTCTAAGAATTACTGACAGCTTATTTAACCAAGGAAGTCAAAAAGTCTCTTCTCAGAGAATGAAGGAGATTGGCTACTTTGAATAAGAGCACTTCTCTCTTCTCTAGAAGTAACTTTTAAATGACCTTGTGGTTTGCTTGATTTGATCGTTTTTCCTCGAAATATATCAGGGTTCCCAACACCTACTTGGTGAGTAGTTTCAAAGATAAGGCCAAGAATATCTGAGCTGCGGAAACTTTAGTAAGTATGCAAATCTCTCTTCCTTCTAGAACATTTCTTAATATACAGAGAAGCAGAGGAAGGATAAGAGTAATTCTTCATCCATCTTCTCCAGAGCGCCCACCCGAGACGGGATTCCTTTAAAGCTTGGTCAAGGCAATTCTTGGCTAGTGGGCTTGAAGTGGGTGGGATTTCTTAGTTCTGTTTGGCCTGTGGGACAAGAGTTTAAACATTGACAGGGGCTCAATATGATGCTTCATCAATGGTGTTTAAGTGAGAGGCATACAACCCTGTTCCACATGCAGATGAGCAACAAACTGAAAACTGGGCACACGAGAGCTGAGGTAGCAAATGTCTTGGGTAAAACTCCATCTTGTTAACTGTTGCACTTCTCCAGCTGCAGTCCATCTCCTGGTGAGGGAAACCAATCACCACAGAAGAGGCCTACCCAGAGCCAAATAGCATCCCAAGATGGCTTCCTTTGGTTGTGTACAAAGAAGCATCTATGATTCACCTAGATGCATCTAGAGAAGAAAAAAATCTACGGTTCCAAGTCATTCCAGGTCACTCACTGAGTACAGGACAGGAGTGATAAGCCAGTAGGATAGGGTCCTGGTGTTGGCCTCTGGAAACTGAGAGCAGATGAGAGCCACTCACCCTCATCAATACCCTCCACTCAACATGGGCAGTTTGAGCCCATCCCCCTACTCCTCTCAATACATAACATTATCTCAAAGAAAATAGAAAGCATATTGCCTAAAAAGCATTTAGTGAAGGAGAGCTTTATTGTTAGCTTTTAAATTGAAGTTTTGACTATTTGGCTACTGTGCTGAAAAGTCCCGTTGTTGCTTTCTATGCACCGCTATACCACAAAACGAAAATTCTTCATTTACTAAGTTACTTAAAACTTCTTCACTCAGTCTTGTTTTGTTAAACTATCTTCTAATCTTTTAACAAATAAAAACCACAAAGCAACTACTACTACCATCCTACAAAATCAGGGGCTAATGGATAGCTCCAGGATTATATTTTCCTTCAAAATTAAAAGGGAAACATGGATAACATTTGTCACTCAGGAATTGCGGAGCATTAATACTGGAGCAGTCCTAGTAACTTACTATTAAATTTCAGGCAAGCCACTTAACCTCTTTGCCCTTTCTCCATCTGGAAACTCGGAAGATAAGCAGTCCACATCAACAATGCTGTTTTAAAGGCAAACTGGTAAAAGATTGGAAAGCACTTTACAAATATTCAGTGCTCCGTAATTACGGCTTGTTGTGACAAACTCTATTTTCAGACCTGTCCAGGATACAAAAGAATACTCCTTGATTTCTCATCTAAGTTGAGCGGTATGATCTGAACAAAAATACAGCAGGAAGGATAATTAGTTCTAAGTAGATCTTTGATTACCGTGAAAAATGGTGCTTCTGCAGAGAAACTTGAAGAAGGAAATTTTGATATATTGAGGTGGGATGTGAAAGCACAAAGAATGCTACTCTAGCAACTGATTTCTTTCTTTCCTCTTGGCCAGTTCAACAACAGTTCTCCTCAAAAATTCTCTTTCGTTAAAACATATAACTTGAAATGGCTGCTCCAGCTGGGGTGGATACTTTGCCTGTTAAATGTAAGGCATTGCTATAAGAGCAGTTTTATTAACCTCAGCCCGAAGTCTCACAAATTTGAACCTTGGAGGAATTCAGCTCTCCATAAAGCAAAATTTCCTGCTTATGAAGATTGTTAAACCTTGTTGTTCTTTTAGACAACCAGGTGATCTTGAAAAACATGTTATTTTCTCAACTGTTTAATCAATCAATCAAAAACTTATTGACTGTCTATTAGTATGTGTTAAGCATCTATGTAGGACACAATTTTTAAAAAAGATAGTAGCTCTTGCTCTTAAGAGCTCGGATTCTAATTGGACAGATAAGACGTACACATGAGAGGAGATAAGTGGCACCACCAGTCTGTCATTGACATGGGCCAAATGGCCAGTTCAAATAGTAAGTGGGAGACCAAGGGGGCAGACTGCCCTGGGCTGGGGTGGCCAGGGAAGGCTTCTGAGGACAAGCAGGATGAGCACTGGATCTCAGTGTACTGGGGGCGGGCAGTGGGGGAGGGGTTGAAGAGAACTAATTTAGAGATGACTAGATGAAGTAAATGAAATGAAGAGTAAAATACAAGTCAATGTACCAGTCCTCTTCTCTTCTCCTCCTCTTCCTCCTCCTCTCTTCTCTCCCCCCGCCCCAAGCACACATAATATATAAGGGGAGAAAGTGCTCAGAGGTAAGTATGCCATACATTTTGGCCTTTAAATATGAAACAGATTTCTGTAGTCTTTACTTTTCCTCCTTTGTCTCTCTCCTTCCTTCTTTCCTTTCTCCCTCCTTCTCTTCCCTCTTTCCCTTAGCCCTAGTCTGCTGAGGAGTTGGAGGACGGGTCACTTTCAACTGTCCGGGAACACTATGAAAAAATGTAGACTTTTTGGGCCTGCTTCTGAGGAATTCCAAGGCGTCTAGGGCTCAGAACCACAGCATCCTATCCACAAAGCCACTTAGTTCATGCTCCTCTGAAACAAGCCTGACGCTGAACCATTGCAACAACTAGCATGACTTTCTGGCCCGCTCTTAATATGGCTTTGATGCTGCTAGAAGAAAATACCTCTGGGAACCCTTCAACTTACTGTGTTCAGAAATTGGATCTAAGTCTGTCAGATTGTGATTGATTTTTTTATCATTCATTGTTTGTATTAAATGAGTTATTACGTATCAGTGAAGTATTTTGGTAAAATGCTGATAGCACCAGTTTCAAGACTGAATTTCCTACTCAAAAGCAGGCTGCAGGTCAGCAGGAACTAGCTGCCCACATTGTAGTGTCTTTCCCGATTCTGTGCAGTGGACATCAAAGAAGAGCAGGAGAGGAGGCGAAAAGGAAGGAGAGAAGGTCTTTAATTAAGGGCTCCCCTAGGAAATTATCCAAGAAGTGAGCTGAGGTGCCAAAGAGCCCATATTGGTTATTTTAGATTCCTGTTATATTATGCTTACAAATAACAGCCAAGTCAGCTTGCTGGGCATTTAAATAAAGGGACAGTAGTTTGGGTTTTCCAGGTTCGACTGTCTCATAAGTTGTAGCATGCTCTTTTCATTCCAAAGAAAACAAATTACTTAGACTTGACTGACCATATGATATTCTGTCTAACCATTTTCCCCTTCGCCATAAACACAGTCGTGCACACACTCACACACACACACACACACGCACAGACCACAACCACCGCACATTATATGTACAGGAGATTCTAATTTAGAAAATGAAGAAACTAATACTCACCCCCAGAATCACAAAGAACCAGAATTCACCAAACAATAGATAAGTCACTTTTCATAATCATTCCATTATAATAATCGTGGTTTTTTTTAAAGATTGGCACCTGGGCTAACAACTGTTGGCAATCTTTTTTTTTTTTTCTGCTTTATCTCCCCAACCCCCCCCCCCCCCCCCCCGTACACAGTTGTATATCTTAGTTGCAGGTCATGCTAGTTGTGGGATGTGGGACGCCGCCTCAACGTGGCCCGAACGAGCGGTGCCATGTCGCGCCCAGGATCTGAACCCTGGGCCGCTGCAGCGGAGCGCATGAACTTAACCACTCAGCCACGGAGCCGGCCCCAATCATGTTTTTAATGTAAGAGTTTTTCACAAACTATATCCTTTGCTCCATAAGCAAAGCATTTCGACCCTCGAAGTGGGTCATTGTATCTTTGAGGTCAGTTTACAAACTGGCATAACCCTGGAGAAAAGTTCTGAACAAAACTCAGTTGTGTACAGAAGCCTTTAAAATGGAATTGTAGCCATTTGGATTTGTGACATTGGGGAAAAAAGTCTATTAAAATCTAGAATTAGGCCTGGTAATTTTCATAAAAAACTAAGGACGTTATTATAAATTAACATTTCTCTCTAACCATTAATTTACTGGAATTCTCAATTTTTAGTCTTTTAGAAAAATTCGACACACGAAACTGAAATAGAAAAGTCAAGAGATTGCTGATTAGATCAAGCAGGATTAAGGAATACTTTTCGTTTTAAAAGCCCAGTCAAAAATAATTTATATTGAAAAACTTTCCTCGTTATGTTACTGCTGAAGAATAAAAATGGTCAACATGTCCATTTGTATATCAATCTTCTCTTCAATGTGCTTATTTGCCCGGGAATTATACTCATCATCTTACTGCAAGAGATTGAGATCCTCTATACATCGAAAGAGTTTGTAAAACTGTCTTTTCTTTTTCTTTCTTTCTTTTCTGATTTTTTTTATGAGACAACTCTCCTAAAACGCCTAAAGCAAAGGGGGTTATTGATGTTTTCCAGGACTGTAATTGCAAGAACAGCTTTATCTCCTGGGCAGACAGACACTACACAAATGTTTGGTTTACTCCGTATCACATAGTTAACAAGGTTCTTAGAGGTTCAAGGAAAACAGATTGTAAGACTTTGCCAGGGGGACTTAACATTCTAGAGAAAAAAAACCCTGATAATTCTGAAGACATTGAAATTTTAAAATAACCTCAACTTAGACATAATCCTACGGGAAAAGGTAGAGTGGGAATTTTTAGAAAAGATGAGAATAAATGTAAACGGCAAGGAAAGAGGTTTTGCTTTTTAACTCTGATTCAATAAGTACAATCATCTTAGAAGGCAACCTATGCATTGTAATTGCCCTCATTCCTGACCTAACCGTCCAATCTTACTATTGCAAATTGTTTAAACTTTAGGAAAACTGATGAAAATAGCTCTTTCATCTGACTTGCATATTTCAGTTAAATGCTAAGTATATCTTTCAGCTAAGCTTGAAAAATGCAGTTCATCTGTGAGCTGTGCAGGCTCTTTTCCACACTGTGTCCTTGCACTGCCACCAGGAAAAGACATAATGAAGCGTCTTAACATGCTCATCATGAGCGTACAACCCGCCTGCTTTTACTGACTTACCAATGGGCTTTGTTTGTGAGGAAGTTACAAGAGTGACATTTATAGCTCTCCAGGCAAATGAGAGCAAAAAGAAGAGGATCTGAATCTTAAAGCTGTTTACCAGCTGCTGGAAAAGGTCGGCTTTGGGCACCAAGAATCATACAAAATCCACAGGTATTAGAGCTGTCCCTTCTCCTTTTTCTCATGTCAAGCTGTAAAACACAAAAAACGACGCAAGAGCTGCAAAATATTGCCAAACTAAATTGAGCCATGAGGAAGAAATTACATGTACTTCTGTGAGAAATGGAGTCTTGGAAGACCAGTTCTTTGCTCAGATCTCATGAGTTAAATTGCTTAAAAGCGGACATTGTGGTTATGGTTCCCGCCATGTGGTGTTTGCTGACTTCTCACTGGATATCCTAAAACACTTAAGCCTAAAGGGTTTGGGATGTCTTTGGGGGCCATAATTGGGAAAGAACAAGTTTATCTTTGTGGGAGACGCAGGACACAACAAAAATGTTGGAGTCCTCCTCTCTTCCTTGACAAGGAGCTTATCAAACAGTTCTCAAGCAAATTGTATGGGAAAGTAAACGATTTCACAGGGAAGAATTATTGTGGTTTAGAATTCTAAGGCTAGAGGCTTCAGTCAGGTGACACTTGAGGTTTATAGGGAATTGAAGGCAAGTTGGAACGTAGTTCATCAAAAGTCAGTGAGGTACAGGTGATATACCCTGACGTGGGACTTGCAGGGAGAGGCCAAGACATATCAGATGTGGGGATTTGCTACACATGGTAGGGGGGTAAACATTCCAGGCAAATGGAAGAGAGATGGAAGGAGCGATCAGCAGATACCTAGAAAGGAATTTTCTAACCCAAGGACTATTCTTTAGGTTGGCACATTTTCTCTTACATTAATGAGACTCCTTGGGCCATAAGTACTTAGAGGGGATAGTCAGAATAGTAGAATTTTCAAACTGGCAGGAACATAGAGATATGCGTAAACTACACATGGATCATCTTGTCTCTGCTTAAAATCCTCCAGGGGCTTCCCACTGCTCCTCAAATGAAACCCATGGCCTGGCTCCCCAGGCCTACATGTCCCTGCCACTCGGCTCCACGGGGCAGCCTCTCCGGCCTCACCTGCCTCTACTCTCCCCAGGACTCCCTCTGCTTTCCACCCTCCTGCTCATCTAACTTGCCAGGCTCTGGGCCTCTGTCCATCAAGCTGCTTTGGACTGACTGCTCATTCTTCTCCCCTCCGATGGACCCACCATCATTTGTAATTTTTTCATTTAGTTGTTTATTTGTTTTTGGTCTACTTCTGCTATGCAATAAACTTTATAAACTCAAAGACCATGTCTGTATTGTTCTCTGTTTCATCATCAGGATTTATCGTACCACCTAGCTGGCAAGTGCTGTACAAAAATTTGTTATACAAATGAAGGCACTGAGGTCAAAAGAGGTAAAATAATTTCCTGGAGTTCCCCCAAATCATTAATAGCAGAACTGCGCTGAACACTCAGGTTTCCTGAGAAATCCTGGTTTCCAAGGGTAGTTGAAATATTCTCAGGTAAGAGTTGTCATTGACATTTATACAGGAGTTGCGTCTTCAGCTGACATTTATGCTTTTGGAGAGATCATTCGAGAGAAGAAGTATCGAAGATGAGACTGAAACTGGCTGCTCTAGGGGCGTCAGCAGAGTGAACTGGGTTATATCCTCAGGGACTCTCTCTCCTGGAACATGTCCCACCACCTCCCACACGAACTTCCCGGCTCCTTCCTATCTCGTTCTCTCAGAGCTTCTCCTCAAATGCTACAGTTGCTGGTCTTCACTCTCTCATTTTTCTCCCTTTCTTATTTCTAGCACGTGCTCTGCTCTGCCCGTGGGAATGTCCTATCTCTGCACCAAGACCATTGATTTGCGGGGTACATTATTTGGGGGTTTGGAGGGAAGCAAGATGGAAGGAAGGGGCAAGGTGGCTAAATAGCATTCTGTTGTCAGCCTGAGTATGAAGCGGCCGTTATTAGAAGATCTCTCATGTTAGGAAGAGAAAGAGGCTATCTATGTTAGGAAGAGGAAGATACTTTATTTACTTGCTTATTTGTTAATAGTTTAAAGGAAATCTCAATCCTGGTTTTGTAACTCCCCAGAGAACCTTCAGTAGCACAATGGGTGTTACAAAATCTCAAGTCTCAAGAAGCTAAATCACTTAAACTAATAAACATGTCATAGAACACTTTGGGCCCTGGGGAAGGGCAGTATCATGAAATCAAGCAATGATCAGCTTTTAAAACTCCCAAAAGGACCATCATCACAGGCTAAGTGATTTGTTCTTAGTGTTGGGTTTTTTTTTAACCTCATCTTTCCTCCATAATCATCCTGTTTATGCTCATGGGCCCTTTTGCAGGCAATAATAGCTACCCATTACTGAATGCCTACTATGTGCCAGCACTTTACATCCTCTCTAATCCTTACCACAACCTTAATAGGTTGGTATGGTTATTGATATTTCAAATGAGAAAATTAACATTTAGAGAAGTTTAGTGTATTGTTCAAGATCAAATAGCAATTAAGATCTGTCAGATACCCCAAGCCTGTACCTAACACTAGTGGCTGTGGCCCATGGTGCCTGGGGTGGGCCATTAGTCCTGGCCCATACCCCCAATCTCCATCAGCCCAAATATGCAATCTCAAGACAGAAAAATCTTATGTTTGCTATGCAAACCCTGCTTCTAAATAATTTGCTTAGTCCCCTCAGCCACCTCCCAACAAGCTTGCCACTTCTGAGGTCATTCTATATAAAAATTCTAGAAATGATAGTACTTTGCATTATGTCCTATTACACACAAATAAAATTAAGTGCCATGGAAATTTGAACTTGAACTATTGGATTCAAGGTCTAGTGTGCTAGATATTGCATCTCAGGCAATAAACTAAATTTTTTAAACAGCAAACAGAATCTTTTTACTTATTTTCTCCAGCTCTCTGTGTATCCAAAATGCTTTTATTTGATGCCATCTATCCACTCGTGAACTGCATTAGGACACAGGGTACATACTGATCTTTCAGAAAGCATCAGGCTTTTGGAGAGCCTGGACTATAGAACTTCAAGCATCAAGCGGAGAGAAGGAGTCTTTTCAGATTCCTGCGTCTAGTCCCTTAGGAAAACAGAAAGGACTCAAACTAGAAAAAGATTAGGAAAAGAGAGTTGGAGGAGACATGCAGAGAGCAGAGACACTGTTGGGTATCAGAGAGAGGGGCCTTTGCTTTACTCCACAGGCTGAGCTTAGGGGAGGAGGGAAGACCCCAGAGAAGAGATGGTGACGTGGTAGATGGTTGAGAGCCCTGCAGAGGTCCTGGCCCTGCCACTGTGTGAGAATTAAACGATGATTTCCTTCACACCCAAAAATGGCACAGAAGGAACCCTAGAATCAGATGGGACCACAGGGATGGTTACAATGGGAATGTCATAGGTGGCTGGCATTAAACAGTACTCAAGGAAGAATCACAGTGATGTACATCTCAGCAGATGCCAGTGTGGCTAGATGACGTTGAGGATCGGATGCAAGTCCCCTAGAACACAGACGCAACCCAGGGAAAAGGGAAGAGGTATGTATGGCAAATTGAATGAAGTTATGTTTCCAGCATACCTTGAAAAATGGGATTGGAAATGCAAATTAATAAATTGAGTCAGAGAAAAGTAAAGAAAGTTAGATATCTTGCTCTTCTGCATTTAGGGACTAAATTTCATACCTTTTAACCAGTGCTTAAAACCATAAGTGAGATCTGTAAGATAAAAAAATGAGGAAACTTATCATGATTTCTTTGAAACTTTGCTTCTTCGTCTTCAAAAGGGGAATAATAAAAATGTCTACAACCTAGAATTAGTATGTACATAAAGAAATAATAAATTACTATCAAATGATACTACGGTAATTATGTGTTGGGCTTGTTGGATTGTGAATTTTTTTTCTTTCATTTTATTTCCCATGTTTATGGGGTTTGTTGTTACTGTTCCTATTGTTTTAAGAAACAAAAAGAAGAAGAGAGAGAGATAAAAGGAAGAAAAAAAAAGAATTAAGAAAAGAAGAACTTTTAAGTAATATTTTGTAGCTAGAATATGGGGCCAATGGTAAAAGATGAAGTAAGAAATATAGATGGGGAGAAATTTCAGAGGGCCTTAAACCTCAGGTTGAGACATTTAGACTATATTTCTAATCAATGAAGAACCACAAAATTTTAAAGTATGGGAGTAGCATGGTGAAATCTGTCTAAAAACAACACTTTGGTGGTTTGGGGATGGGGTTCCTAAGAACAGAGGGAGGGAAGTCAACTCCCAGGCTATTGCAATAACCTGGACATCAAATCATGGAGCAACTCAGGCAGTGGCAGCAGGAATGGAGAAGGAGGGTGGATGAAAGAGCTCTTTAGGAGGTAGCAGTTTAGTGAACAATTGGTTCTGGGGATTAAAAAAAATCGTCACTGAGAATGCCACTGAGATCTTGAATCTTCAACCTCATCTTGAAAGACCTGGGCTGTTAAGAGGAGGTTGAGGGCTTGGATGTCATTTTGAAACCGGGCAGAACTGAAGACTGCTAAGAATGCTGGTCACTTAGTTAGCAACTGCCAAGTTAGCAACTTCAGACCACAGCTCCAGACGTACCACCCTGGGGCTCCTGGCCTCCCAACCCCGAGTGCTCCAAGCTGCCTGACAACTGATGGGAAATGCCTGCAACAGGAGCAAAAACAAAGCACAGAACCCTCTGGATCCCCACTGGGCGACACTCTCCTGACTGGGAAAGAAGAGCTGAGTCTACAGTTCCCGATTCCATTTCCGTGAGATTCATCTTCTCCTTGCACCGCATTCTAGCCCACGGAGCGTGGCTCTCCCAAGAATGCCCACAGAGACCTTCCCTTTTCGCTGCACAAGAAAAAGCGAGGCCAACATATTTGAACAAGACTTTACTGAAGCCTGGGTATTAGAGAACAACACGGATCCCCCCAATTCATAAGATAGAGCTCACTCTCCAAGATCACATGGCCCATCTCATCCTCACGGGCCCCAAGAAAGAAGCAGGAACACCCTGTACCCTCCATCCTTGGCCTCAGACTCCTTCCTCTTGGGAGATGCCATCTCTAACTGCCACCACCCCAGGTCACAGCATTCCAAACGAAGGATTTGTATTCTGGATTTATTGTTTTATTCATAGCTGTCCTCAGTCCTGGGAATCCTGAAAAAAACCATTGCATTATTTTTACCATATTTTAAGTTTTGAAGAAATAAACAACCTTGAAGAAAGGTTAAAATTTAAAAACTGCTCATATGCCTAAAAACCTTCAGAAAACATTAACTATTAATGTTTTTGTATATTTCTTTCTCGTGTTTACATATATTTTTATATAGTTTTAATCATACTATATATACATATACCTCCTTTTTTGTTATATTTATTATATCATAGTCATGTTTTCATATTGATTTTTACACTTTTATTTATCTTTCTTAATAATTCCTAAAGTTCCATAATTATATTACTCTTTCTATATTTGGGCTATTAGATTGCTTCCATTATAAAATTATTTTCTCTTTTTTTTTCTGACTGTGTAAATAAACATACTAATTGTAGACAATTGGAAATATAAGGAAAATAATAAAGCTCACCTATACATGAAATTGTGATATACAGATGTACAGATTTGATTTCAACTTTTTTTGTTTACTTTAGCTTTGGAAGGCTATATGGCTTATACGGTATAAGAATGTAACCATATATGGTTATTCCTCATACAGGAAATGTGTTCTAAGGTTATTGCAAGTCATTTGATCCCGTTGAGGCTCTTGGCTCAGCACAAAGTCCCAGGCTCTCCTTCCCCACATTGAGGCCAGCCCACATCTCAGTTTCTAGATAGTGGCCTACTCCTCTAGGCCACAGCTCTTTTCCTCCCATTTTCTTTTCTTTCTTTGGAAGAACCAGGTTCTTGTAGACTTCCGCTCCTCTTGTGAGACCAGCAGAATCTGCAATAATGTGTCCTCTCCAGGGCTGGTTCTGCACTGAAAATTTGCCTAGGAGCTCGGGGTCTGCAGGACCCATAATACTCGACGGAGGAAGTGGCAGATTTCTTAAGAGCAAAGGTCTGAAGTGCAGAGAACAAACTGATGAACAAACCTCTCTCCATTATTTTTTACACGGCTGAGTGTTTTATAATTGCCTTACTCAGCAAGCCTGGGAAATATGTAAGCAGTCATCAGCTTTACAGATGTGGGAATTAAGGTTCAGAAAGGTTAAATGACTTGCCTTAAATAGTCACAAAATTATATCATTAGAGAGTCAAATGAGAACTGTCTTTCCTATCAGAATTACACCCTTCTTGGGATAAAAATAAATGACACTATAATAAAGAAAGTACATGTGTTGGCCAAATAAGGGGGTGGAGGGAGAAACAGCAGAGATAACAAGGTAAAAGGAGAGTGGAAGAGCACAGAGAGACCCAAAAAAGCCAAAGGTGGTAGGGAAAAAAAAAAAATTTGTAGCCCTAATGGCCTAAAAATGCTTACTGTTTGCAAGTGTGTTTATGGGGGGCATGGTGGTTCCTGATTTGATCACATGTTTGCCGACCAGCTCAGCCCCATTCTTCTAAGAGCAGGATGGAGCGTTCCCCTCGCCCCTTTCCATCAAGGGTCACTTTTCAGTTGTCTGTTTGGAGACACGGACTTTGAGCCTCACGTCAGACGCGTGTCAGTGCACACTGCAACCTGTGCTTTCGCCATCCTCTTAACGGCTGCTCCAAGCCAGGCCGTGGTCTTCTGTTCTCCTTGGTGCTTGGCACTGTCTCAAACTCTTGGACAACTCTCTCCTCCCCTATCCCACCTCAAATCATTCTGCCACTGCCAAGCTGGCTTCAGAAGAGGTGATGGGCTGGGAAGGCCACACTTTCCTTCACTGTCTCAAGCTCAGTTCCTCATAGCACCGTTGAACAAAGCTGTGGGGTGTAACATGTTCTATTCAGGGTTTGAGGTTGATCAGAGGAAATGTCTCTGGGTGACTAAGGGAGAGGGGAGCAAAACTTTATTTCCATATATACCCTTTGTGTAGTGTTTAAATTTTGTCCTCAGTGTGTTTACCTACTAAAAACTAAAGACTAAGATAGAGCCGTGAATGCCATATAACTGTTTCCAGAGTTCACTGGAGGAAACCTCTCATAGATTTCCACTCACAGTCATACCCTAGTTCTGGCTTTTTCATCTTGGGATCACCTCTATTCCCTCCTTTTTCTGGGAAGAGCCACATTTCAATTCTTCACAATGAGAATCTCCATTTGTTTAAAGAAACCCCAACCTCCTGGCCACAAGGGTATGCGTTTGCCCTACAATCTGTCTCAACAACCAGAAAAATCCACAGGACACAATCATTGACAGGAATCTAGTTCTCAAAATCTGAATAATCTAATCTAGAATAACCATTACAGAATTGTTATCTAGAGCAACCATAATCCGGGATGGCCTTTGCTCATTCATTTCCCAATATTTTTGGAGTTCCTTTGCCAGCGTCAAGTGGAGACACGACTCCTTTTCCCTTTGTGGTTTTCTGATCTGAACTCTGGGTGCCCTGTGGGTAAAACAACACCCACGCACTTCTGAAAGAGAAAGGGCAATTCTCCAGAGATTACAATGTCTCATCTAAATCATATTAAATGGAAATCATCCTCCTAAAAGCTCTGACAATCTACAAACACTTACCCGGAAATAAACCCTGAAAACAGACTTTTACCTGACTACTCAGTGACGTTATTCTTTTCCTGTCTTCAGTCTCCAGCTTAACAGCTGTGGTCGAAGGGCCTGCAGGTGACAAAGACGCTGCCCATCACAAGTCCTGCTCAATCAGAAGATCCCTCCACCCCGGATCTTCATCCTCAACTACATTAAAAGAAAATACAACTGGCTGACATTTTGAATTCACAGACTTATACTTAGGCCAACCTGAACTTGTAGGCAGGAATTTCTATCACATGAACTGTGTCTGCAAGTGGAATGGGGTCTGTAAAACATCTACTTACCACCACCCAGAGAAAGCTTCTAGCAACCATGTCTTTGTGGTTTTCGCTTGTTTTTATTTTTCCATTTCTTTATATGATATGTAATGTAAGCTTGGGCCTTATTATAAAGAATAAGTATGAAAAAGATAATTTAAATTACTAACATCCAGAGGTTAGTATTGCTGAATATATCCTTCTTGTTTTTTTAGGATTCTATTGCATAGATTATGGTGGGAGTGTTTCTTGTGGAGAGAATGTTTCTAAAAATACCTTTCTACAGCAGCATGCTAGAAGTTCACTTTTATTTTAATTCAGATATAATTCATATACCATAAAATTTACCCTTTTAAAGTGTAAAATTCAGTGATTTTAGTATATTCATAAAGTTATACAACCATCACTACTATCTAATTCCAGAACATTTTCATTACCCAAAAAGAAATTCCATACCCATTAGCAGTCACTCCCCATCCTGTCTTCCCTCAGCCCCTGGCAACCACTAAGCTACTTTTAGTCTCTATGGATTTGTCTATCTTGGACATTTTACATAAATGGAATCATACAATATGTCACCTTTATGACTGGATTATTTCACTTACCATAATGTTTTCAAGCTTCAACCATATTCTAGCATTTATCAGTACTTCATTTCTTTTTATGACTGAATAATATTCCATTGTATGGATATGCCATATTTTGTTTATCCATTCATTGGTTGATGAATATTTGGATTGTTTCCAATTTTTCGCTATTATGAATAACGCTGCTAGGAAAATTTGTGTACAAGTGGATGTATGCTTTCATTTTTGTTGAGTATATACCTAAGAGGAAAATTACTGGGTCATATTATAATTCTATGTTTAATTATTTAAGGAATTGCCAAGCTGTTTTCCTAAGCAACCACACCATTTTAAAGTCCCACCAGCCATGTATGAGGGTTCCAATTTCTCCACATGCTTGTCAACACTTGTTATCGTTGGTCTTTTTTATATAGCCATCCTAGCAGGTATAAAGTGGTATCTCATTGTGGGTTTGATTTACTTTTCACTGCTGGCTAATGACAACATCTTTTCAGATGGTTATTGCCCCTTTGTATATCTTCTTTGGAGAAGTATCTACTCAGATACTATACTCAATTTTCAATTGGGCTGTTTATTCCTTTTTATTGTTGAGTTGTAAGAGTTCTTTATATATTCTGAACACTAGACATATGATTTGCAAATATTTTCTCCCATTCTGTGTATTGTCTTTTCACTTTCTTGATAGTGTCCTTCAAAGCACAAAAGTTTTAATTTTTGGTGAAGTTCAATTTATCAATTTTTGTTACTGTTTGTGCTCTTTTTGTGTCATATCTAAGAAACCATTGCCTAATCAAAGTTCACAAAGATTTATACCTATGATTTCTACTAAGTTTTATAGTTTTAGCTCTTACATTTAGGTCTTTAACCCATTTTTTTAAAACAACTTTAATGAGGCATAATTAATATACAAAAAATTGCACATATTTAGTATATACAATTTTATGAATTTGTACATAAGCATGTGCCCATGAAACCATCAGTACAATAAATACAATATAGGTAATAGACATGTCCATAACCTCCAGAAGTTTCCTTGAGTCCCTTTGTTTTCTTTAATCCATTTTGAGTTAATTTTTTTATTTGATATGGAGGCATAAATATAACTTCATTCTTTTACATGTGGATTTCTAGTTGTCCCAGCACCACTTATTGAAAAAATTTTTCTTTCCCCATTGAATTATGTTGGCACCCAAGTCAAAAATCAATTGACCATAAATATAAGGGTTTATTTCTGAATTTTCAGTTCTATTCCGCTAATCTGTATGTTCTGCCCTTAGGTTAGTATCATGGTACCATTACGCCAGCTTTTTCTCCAAAAAACACACAACTGGGAATTTGATAAGGATTGCATTAAATCTGTAGATCAATTTGGATAGTATTGTCATGACAACATAAAGTTTTCCAATCTAGGAACACAGTATATTTTTCCATTTCTGTAAATCTTCTTTAATTCCTTTCAGTAATGCTTTCTAGTTTTCCGCATACAGATCTCTACTTCTTTTGTTAACTTTATCCCTGAGTATTTTATTGTGTTTGGTGCTACTGTAAATGGAATTATTTTCTTAATTTGATATTCAGATCATTCATTGCCAGTGTATAGAAACAAACTGATTTTTGTTTATTGATCTTCTATCCTGCAACATTGCTGGTCTTGTTTATTAACACTGATAGGTTTTTTGTGGATTCCGTAGGATTTTCTACGTACAAGATCACGTCATCTGCAAATTCTTACTTTCTACTCTGAATGCCTTTTTTTTTCTTTAGATTGCTTAATTGCCCCGCTACAACTGCAAGTACAATGTTGAATAGAAGTGGCAAGAGCAGACATCCTTATCTTGTTCCTGATCTTAGGAAGCAAGCTTTCAGTCTTTCACCATTAAGTATGACGTTAACTGTGGGGGTTTTGTAGATGCCCTTTATTTGATTGAGAAAGTTTCCATCCTTTTCTAGCTCATTGAGTATTTTTATCATGAAATGTGTTGGGTTTTTATCAAATGCTTTTTTCCCTGTCTACTGTCATGATCATGTGGTTTGTGTCCTTTATTTTATTAATGTGGCATATTATATTAATTGATTTTTACATGTTGAGGCAACCTTACATTCCTGGGATAAAACTGACTTGGTCATGGTGTACAATCTTTTTCATGTGTTGTGGGATTTGGTTTGTTAATATTTTGTTAAAATCTTTTGGATCTCTATTCATAAAGAATATTGGTCTTTCATTTCTTTCTTTGTGATATCTTTGTCTAGTTTTGGTATCAGGGCAATACAGGCCTCATAGAACGAGTTGGGAAGTATACTCTCCTCTTCTACTTTTTGAAAGAGTTTGTGAAGGATTTGTGTTAATTCTTCTCTAGGCATTTGGTAAAATTCACTAATGAAACCATCTGGGCCTGAAATTTTCCATGTAGGAATTTTTTTGATTACAGAAAGCTTCATTGGTGAATTCTTTGCTTGTTATAAGTCTCTTTAAATTTTCTGTTTATTCTTGAGTCAGTTTTAGTACTTTGTGTCTCTCTACGAATTTGTCGATTTCAGCTAGGCTAATTTGTTGGCATATGAGTCTTCATTGTATTCCCTTATAATCCTTTCTTACTTATATAAGGTCAGTAGCAATGTCTCCTCTTTCATTCCTGATTTTAGTATTTTGAGGCTTTTCTCTTTTTTGGGGGGTGGTCATAGACCCTTGCTTTTTACAAATATAGAGTAATTTATGCTCTCCTACAACTCCACCTCTCTCCAACTCCTCTTGGTCTGAGATTGAGAAGAAGGATCGTTGTGGAAGAGGTTAAATATGATGTGCTCATTGATCTCTAACATTTCTTTGACTCTCTTCGGTGCTTCTGCCAAGTGAGCATTTTCAATCTTTTCTAATAGAAAGAGAGAGTCAGAGACTTGAATAACAATGAGAATTAAATCAACAAATGTAGCTCCATTAAGAAATATTTTTCCACTACAATTTGCAAGAAAATTTAGACATACTATTTAGGAATACAATGTCCTATTTATTTTGAACCCTCATTGATAGATATTAAACGAGTTATTTATTAAAAAGTTAATAATGTATTAATTTGTAAAATTTAATCGGCTACATGTCTGTGCTAAAAGTATAAAAACATGCATGAGAGGGATACAAACAGATAGTAGGTATTTGTAAAGAGAGAGTGGGAAAGGATTGGAGGTGAGATTTTAATTGTACAGATAAAGATTTCTTTCTTTTTTTAAAAAAAAAGAACAGAAATTTGAAGCAAACATGGCATTTATGTTAACACGTGTAAAATCCAGGTAGGGGGTTCTTGAGTGTCTGATTTTGATGGGCATATCAAAACAGGAACTATTTAAACAAAAGGAACATTGAAGTTTTATAGGGTGCTTTTTAAACTTACTGTTAAGTTATGATAATGAGCAAAGGACATGAACAGACAAGTTACAAAAGAGGAAATGAAATTGCCCCACTCAGATTACCCTTCCGGACTGAGGGATTTGCTCCCCCAGCTTCAGGAATGGCCTTGGCTGAAGAAAGCTGTCTCACCCATGGGCGTGCTCCCTGTCCTCAGTCACCCTTCATCCGGGGACCGGTCAACGTGGGGAGTGAAGCTTGCTCCCCCTCACCCCGACTTGAAATATTTCCAGAGAGACATCCCAGCGCAATAATACCCTGTGGTTCCTCTGAGACAATTGTTGAGCCTGCCCATCAGCCCAGCCTCTCCCTCTGTCCGCTCCTGCTTTCTTCCCTTCCCCTTTAGGTATGGACCCCAAGAACTTTCCTGTTCACAAATCTCCACCTCAGGACTTGATCCTGGAGAACTCTACGTGCAACACATTGTACGTATGTAAATGTAAAACCTCACTCTTGACAACAAAAAAGCTCAGATTTAAACCAGAAAATATTCGATTAGGATGAGAGTAGAATGGTAGATATTGTGGTGTGGCAGAGCCTGCTGGTTTTCTATACAACGGCGGTCTAGGCTTTTTACCTAGCAACAGAATCCTCACGTTATCTGCGGCAGCAATGTGTTCTAACAAGGATATATTTTCTAGCCTCCCTTGTAGCTAGCTGTGGCCAATGGCTAAGATAAAGCCACGGCCATGTCAAAGCCTTGCTGGACTTCCAAACAGGGTCCTTGGGGAAAGCAGATTCAGACAGTAAGAATTTCTCTTTTGGCATCCCTCTTCCTCCTTCCTGACACGTGAAATGGGGAAGCAATGGCTGGAGCACCAGTAATCATATTGTGACCCTGAGGATGGCAGCCATGATACAACACACAGAGAAGCTGGGTGCCTAATGGTTTCATGAAGCACCGTATCATCCTGTATTGTTACCTCTGAACCTGACAAAATACAAGGGTTTTGGGGTCTATTATATATGACATTTTGTCAACCTTAGGCATTTTAGCCACTGTTAGTTTTTATTTTTCTATTATAAACTGCCAAACCCAATTATAATTGAAACAGATGGATAATTTTATGCTCTGCTTGTAAAATAGAAAGTGAAAAAATACTTTGGAAAAAGATTATGTATTTGGCGTGTAAGTGTTCTTATGGAGTAATTCTATTTCCAGGAATAAATCCTAAGGATTATTTGTGTGTGTGTGTGTGTATGTGTGTGTGTGTGAAGCTTTAAGAACAAAGGCATTTACGTTATAAGAAAAATAGAAACTATCTAAATAGCAACATAATATAATGGGTAAGAAAATATGATACATTCATTAAATTAAGAAATTAAAAAGAAACAAAGAATGTTTTTATTTTAAAAGAGCATTTAGTGGTAACAATTTAAATACTATAGAAGTTTACGAAATAAAAGTAATGCTCTCCCCCTCCTACTGTAGATCCACACCCCTAACTATTTACAGTCTAATGTGTATGTTTCCATAGTTTTCCTTTATCAATACAAGCAACTTCAGATATGCATTCACATATACATGGATTTTTAAAAATTAGATTATAATACATATATAAAAGAAAAATGATCAATGACATGGAGAAGTGCTCATTGCACAATAAAAAGTTTTATAAGTAATATATAAAATTTGATATACAGCAAGATCTTAATTACATTTCAAAAAATACCTATGAAAAAAGACTGGAGTAAAATATATAATCAAAAATGTGTAAATAAATTAATATTGAATATTAATTGAGAATATTCATAGTTTACTATTAATAATAAGTAATATTTTCTCTTAGAACTAATACAGAGTTTTCTTCGCAATCGCCACAAGGCTAAAAGTAAAAAGCATCTTACTACATTTCAGGGGCAATATGGGAGGCTGAGAGCACATATTTGAACCACCTGCCTCCCAGTCTCATCCAAAACAACCTAGAAAATTGTAAAATATGTAAAACCCTAAATCAGTCCTGGAAGCTAGGGAAGGAAACCATACAAATGCCAGAAACTTCAAAGAATTTCTTCTAAATCCTGTGCAGTTGGGACCAGATTGAAGAAGCACATCCAGGTCCAATCTGCCAATCACCAAAGGAGCAGCTTGACCTGGAGGCTCACACGGCAGGACCCTGCCAGAGATGCTCCTGAAAATTGTGTGAGTCTGAGGGTCACAGAGTTGGCAAGCAACTGTAAATGTTTCAAGCAGAAAGCCCATGCCTGGTGGCAGTAGTTGTGTTCTTGGATGGTTTCCCCAAGCTTTGGAGACCTTCACCATCTCTGCAGAGCTGGGCATGAAGGCAAAATCTAAGTGGATCCCCAAGCAGCAGGTTCTCACTGGCAGCAGCATTCTTTGATGAGGCAGTGGGCACCTAGCTAGAGACCTCAGCTCGGGAGCTGGAGTCAGAGCCACTATCTCACACTCTAGCAGTGGGCTTAGGGTGCGAACAGAAGCCCTACGTGGGGAGGCCTACCACAGAATCTGTCAAATAGCACAGTCCTTTCACCAGGTGCAAAGAAGAAACTCTATAAGCTGAAGTTTACTTCACTATATTTTTTTAAATTTTGACCTCTCTCTCACACAATATATAAGAATTAATTTGAGATGGCTCATAGACGTATACTTGAAAAGTAAACCAATAAAGCTTCTAGAGGAAAATATAATGTCTTCATGATATTTGGGGGGGGGGGGCAAAATTTCTTAAATAGGACACCAAAAGCATTAGCCAGAAAATAAAAGATTGAAAAATTGAACTTCATTAAAATGAAGAATTTATGTTTATAAAAAGACAATATTAACAAAGTGACAAGGCAAGCTACGGACTGGGAGAAGATACTTGCAATAGATCCAATTGACAGAGGACTTGTCTCCAGACTATATAAAGAATTCCCACAGATCAATAAGAATAAAACTGAAAAAACAACTAAAAATCAGTAAAATCACAGTTAAGAATTTTAGAAAAATGGATCGATAAATGATCAATAAAGTGTGAACATTATCAGCCACAGGAAAAAGCAAGTTGATAAAAATTGTAAGTGTTGGCAAAGACGTAGAGCAACCGGAACGCTCATAAATTGTTGGTAGGACGGTAAACTGATTTTAAAAAGTCACTTTAGAAAAATGTTTAACAGTGTCTACTAAAACTAAACAAATGTATACCCTATGGCCCAGAATTCCACTTTTAGGTGTATAAAGAAAGATATAAGCACTCGCCCTACAGAAATGAGTGCTCATGTCTATCAAATCACGTGTGCAAGGATGGTCATAGCAGCTTCATTTATGAAACCAAAAGCCTATAGCAAAACAAGCTTATATATTTTAGAATATCCCACCCATGCAAAAAAGAACGAACTACAGCTATATGCAAAAACATGGATGAGTCTCAACATAACGTTGAGCAAAAGAAGCCCAACTCGAAAGAGTAGGATGATGGTTAGGTCCTCTAAGAAGCAGATGCCGAGACTGAGAAGCACAAAAGACTTGCTGGGGCTAGGAAGGGGCAGGGAAAGCCTTCAAGCCTGACATTTGGAGGAGGAAGGATGAAAACTTGGGTAGAAAAGTCTCAGCCTTCAGTGAGCTGTGGGAAAATCTTGACCAGCTCAATGAGAAGTTCAACAAAAAGGTTACCCATAGAGGGGTCTCTCCCTAGCCAGAAAGGAAAAGCCCTGTGCCACCACGCTCAGTCATTGACTGGCACTACCCAGGAAGTACGTGATCTTGACTCTGAAGCTGAGGCAGATCTGAAGCACATGCATCTGGGACCATCAACTAAGTGCACTCCTTGGGTCAGGTCCTTTCTTGAGGGGACATCTGAGGGACACACCTCCACAGCTGCCCCAGGTACATTCTCTGTGATTCCACTTAAGTCCAAAGCCATCGGATCTAATCCTCAGGGATAGAGGTCAGAAGAGCAAGAGGTTGGGAGTGGGAGGGGGCAGGAGGGAGCTTGCTGGGTTGCAGGATGGTGATTATATAAATACATGTATGTGTATAAATAATTTACGGTATGCAGGTTATACTTCTGTTAAAAAGGGGAGGGAATGATGGAAATGAAGCTTCCTTTCCAGGATTGCACATGGCCCTGACTCCCGGAGGTTGTTAGATTAAGGAACTAGCCTTTTTCTTTTAAGAGGTCCCTAAAAGTATTTTTAAGAAAAAGAGTGAAAAGATTTTTTTTTAAATCCCCTCACCTGGTTTCTGGAAGCGCTAACTAAAAAGAATTCTGTTTAAAAGTAAATAAGTGGAAAACTCCCATATCAGGTAGGACTAGATTTGGCTGTGACAGAGAACCCAAAATAATAGTAACTTAAGTAAGATAGAATTATTTCACCGTCACCTAAAAGAAGTCTGAGGTAGACAAGTCCAGGCCTGATTTATGCTGCTCAGTGCACTCCTTCCATTGTACTGTTCCGCCATCCTGGGCACATGGTTTTTACCTCACTGTCCAAGAGGCTACTTGAACTATAATCATTACATCTCTACTCCAGCTCCAAGAAAAGATGACATAGGGACACTCTCCCTTCCATTTCGAGACACTTCCCAGAAGTTACACATAGCACTTCCACTTACATCCCATTGGGTGGAACTTAGTTTTTATGAGCACATCTAGGTACAAGCGAGTCTGGGACGTGTAGGTTTTACTGGGACGGTGATATAATGGTTTTATAATGCCCAGCTAAAATTCAGAGTTCTATTGCTAGGGACAAAGGCCAAACAGATACTGGGGGACAACTAGCAGATTCTGCTGTAACCCCACAGAAGAATTTCTAGTATAAAGGAAAGAAAATATAGCATGCAAAAGGCAGAAGAAGATTATGTCAGAGAAACATATACACTTTAGGAATATCAATTTTTAGATGCATCTGTATTATGATCTTAATTTTTAAAAATATGTGTACACTGTGAAACTAGTGATAAAAATGAACAGACAAAGTTGAAGAAGGAATTAGTTGAGAGATAGAGAGAAAAGAGGAACTGGGTGACTAAGGAAAGAACATTTTGAAATTAACTACACAAATGTGAAATACTATACTTCATTAGAAGCAGTGGAGAGCAGAACTGACAATGGAGAAAATGGAATCATTAATAGAGTTAAGAAGCTTGATGGATTTTCCCATAATGAATAAGAAAAGGAAAACAGATAAGGGAGATGTGCATTTGGAGAGATGAGAGATGTGGAAAAGAAGCAGAGAAGAGCCATTGTGTGGATAATGGTGGTTTTGAAGAAAAGATCTGAACAGGTGAAGAGGGGCAATATTTAAGACCATAAACAAAGAAAACGTTTATAGCTGAAGATAAATCTTAATCTGCAGATCAACATAGCTTCCTAGATACCAGGAAAAAAATAAATGAAAATAAATCTACATCTAGACATATCCTGGTGAAAGTCTGAATTTCAAGGTAAAATAAAGGCTCCTATATGAATCAGAAAAAAATATTGTTTATCTTCAAAGGAAGGAAAATAACTTTTTTCAGATTTCTCTGTTGCTATATCAGAAGCCTAAATATAGTGGAACAGCATCCATAGAGTGAACAAGGTGACAGGGCGGAAGGCAAATCCCCTTGGTGATTTGTCAGGTTCAGGATGTGGAGGTAATATATTTGTATTAAAAAGAATGGTGCTCCCTTTCTTGACAGAACCATTGGATCTTAAATTCCTAAATAAAAATTTAGATGATGGGGATGTGTGGGTACTTGTTAGAAAATCCAAGTGATTTCTGCTCACTATGACACAGTTGATTATGCCTACAGGGCAAGAATGTGTGACTGAGAAATAAGTGGCAGACACCCTGTCAGAACACCATTAAAATCTATTAACTTAAGAAGGTTTCATCAAACCAAGGCCAGAACAGTGGAGGTACCCCCTTTATATGTGGACTTAACATGTATGCAAGAACACACACTCAACTTCTGAGCCAATCTCTTTCAACTGCTATTTGATTATAAGTCAATATTGAGCAAGGATCGAACTTTGTTTAGACCAGGAGTCTATCGTGGGGTTCATGAACCTTCCTATAGGGATCACAGAGATCTGAAGAGTTGGTTTGTGAAGTTTTCTACAAATTTTATAATGCGACCATTTTTCTGGAAATAGGATTCATCTTTAAGCATGTTCTTGAAAGAGTCAGTGATCCTGAAAAGACCCAGAACCAGTACTAATTGTTTTGTAGACACTTAAACTGAGAACGTGTTAAAGAAAAAAATTATTCATGACTCTTGTTATAGAATGGTAATTTAGGGGCTGGCCCTGTGGCCAAGTGGTTAAGTTTGCACGCTCCACTTTGGGGACCCAGGGTTTCGCCAGTCTGGATCCTGGGCCTGGACGTGGCACTGCTCATCAGGCCATGCGGAGGCGGCATCCCACATAGCACAACCAGAAAGACCTATAGCTAGAAAATACAACTATGTACTGGGGGGCTTTGGTGAGAAGAAGAAGAAAAGAAAAGAAGATTGGCAACAGTTGTTAGCTCAGGTGTCAATCTTTAAAAAAAAAGAATGGTAATGTAGACTTTCTTTAGGGAGACTACTACAACAGGGTCTTGAAGTGGGGGGGGGAGATTGGGTTCAACTCTGAATACAACAAGGAAAAGTGGGGGTTTCTGCTCAAAGGAGCAGGATGGAGGCCAGTGGATAGACAATAACTAAGAAGACACGTCAGAGTTAAGGTCAGGATTCTTGCTGAAGGCAAGCAGGGTGATGGGACATCACCTGGGGGATGGTGGAGGATGAGGAACTCCATCAGATATTGAGGACAGGGGGTTCTTACTAAACTGACTAACAGGCTTCTTGCTAAAATCAGACAATGCAGATTGTATGGAAATGAGAAATACAACCACAGAATTACAAATGTTGTCAAAGGCAATAGACAGCAGATTGAATACCAAGGAAAATCAAAGTAATGAGTAAGAATATAAGTAAGAAATTCACACCGACATCACAAGGACAAAATAATAAGAGGATGAGAGAAAATAAAGGAAATATGAAGGAGAGATCCAGGAAATCCAATCAACATGTTCTGAGAATCCAAAAAAGAGAAAATAGAATGGATATGGTGAGGAGCCAGCCAGGTGGCATAGCAGTTAAGTTTGTACACTCTGCTTCAGCAGCCCTGGGTTCGCAGGTTCAGATCCCAGGTGCGGACCTACTCACTGCTCGTCAAGTCACGCTGTGGCAGCATCCCACATAGAAAAAATAGAGAAAGATGAGCAGACATGTTAGCTCAGGGCTAAGCTTCCTCAACAAAAAGAGGAAGATTAGCAATGGATGTTAGCTCCAGGCCAATCTTCCTCGAAGGAGGAGAAGGGGGGGGAGGGGGGAGGGGGAGGAGGAGGAGAAGGGGAAGAAGAAGAAGAAGAGAAGAAGAAGAAGAAGAAGAAGAAGAAGAAGAAGAAGAAGAATGGATATGGTGAGAGCGGTATTCAAAGGAATAATAGGGGGAAATTGCTGAGTTTATAGAATTAAAGGTTACCAGGCAGTAATGAAGAGACACAGGCACCTAGACGTATTGCTGAATGTTTCAAGATATAAGGAGAAGAAAATATCCCTATAAGCATCCAGGCAAAAAAAAGCCTATTTCTTAAGTGGTGGTTCTCACCCTCAGCTATGCATTAAAATCATTGGGTGAGCCTTTAAAAATATTAGTGTCTGGGCTCCATTCTCAGACATTCTGATTTAATTATTCTAGGATGGAGCCTGGGCATTGACATTTAAAAATATCTCTCCCAGTGATTTGAATGTGCAGCCAGGGTTGAGAACCACTGCCCCAAGGGAAGAAACACCATCGACTTCTCCTCCAGAAAACCAAACAGCAGCAGTAAATGAAGACTGGCTTCCAAGCCAGGAAGGAAAAGAATGGTGTACTTAGTCAAGAGGTCATTTGTAGGAAAGACCAATGTTCTCCTGTTAGCCGGTGCTCAGAAAGTATTGCACTCACAGTTTCAGAATACAATCCAGCCAACCTAGGGATGGATGGAGATAAAGAACTCAAGAACAAGGGTGCCGTAATAAAGACAGATGGTAGGAAGCAATGAAAACTAGTTAAACCCAGAGCAACATCTTAAAAACTGTCATTCATATGGTTACAAGACAAATTTCAAAAATAAGTCTCCAAAGAAAAGTTAATAAGGTAAAATAACAATAATAGTTTAGATCTAAATTCCAGGTTACATCAATCAAAATTATGAAGTGGGGAGAGACAGTAAAACAGTAAAAGCCTGAAAGATCTCTCACTTTACACAGATGATAATTAACAGATACAGTTATCTTCTTAACCTCGATAAGCAGTGATAAAAATATTTCAAACTGCTTTTAATAACAAAAAGACAATCACCAATAGAAAAAAATGTAATTACAGCTTCCAAACTGCTGGAAAAATAAGAGCTAAGAAAATAGAGTTGGTGAAAATGGAACAGGACATAAAAACAATTATACAATATGATCCTGTTTTACTATACTTATATATAATACGTATAGAAAAATACAAAAAAGAAACACTCCCAAATTATGACAGTAGTTGTCTCCAACAGGTTGGGATTATGGGGTTCGTGGGTTGTTTTCTTATTAATGTGTTTCAATTTTTTCTAAATATTCTACAATTAGAACACTGTTTTTTGTAATTCAACAAATCAATAAACATGAAAATTAAACTAATATTTTAAATTAATTTTCATCTCCCTTTTATCTCCTATGTACTTCCATGGTGCTTATTTACTACAAAGGATAAAAGTCAAGTTCCTTAATGTACTGATTTTAGCAATTATAGGATTTTTAAAATGTGATTCCACATATTTTTAAAGACAAAACACCTATGAATACCATAAAGGTGTTTCTATTAACATTTCTTACTAAGTCACTTTCTGGAAGTAACATATTTGCATAAAATCTTGCCAAAAACAAGAATATTAAAATGTGTTCTACATTAAGAAGGAATCCACACCATAAGTGTATTAGAAGTTAACAAGATTTGGAAGTAAAAAACATGAAACCAGAAGAACTCAGGAAAATGTGCTCACAACTATAAATTCTGCAATTAATTTGCTTTACAAGTTTTTCGGAGATGCTAGGTCACCAATGGACATCTTGGATTTGCTTTTTATTCAGTCAAAACATAGAAAAGCATACATTACTTGTGACCATATTGTGGTCTAAATATATTTTCCGTCCAACTATTCAGTTTTGCTATAAAGAAAACTGTACAAAGTCGTGTTGCCCTTTAATTTCACCTGAGGCATTCCTTACTTCTGTCCTAGCAGAGAACTCAGGATTTTATTTAATCCGTGTCGCCCTGGGCTTCCGTAGCTTGAGGGTACTAATGGAGTCTCATTAATGGTAAGAACCCAGATTCCAAGGGCCCTTACACTACCTTCCACAGGTACCTTCTGCAGGATGTCCGTTGCCTGTGCTTCTCAAGTCCTTCTAGATGTCCCTGGATGTATACTGCATGTGCTTCTAGAGAGGTCTGCCTCTGCTAGTTGCATTTCCTACTGTGCCATCACCCACTGAGCAACCTCTGCGTGCCGCCACGTCTGTGGGTCCCACCGTCTTCTGCCATAGTGGAGGCAACAAAGCCCTTGTGTCAAAGGCTTAAAGCTTCAGGGTGTTGTGTTGGGAAGTGAGAAAAGATGTTTCATTCCTCTCTTGCCTTTATGCAACCAGCCGGTTCTGCAGCTGCCTCAGTGTCATGTTTTTATTTTTTTTTTAAAGATTTTATTTTTTTCCTTTTTCTCCCCAAAGACCCCCGGAACATAATCGTATATTTTAGTTGTGGGTCCTTTGAGCTGTGGCATGTGGGACGCCACCTCAGCGTGGCTTGATGAGTGGTGCCATGTCTGCGCCCAGGATTCGAACCAGCAAAACCCTGGGCCGCTGCAGCGTAGCCCGCGAACTTAACCATTCAGCAACCCAGCCGGCCCCCAGTGTCATGTTTTTAAATAAAGCTGCTCTTGGTTTTTATTTCTGATAGGTCTGCTTTCTCTCTATGGGGCTCAGATATCATTCCAGTTGTGTTGGGGCCTGAAGTTAAATCTAAGTGACAACCAGCTCACTGAACTCAGAATCCTCCCTGCCCTCCAAAGATTACAGTTTCTTGTTTCCTCGCTCCTTCTCTTACAGTGCAGGCTCTGCCAGGTTGCTTCTCAGCCCACATAAAGTAGGTTTCTGGTGGGTTCTTTCTACAAGTTGGCCAGACATGCCTGCTTAGACTCAAGCTGGGATGCCTGTTGCACTCATGCTCCAAAGAGGCTATATACTCCCCATAAAGAAATATTTAGTAATCTTGGTGTTCAATTAAGTTTATTTTAATGAATTTGTTGCGAATAAAGATAAGATAAATCTGGTCTTTTTTTTTTTTTGAGGAAGATTAGCCCTGAGCTAACTGCTGCCAATCCTCCTCTTTTTGCTGAGGAAGACTGGCCTTGAGCTAACATCTGTGCCCATATTCCTCCACTTTATATGTGGAATGCCTACCACGGCATAGCTTGCCAAGTGGTGCCATGTCTGCACCCAGGATCCCAACCAGTGCACCCCAGCCGCCAAAGCCGAATGTGTGCACTTAACCGCCGCACCACCGGGCCTGCCCCAAATCTGGTCTTTTTTAAATAGCACATTGTGAAGTCATTGCTTCAGTAATTATCAGTCACACGAGGTTATGTGGAATCGGCTAAGGTGACTGATATCACCATAGATCCCTTTTATAGAAGAATAATTCAGGGGAAATTCCTGTTGAGAATCAAGAAGAAAAAGTTATTATTGAGGAACAAGTTTGAAAACCGTTCCAGACAGATGCTTGGTGGGAGAAAATTCTTTAAAATAAAAATCACACAATGTGAGGGAGAAGTCGGTTTCCCCTAGAAAAGTTTTGCTTCAGAAGGAGGGTTCCTTCAGGAAATAAAAACATTGGCTGCCAAGGAACTTAAGGAATAAGCAAGCCACAAACATTCAAGACCTTGTGAGGCTGGGGGATGGGACAGGGAGATCCTGTGAATCTCTGTACAATACAGTCACCCCTCGGTGTCCACGAGGATTGGTTCCAGGAACTCCCATGGATGCCAAAATCCATGGATGCTCAAGTCCCTTGTAGAAAATGATGTAAGACTTGCATATAACCTATGCACATCCGCCTGCGTACTTTAAATCATCTCGAGATTACTTATAATACCTAATACAATGTAAATGATACGTAAATTATTGTTACACTGCATTGTTTAGGGAATAATAACAAGAAAAAAAAGTCTGTACATGTTCAGTACAGATGTAACCATCATCGGCCTTGCTATTTGAGATTGGTTGAATCCGCATGTGCAGAACTCACAGATACAGAAGGCTGACTGTAGTGAGAAATGATGCAAAATTAATATCTTTATATGGAAAGATCATGGGGATTTGATTAATTAGAAGACAACTGAAAAAGGATGTGTTTAAGAGAGAATAGAACCAATTATTTTTAAAAATCCACATACTTCACAGTGCTTTTTTTGTTTGTTTGTTTAAGGCGTCTTGGGGCCGAGGGCTTCCCTCACCCTTCCTAGAAGTTGTTTGTTTGTTTCTCCATTTCAGCAGTGCATCTATTTATAATGACAAGAAGAACTACCTAACTAGCCAGGTTACTAAAGTGCATTTAACCCCAGCACTGTGCTAGACCACGCAGCGATCTTCTCTAAAATGTCAGCCAACAGAGAATAGAGTCCAGAAAAGAAATCACAAACAACTCACCAGAACGGTGAAGGAATGTTTTCCTGTCATTTTTACTGTAACAGCTTACTGTAACCACTATGAGATATCCCCTCACACCTATTAGAATGGCTATTATCAAAAAGACAAGAGATAACAAATGTTGGCGAGGATGTGGAGAAAAGGGAACCCTGGCGGACTCTTGGTGGGAGTGTAAATGGGTGCAGCTGCTAGGGAAAACAGTATGGAGATTCCTCAAAAAATTAAAAATAGAACTTCCATATGATCCAGCTATCCCACTCGTGGGTATGTATCCTAAGGACACAAAATCATTCTTTCAAAGAGGTATCTGCACTCCCATGTTGACTGCAGTGTTATTTACAACAGCCAAGATATGGAAACAACCTAAGTGTCCGTCAATGGAGGAATGGATAGAGAAAATGTGGTGTATACATATACAATGAATATTATTCAGCCATTAAACAAAGAAGGAAATCCTGCCATTTGCAACAGCTGGGTGAAATTTGAGGGCATTATGCTAAGTGAAATAAGTCAGACAGAGAAAGACAAATACTGTATGATCTCATATATGTGGAATCTAAAAATGTTGAACTCATAGAAACCGAGTAGAATGGTGGTTGCTAGGGGTTGGGGGTTGTGGAAATGGGGAGATGTTGGTCAAAGGGTACAACTCTCAATTATAAGATGAATAAGCACTGAGGATCTAATGTACAGCATGGTGACAATGTCATATTGTATATTTGAAATTTGCTAAGAGAGTAGATCTTAAATGTTCTCACCACACACACAAACGTGATAACTACAGGAGGTGACAGATGTGTTAACTAACCTTATTGTGATAATTATTTCACAATACACCTTAAATTTATACAATGTCATATGTCAACCACATCTCAATAAAGCTGGAAAAGAAGATTTTACTATAGTTCTTAGGATAAAAGCCTTCAAAAATAAAAAAATCTTTTTAGCTTTTAAAGTGACATTATAGTGAAAAGAAAATATAATTTTTAAATCATATTTACTCTTTGAAATACTTATTAACACCTATTAATTTCTGGGCACCAGTCTAGCTCTTGTGACTACAGTAAGCTGTGAGATACTGCTCAAGGTCTCAGCGGGGAGCTCAGGATGTGCCCCAGGGAGAGCGGCCTCTTTTTGTCCTCCAGCGAGCCAGGCTCAGTCCTTCCTTGGGGACTCATCATCCATCCCCAGTTTTGTGTATAGCTTTCCTTTCATCATGCTTTTGGACTCCACTCAAATATTACCTCCCTCAGAGGGGGCTTTCCTGATTCCCACCCACTCACCTTCCTGCAACACTGTCTAATCCACCTTTCACCCTATTTATTTCCTTCACAGATTTGTATCACATTTGTATTGGAAAATAGATTGTTCATATATTTATTGTTTGCCTCCTTCCACTAGAATGCAAGCTCCATGAGAGCAAGAATTTTTTCTTGGCTTATTTATGGAGACATGTATCTCTAGCATCAAGAAAAGCACCTGGTAAGCAGACAATAATAGTATACATAAGAGAATGGGTGAATGGAAGTCAGATGAATGAATGGAGCAATTAGCTCATTAAGATCCATTGTGATTATTGCTGTAGTAGAGGAAAGATCTGGGTACCTCCTTGTACCTAAGAAATGACAAGGTAGTAAAGCATCCTACGAGGAGACAAGGCTTTCTTCCTAGGGGGCATGCAAACGTGGACCTGAGAGAGGAGCCTGATCTGGAACTTCATGTAGCTCAGTCTGTCCAGACGTAAAAAGAGGCGAGGAGCGGGGGGAAGAGTTGGAGAAAGAGAAAAGAGGCAGAAAGGAAGGACCCACTCTGAAAGGGTTAGTGAGCCCCACTAGGGAATTCAGCCTTTATCCAGAGGGCCACGGGGAGCAGATAGACCCTGAACAACGGCAGGTGGGGAAGGGACGGAACGCGCACAGATCTGTCATGTAGAATGCTCAGCCCGGAAGCACTGTGGTGAATGGGATGGAAGAGATCACAAGCTAGGCCGTTCAGTAATTCAGACAAGAAATGATGAGAAATTGAACCAAAGCTGGAGTTACGGGAACAGAGCAGAGGGGAGGATCTGGGGAGACCGTCTAGAGGTAAAACCAACAGCAAAGGGAGGAGTCAAGTTCAATTCCTCAGGTAGCTATAGTTCCTCAGCTGGTTTCTCCATTTTCTATAAAGCAGGCCCAAGGGCTGCAGCCACGTTCTTTGGAGACTACACTGAGGCTGAGGCCTCACCTTCCAGATCAACCTGATGGCCATGTGTTCTGAGAGGACAGCCTTAGGGGTCAAGCTGTCCTACTGGAAGCTCAAAACATGGACCAGACCTCTTTGTTTGGGCCCACAGTTTAGCTTGAAGCTTGGCCACTTATATTCTGATATATACGGTAGGGTAGGATTTCAGAAGCTTCTATCTCCTTGAGATCAAAACCTCTTAGATAAAGAAGTCTATTCACTTCTACACTTATCTAACTAGTATTTGGTGAAGGCCAACTATGTGCTGGGCTCTGGGAACAGAGCCCCTGCCCTCAAGCGATCTATAAGTAAGTGAAGGAGCTGAACAAAGAAAAAAGCAATTAAAATGCACTGTAATAAGTACTGTAATAGAAATACTCACACAAAAAGCACAAAGCAGAGACCCCCTAAGCCAAAGATGAGTTTAGGAGGGGGGCGGGGTGGGTCTTAGATACATAAGACATAAGAATGATTCCTCAAAAAGAAAAACAACTTGTAACTAGAGGAAGATAAGTTCTCATTAAAAAATAATGTCAGATCAAGTATAAACACAAGTGTCTCAAAAACATTCATGGTTAATCATAGCAAGTGATATTTACTGAGTGCATGAAATGTGCCAGGAGCTAGGCGTCTTGCATATTTTTTTCCATTTCATCCTCATACCGACCTGATGAGGTAGCAATACTTTTCTCCTTTTACAGGTGAGAGAGCTGAGGTTCGGGGAGGTGAAATACTTGGCCCCAGGTCACACAATGGTAGTAGAGCTGGGACTCACACCTGGGCAGTCTGAAGGCAGCGTTGCTAACGGGGATGTGGCACTGCTCTGCACAGTTAGAGCCATTTGTCTCCTCATCAGTCCTTCCCAGCGTTTCAGAGACTTGCCCCCAGCCCCCGCCGGGCTGGTGGGGACTACAGTCCAGTCCGCCGAGCCCCGGTGCTCCTGCTATTTTACACAGCCGTGTCTTCGGGCTCAATACGCAGTCCCCATGGAGAAAAAGAATGAGGAAATACACTCATAGAAAATGCACTTTCCCCTCATCTTCGTTGTTTCAGTTCTCCAAGGGATGAGTCAAACCCCGCCTCCTGCCTGAGTGCCTTGCTTCCGTAGAGGACTGTGTCAGAGGTTATTAGGCCTAGGGCTGGAGAGGGTAGGCTGGCAGGGCAGGCTCATCCCCACACACTACCTACATCGTTGCCCAGAGGGTACCGAGAAAGCTGGCAGTCCCGGATCAGGATCGGCAGTCATTCTCAATCAACATTTGCCTGAACTGCTACATTAGGTGGACAAATACTTTCTTCCAAAAAAAAAAAAATTGGAAATGTGCAACTGTTATATTGTTTATGAAAAACTGGAAGGTTAGTCAAAATTCCTGTTGCAATTCTTCAATGTTTGTACCTCAGCCTCCCTAGAGCTGGCTAATCCTGGTGATAGAGGTCCTGTTACACTGATAGTCACATCTCACCAGCTCCCTCCTGTATAACTAGGTCTTTCCCCCCACAAAGGGGGCCCCAAGTTATTATTGTGGGAGTCTGGGGTGTCTCATATAGTCTCCTGCAGTCCTTTTCCTTGAGGCCTCTGGGATTCAGAGCCATGACTTCTGCTCCCCTGTGAGAGCTGTTTTCATGCCCCATCCTGCGGCTCCCTCAAAGGCACCAATGAGCTGGTCGTCCCTCTGCAGGAAGGCTGGCTCTGTCCACCAAATTTAGCAGATGCCTTTCTCACACCTCTCCCTTACTCCTTTCCGGCTGGGCTCGGAACCAGCATTGCCTGTGTCATGAGTCTCAGGAAGTCCCTTCTGAAAACAACACCCTCAGTGTCTGCTCCCAGCCCTTTTCCTCTGTGGAGCTCAGACTGGGAAGAGATCCCAGGATTCCTTCCCCAGCCTCCTCCTCCCCATCGCCTTCCCAGCACCTGCACTGAGGAGACTTTTGCCCTCATGCCTCCCAACTGGCCCGAAGTGGGGCCTTGCTCAAAGTGGAACCCAGCCCCCCAGTTCGCACCACCCAATTGACACTAGCCTTGGCCCAGACACTACCTTCTCCAACAGTCACAGTCCCAGAAAAATTATTGAGGCAATACTGGATTGTCTCTAGTAGAAGTAAGGCAAGGCTGTCATATAAGTGGAAAGAAAAGTGAGATAACATTAAAGTGTGTATATATATATAATCTCATTTTCATGTTTGCCTAAGAGTTGCTCTTTCTTACTTCAGAAAATGGAATCCAGGGCCAGCCCCGGTGGCCTAGTGTTTAAGGTCAGCACCTTTCACTTCAGCAGCCTGGGTTTGGTTCCCAGGCATGAACCTATAGCACTCTGTTAGTGGCCATGCTATGCTGACGGCCCACATACTAAAAAATTGAGGAAGATTGGCATGGATGTTAGCTCAGGGCAAACCTTCCTCTGCCAAAAAAAAAAAAAAAATGTGGTCTAAGAAAGAAGCTTTCTCCTGCCTTTCTGGAGCCTTTGGAGCCCTGGGAAACCTGGGTAGACTGATGTCGAGAAGCTTCCATGGCCCAGGCGGTCACAGAGCCTGCAGGGTTGATGGTGGGAGCCCAACACACAGAACTGGAAGCCACGAATCCTTCAACTACCCGGACACCTGAACAAGCCACCGAATCTCTGAACCTTACATTTGTTTTTATGCTAAAATGGGGATAATTATACCATCCTGACAGAGTTGTTCGGGTTCAGCAGAATTATCTATGTTCTGTAAACTGCAAGCAACAAAAACTATTAGTTGTTAAAATATTGCTTGCAAGGAAGAAGTAGAGCGGAAGTCTAGATGGAGGCAAGGGTGGAGAAAGAGGAGGCGGCGGGAGGCTGACACCAAGAGTGCGGTCTATAAAGATGAGCGGGCACAGTGCGGGTAGCGGGCCCGGAGGGTCACGCAGTGTGGGCCAGGGGAGGGACCTCGGGAGAGAGGAAGACAGGAAGAGAAGATTGAAGGAGGCGAAGGGGGCCAAAGACACTGTCTATGCCGACCGAGATTTTCTTGAGTCCAGATGCTCTTTCAAATGTTCCGCTGCCATCTCTGGCTTGACATGAGAGGTAGTTCCTGCCTGGCACACTGGAGAAACCTGAGGTCAGGAGCCTTGGAAGCTGACATATGAGCCAGAAGCGTGGATCAGTGCCACTCAGACTTCCTAGCTTGAGATTCCACGGGGGGTGGGTGGGTGTGCACGTGTGTGTGCACCTGCCTCACACTTGTAGGCCTCCCCCCAAGTCTAAGCTAGACAAACTGACAAAGTGAAGTCTCCCCAATTTACCAATTCAGCTCTGACTGTTGAGCAATATTCAGTATTGCTGGGGTAATACTAAAACATTCCTCCTTTAAGGGCGGCTGTGATCCAGGCCAGAGACCCAGGTAATAGTCTGAGGAGATGGTCATTAAGCCTGCTGATGAAAACAAATTGTTTTGAAGGAAAGGTTAAAATTATCTGTTGGTAGGAATTGAATATTCAAAGTAATAGAGTTAATTAATTATAAGAGCGTTGCTTTAAGATGATGCAATAAATGCTCCTGTTGAGGTTTCTGGTTGAAGTGCCGGCCCTCATTTCAGGGAAGATTTAAGAGTATAAAGTATTTTAATTGTATAGATTGCAAGAGAGGGCATTTAAAATATGCAGCGTGATTGGCACCCTCTCAAATCCCAGGTGTAGCTCTGTCCCTAACTGGTAAGGCAACAGTTGATATCCGGAAGCCCCCATACGAGAAGTGGTTTTGCCCGAAAAGTGGGGAAACCATTCTGACAGTCTGGAATTCCAGTCATGGAGGGGCAGCTCTGAGGAACTGCAGGTGAGCCCATTCTCACAGTCTGAAAGCAGACAACGCAGAAAATAAGCTGTCTAGTCTCCATCCTTCCCTTTCTGCCTCACCTGGAGAGTCATTTACTTTACGTTGTGTAAAAACGTTTCACATCCCCTTCAAGAGCTGGAATAAGGGAGAGTGGGCAGCAGCATAAAGAGTGCACGTGCCTGACAGTCATCTTTTCTCATTTGAATCGTTACCTTAGGGGTCGCCGTGTGTCGGAGCGAGACCTCAGATTGTAATACAGAAGAGTCTTGGATGAACCTCTTCAATGCGCCACTGCCTGGGATTAGTTAACATTCTAAGGAAACCTCAGGGTGAGTATAATTCCAACTAAAAAGGAAAGAACCAATAATGGTCGAGTCTGAGGCACCCTGACAAGCAGTCTGAGAAGCCTCGGGATGAACTCACTGGCTCCTTTCACACTGCAGACAACTGCCTGACACACGAGACTGGCCTGTGTGCACATACATGTATGCCTAGTGTGTAGCGGGAAGTTTGCTTTGGCTGGTCTTGGTGGGGTCCGTTTGTCTAGGGAGTCTGGACAGCCAAGGAAGGCACTGCCTCCCTTGCCATCTTAGCAGCTTTAAGAGGGTGGAGTATTTTTCTTTGAGGCCAAGGTTGGCACACAGAACTTCCTCACCGAAATTTTCTGCCAGGCTGAGCTGCTTTCCTTGCATAATTCCACCTCCTACTCTCATCCCCCCACCTTCCACCCCCCAGCCTTTGGTCAAGTCTCTGGGATTTCAGCATATGTTTGTGGGGTTGTATCTATTCCTTCCTGATGCGGTGGATGCAAAGATCCGCTTTCTCTTGGGTGAAATTTACAAGCACGTTTTCCTCCTTGACAGGAACAAAGAGCCACAAATATTTCCGAAGGGGAGAAAAAAGCTTCCAGATGCAGGCATCCAAATGTGAGAGGGTTTTTTTCTCCCCTTTCTCCTTTGGCATTTTTTAAGTTTAATAATTACACTGGACATATTTATCCAGAAGAAGGCCCACAGTTTTCATCCTAACAGGGACTTCACTAAAATCTCCAAGTCACAAATATGTCTGCATCCTTGCTGCCTGGGCTCCAGACCATTGGTCTCTCTTCAAGCAGTCACAACAGAGACCCTGAGTTTCAACTCTGTCTAAAGACTGAAGAAGATAGGAGAAGCCTCTTTTTTCCCTCTCCTTTTCCTTAGCTCTGGTGACACAGACTGCAGAATATTAAAAGAAAAAAAAAGCTTCTAAATTTGAACTACTTTTAAATTGTTTCTAGTTAAAGGGTTATTGAGAAGAGAATTATAAATGTCAAGAAGAGCTTTCAACAAATTTTTACAACCCACAGCATATTTTTATATTTTAAAAACTAACTAAAGTATTCTAGTTGGTATCATTTTCTATTTTAAAAGCGTATTTTTCAGGACTAAAACACCTTTAGTTTATAAGACTTATAACCTAAAAATTGTCTCTCACCATAATCAGAATAATTGCGGGAGACACTCACATGTGGAAAACCACTATCACCCACAATTAAAACAAAAGAAGTTTTGAAGAAATAAGCTACTTATATTTGATTAGAAAAACATTTCTCTTTTGTGTTGGCAAAGAATAGACTAGGTCTATGAAATATTTTTGGTTATTTATCTTCCATTTAGTCATAAGCGAGCACAGAGACATTAATGCAGGTAAACGGCGTTAGTCCGTTTTTATTCTAGCAGGGATGAAACTAATGTGCATATGAATCAGCTTCTGCTTCAGCGGGGCTGCCGCCAGGGTGATATGCTGCATCTCTAACAAGCTCCCAGGAGATGCAGATGCTGCTGGTCGGTGGAGCACACGGGGCAGAGAGGATATCAGGGATGGTAACTCTCCCTCTCCCTGAGCCTCCATTCAAGGCTGAGAAATGTGGATATTGGTGTCCTGCAGCCCCAGGAATTCGAGGGCAGGGACAGGACCCTCTAGAGTTTCCCTTGGCGTGTTCTCACAGTGAGGTGAAAGTAGTTTAAATCTGTGCTATTCAAAAAATAGATGAATCCCTCTTAAGTTCAAAGTCCCAGGCTAGCTACTGTTGATGTAACATAATACTGTAAAATATAAACAGAATAATCTTGCTAGATTTAACGTCTGTGCCATGATTGTCACCTATTTAAGAACTAAAAATGTCCCCGTTGCTGTTTCTTTCCCCCCAACTTTGTATCTTGAAAATTTTCAAACCGTTAGAGAAGTCTAAAGACTAATAGAGCAAACGCCTTTAAACCTAGATTTACCAATCATTATCAGGCCGCCATACTTCCCGGCTCTCTCAGTCCCTCTGTCTGTCTCTCTCCACAGGTGCTGCTGCTGAGCCCCCCGTGCTGGCTCTCCAATGTCCCACAGCACAAATAAGACCAGCCTGTGACTTTCAGAGAGACGCTGTGAAAAGCTTGGGGTTCATAGAAAGGAACCACCAATGTGGTTATAACAACCATGAGGTTTGCTAGTGCTCAGACTCAGAGACCCAAAACCTACCTCAGAGTTTCTAATTCGCAGCCATTCTCACGTGACGCAGAATAACTGAACCTCTGCCAGTGGAAAGCCATCCTCAGCTGCCCCCTCAATCCCATAACAGAGTATCCTTCCCTCCACTGCTGGCCCCATCATGCGCCTCAGGATTGACCTCCCTCCAGGCGGAGTGACTGTGGGTGTATAAATTCTCCTCAGGAGAATGTACACCCTAATCCTGGCTGTGAACTAGCTCCTTGGCCCAGGTAGCTCAATTACAGAGTTATCAGGATATTTCCCCAAGTCAACCATGTGGCCCGATCCAAGCCCAGTTCAATTCCTTTTCATGTCCTTGTTTTTGTTCTTGTTTTCTCCAGCATGAGATTAGCTCTGCTCAGCCTTCCTGGCATGGCCCAATCTTGGTTCCACAGCTTACGTCATTGCTAAAGTAAGAAAATAATAATTTATGGATAAACATTTATTTTTTCAGGTGTAGAAGGGTCTACATTCAGATATTGGTTAAAAAAAAATCCCGAATTACACAGGATAGAGTCTTACAGATACAGCCAATTTACATTCCAAAGCAGAATATTAGAGAGCTCCTGCTCAAGAACCTGTGCTAGAGTTACCTTCCAGCCTTCAGTTCTTACCCAAGGGCAAAAATCAGCTTGACTAAAAAGGATCACAAAATGCCGTTTCCACCCTGTAATGCAGAAACCGTGTGCCACCGCCAAAACAGCAGCTTAGATACCTCAAAAACTCAAGGTCCTGTCCCCTCTGAGTTCCTTGTTTCATTTATTTAAAGTTATTCCAGCTTTCTCTAATATGTATGGTTGCTACCTCCATCCCACTGGTCAAAATTGGTATATGGCCATGGAGTCTGTATCTCAGAATGAATTTTCAAGGAACTGCCAGAGAAGAAACACTTATTTCAAACAAAAGATAAATAACACTTCTTTTTTTCCTTTTTTTTTTTAAGAAAATTGAAATGAAGCCAAATATCTCATTAACACCAAGAACAAAAATCTGGGGAAGTTTTTGTAGTATAGAGACATTTCATGAGTCCAATAAAAAATATTTTACATATGAAACCTGTCGATGATGCAGAATTTGAAACTCCTAAAACTTGGAAAATAAAACTTTTAGCCTATAATTTGGAATCCTTTTGAGGCAAAAACAGATGAACAAAGTTTGAAGATGATCAGCTCCTTTTATATTGGATTCTTACATACACTAGAGAAAAACAACACTGAAATTCCAGCCACTGTTTTATCAGTAGGAAGGTATGTTGAGATAATGTTGTAATGCTATCTTGAGGATGCTTTCTTTTCAACTGACTTGATCAACACAATAACATAGTGGTTTATAATTTTGGGATGAAGTAGGATAATATATTTATGAATGCCTTAAAGACAGCTGCTTGATTAAATGTTCTGGAGAATTCACTGAGTTCCACTAAATGGAAAAGAGAGTTCTTATTTTGTTTATTGTGACCAAACCAGTCACCTAGTCCTGCAGATGCAGTGGCCATGGTCTGTCAGCCAGAACTCTAGCCCTATCTGCGAAAGAAGATGCTAGATTGGTCGTTTTCAGCTAATTGGCAGTAAGCAACTGTTCAGGCTGAAAAATGAGGATACTTCTAAAGCAATATCTTTAAACTCTGAGTAGCAGTCCATTAATAGTCACGAAATCAATTTAGTGGATTCTATCCAGCATTTTTTAAAAACTGAAATAGACAGGGGCCGGCCCTGTGGCACAGTGGTTAAGTTCTCGAGCTCTGCTTCAGCAGGCTGAGTTTCGCTGGTTCGGATCCTGGGTGTGGACCTACGAAAGGTTCATCAAGCCATACTCTAGCAGGCATTCCACATACAAAACAGAGGAAGATGGGCACAGATCTTAGCTCAGGGCCAATCTTCCTTAGCAAAAAGAGGAGGATTGGCCATGGATGTTAGCTCAGAGCTAGTCTTCTTCAAAAAAATAAAATAAAATAAAAACTGAAATAGACATAACAAAAAAGTATTATAAACCACAGGAGTAAGCATAGTCTGTGAAACTTTTAAGTTTTATTTATATATATATACTCATATACAAATCATTACATATCTATGCATATATATATCATCATATAAAAACCATGGTTACTTTGAATAATGTATTTCTTACTATACATCACATTCAAAATAATTAAAAGCCACTGCTCTAATGGTAGTGGGGGAAACCACAGCTAACAAATCTTCCCTAACCAATGAAAAACATTTTAAATAAATACCAACCATTCCCTTTGATCACCCCTGGATTGCCTTCCCAATACATTACTTTCTTCAACCAGCCATGGAAATCTCAAGAGGAAGCTCCCCCTGCAAAACTGTAATGTCAACATCCCCAAACGCACCATGTCGCGACTCTCCCACCCCTGGAACACGAGAGAAATGACATTCACATGCGTCTGAACCACACAACCCTTTGACCATACCTAGATTTCAGGGCTGTGGCAGAGATAAGGTAAGGCCTCAGTTACGTGACATTCCCTGATAGCTCTCTGTAATTTCATTTCTTTCTCTCATTCAAGACAGCACAAGGTGATAGAAACTAGTGACAGTGGTCAGGATAAACTTGAATCCACTCATTTACAAATTTCAATTTATTGCAACTCAATAATAACAAAGATTTGAGACACACCCGACAACTGCATCATTGAGACAATGAGGTTGCGAATTGCTGTAGAGAGCTGAGAGTACATTCATGCATCCCTCTCTCTCTCTTTACCTTCCAGAACTGCACAGTTTTCCATATAACTGGACAATTCAATGTCTTTTGCAGAGGACATCCAGGTACCAAACGCAAGGTAGCACGCCCAGAAGTACCTAAGAGCTGTCAGAACAGGGGATGGTCACAATTAAGAAAAGCTCTGAAATTTCATCAATGTGAATGACTTTTACTCAAGGGTCTCTTCTTTTTTTGGATTGAGATCAGTTATGGAACATCCTGGTTTGCTTCCCTGGTTTTTTTTCCCTCTTCGGGTTTAGGGCTTTGGATAAAGAGCAGGTTTGGGGTTTGAAGGTTTGGGAGTGATAGAAATGCAAACAGCAGATCAGGATAGCCGAAAAATCCCTATATTTCAAAACTCAAACTTCATCTGTCTTTGACGGGAAATGGAAATTCAGGGAGTGAATTCAGGGACTTGCCAAAAGTCATGAGGCTTACTAGCGGCAAAGGCCGAGGAAGCCTCCTGGCGCTGAGATTTCCCCCACTGTGGTAGCATTTCCCCAGGGATGAATCAGGCTCCAGCCTGTGTGATTTATTAGCAACTCTTCCAACTGATAGAGGACGGGCCTCTCAGGGTGAGGAGCGTCAGGGCTGGTGGCCACATTTCGGGAAGAGATAACAAAGGGGAAATTTTGAGACACGAAGGAAATGCTGCTTAATTTATTCATTTAATCAACCATCATTTAAGTCATAGACACATAGGATACAAAGATGGACAAGACCGATCCTGCTGTCATAGAGTGTATACTGAAGCACAGAAAAAGATCATATATACAATTAATATGATACAATATAGGCAGGTTATAATGTAATAAACCAGTGCCATATGTAGAGAAGCAGTGATTAATTTTGCCTGAGGCCTGAGCTGGTGTAGGGGTGAGGGGTGTGTGAGTGTGTTGGGGGGGCGGGTGTTTGGGTATTGGGGGCTCATCCAGGAACCAGGTTAGCTGTGAAGATAACCACTTATGCCAGCAGTGTGTTGAGAGGCTGGGTGGTCTGGTGAAAACTTCTCAATTTTTTTTTTTAAAGATTGGCACCTGAGCTAACAACTGTTGCCAATCTTTTTTTTTTTTCCTGCTTTTTCTCCCCAAGTCCCCCCAGTACATAGTTGTATATTTTAGACGTGGCTCCTTCTAGTTGTGGCATGTGGGATGCCGCCTCAGCGCGGCCTGACAAGCGGTGCCACCTCTGCGCCCAGGATCCGAACCAGGGAAACACTGGGCCACCAAAGCTGAGCGTGAGAACTTAACCACTCAGCCACGGGCCGGCCCAGATTCTCAAATTTTAATGTGGGAATCTTACTAGAAGGCAGATTGTGATTTAGTAGGGAGATGGGTGGAGCCTGAGGTTGCTCCTTTCAAACTAGATCCAGGTGATTCCCTTGCTGCTATTCCACGGCCCACACTGTGAGGAGCAGGGATTTCACATCAAAGAGAAGTGAATTTTAATGCCAGCTCTGTCTTCCGAAGCTGGCGATCTTTGAGCTAATTATTAAGTCTCGGCTTCTTTATCTGTAAAAATGCCTGTAATGTTATATACATTACAGCTTGTAAAGATTAAATGAGAATGTAAGCACAGTGCTCAACATAAAGCAAAAGGTGAATTAAAATTAGTTCCTTTTCTATCAATTTTGAATATAGAATATATAATGGCTTTAGAAATAAATTTGGCTCCAAAGAACAAAATTCACTCAGAAAGCCCTCTCATAGGAATCCATTCAAAGTCTCATGACCTCTTTTCAAAGTAAATATCCCTGATATGTATTTGTTTTTACAGCAAATTAAGGCATCAAGATTTTCCCCGAGGCAATAACAATGGCCAAGTCAGATAAGAATACAGGAAGTATTATGCCTAGTCCCATAACCTAACCACTAACCCGCTCAACCTTGTCCTTAATGAAGTAGTGTAATTGATGAGTGAAACATGGGAAATTTTGGAACTTCCCAATATAGCCAAGGGAAAAGGACCTGCAGTAACGTGGTTTCATAAATCTAAACTTTCTTTAATGTTCTTGGAAACAGATAATATGAAGTAAACAGTAACTGCATTTGCATAGGGTATGTTTCTTTTTCTCATACATCAAGTCAGTTGAGCCTCAGAAAAAACTGTGGGAGTCTGGAGGGTCAGATATTTTCCCCTGTTTTACAAATATGGAAACTGAGGCCCAGAGAGAAGTGACTGCCTCACTTGATTCAAGTTGTGAGCTAAGGAGAAGCCCTGCCCCAGAGGGCTTGCCTCCAGGCCACCTACTGTGTTCTGCTGTCAGAGGTGGGAGTGAGGGTGGGACGGGAGACGAGAGTGAGGCGGCTAGAGGTTTGCGTTGGGGGTGGACAGTGGGCAGCAAAGAGTCCTGAGGGGGCCGTGCATCCGCCTTCTGGTCAACTGTGGCTTCAAAGATTTAGCACCCGTGTTCTCAGAGACGATTGTTGGACTAGATTAAATCACTTTGAAGGAAGAACAAAATCTCACATGCAATTTTAAAACGTTTTGGCAAATTCACAAGTAGTGTTTTTGGGATTCACCCAATTTTTTTCTTGATTTTAATATGCCTTTTTTTGGCTTCAGTTTTTTTCCTGTTTTCTCTTTTTTTCCTGATAAAATTCCAACTTAAGGAAGTTGGCAGCTTATTAAAACATTTCTATGAAATTCAGATTTCCTTTTTCCTGTATATATTTCAATATTTATTAATACCTGGGAAGCATAAAGTTGTTTTAATGAAGAACATTCAAGAAATGGGATTAGCACTTCATATTTTAAGTAGAATTACTCTTTTGTACACTATGACAAGTCATTTTGATTGGCTCTTTCTTCAGATGAAATTTAAGTGTCCTACTGAAATTAAAAGATGAACCAAATTGAAAAAAGTATAAGCAGTACTTTAGGAAACGTAACAGCATTTACCACTAGAAGATAAACTAGTTTCTTTGACATCCTCCCACCCGGAGTCTTTAATCATTACTTTTAGACTCAGTGACCACAGATGTTTATAGAAATGACTTGAAAGGACAACAAGATTTGTTCAACAAATACTCTTGATAAATGTTCATTGGGCACAGCTGAAAACATGATAAAGCCAGTCCTGCTCTTAAGGAGCTGACATTCCAGTACTTTCTCAAATATTTTCTCATCATGAAATAGTCTGTTCATATCTTCGGAGTTGAATATTTTATTGTATTTAATTTTTTTAATTAGCAATTGATTATAGCATAGTAAATGTCTATCCTTCACTATGTATTAAGAATTTGAAGGCAGGAACCATATCTCGGCCATGTTTTAACATTTCCGTAATGACCAGCAGAGTGCTTTGCTTATCATAGGCACTCAATAAATATTTGTGAATTCAAGTTTTTGGGTGGAATTAGTCAGAGAATTTGATGAACTGATTGCAGTAAGTAACAGAACTTACTAGATAAACAGATATTTTTCATCCTAAATTCTTTGTTGCTTTTCAATATGCATGAATATGAGACTCGGGTAAAGAGCCAATTAATCTTTCTGTGGGCATATGACTAGTCTTCTCCTAGTTTTAAAGAGGAAAGAAAAAGACTACTTGAACATTTTTTCTCTTATAATGACAGCTCTGGCCCTAGTCAATAGTTCATGGTTGTTACAAAGCAGTAAAACCTGGTCAAAAATAGGTGCCTACAAGTCAGCATGCATCAAGGCTCAAATTCCAAATAGGTTATAAGTGTCATCAGGTGGAATTTATACAAGTAATAACATTCAGGAATTCCCTACAATCACCCATATTACTCACTGGTAGACTGAGTGCTTTAAATGAGCATCAAATATCCAGATAATGGAAGGGCTTATACCTTCCCTGGTAAAAACAACTGCCTCTGTGGAGGTTTCTGATCCACTTCTATTCTAGATATGAAGACTGCAGCTCAATATTTGCTTCAGTTGCTTGTCTATTTCTTCCAAGACCTATAAGGATCTGACAAATGTATGATTTCTTGAAACTAGTGTTATTACGATCATGTTTTATTTTATTTTTATTTATTCTTTTTTGAGGACTATTAACCCTGAGCTAACTGCTACCAAGCCTCCTCTTTTTGCTGAGGAAGACAGGCCCTGAGCTAACATCCATGCCCATCTTCCTCTACTTTATATGTGGGACGCCTACCACAGCATGGCGTGCCAAGCGGTGCCATGTCTGCACCTGGGATCCAAATTGGTGAACCCTGGGCTGCCAAAGCGG